>NW_027492604.1:0-545593 GCF_021521415.1 Bidens hawaiensis
GGAGAATACAACTGGAATCTGCATGTTGAAGAAGTGTTCGAACAGGCCAATTTGGCGAACATCGAAACTGAAGATAGTGAGAAAGTGACTGGCGAAAGTGAAGCTTACATGGCAGAAGTGACAGACCAGCTTACCGAGGTAAGTACTAAACTCCCTTGTACTAAATGTGCAAATTTGTCTGAACAATTGACAACTATAACTGATCAGTTTGTTAGTTTGGGATGCTCAATTTAAAACCTTAAAAGAAGATCATCATTTCACTAAAGCTAGAGAAAATAGTTACAAGGTAAAAATAAAAGCTAGTGAGAAAGATATTAGAAGTCTTAAAGCAAATCTAGCTGAAAAAATTCAAGTAATTGATCTGAGCTATGAAGTGTTACAAGAAAAAACCAAACTAATAGCTGAAAGGGATAAACAGATAGCTGATCACCAGGTGAAGTGGTGGAACTTAACAGGAAACTTGAGAAATTTAGAAATTCCTCCGCTATACTTGATCACCTCGTTAGTGATCAAGGTTCCCCAGTTAAAAGGGGAGGAATTGGATATCATGAAGTTCCACCACCTTACAATCATAATTACACTTATGATCCTAGTAATAGGAAATCTGTTGATGTTGATTTTGGTCAGACAGTTCCGGTTAAGGTTACTATTAAAGAACCAGAAGTTAGTAAAGGTGAAACAAGTAAGTCTGTTTCGAGTGTTAAGATTTCTGTTCCTAGTCCTGTCTCATCAAACTCGGACAAGTCATCCGAGTCGAGTGAGACAAAAGAAAAGGCAGTGTTACCAAAAAGTGGAGAGAAACATAAAACAACTGAAAATATAAATCTCCACTAAACCCATATGTCCCACCATATGTGAGACAAACGGGCAGTAATGCAGCTCAACATCTAAAACAACTATTGAAAAGAAAGTTGAACACAGGAGTTGTTTCAGATGTAATCAATTAGGACACCTAATTGCTGATTGCCCTCTGAAGCAAAGATTCAGAGGTATGAGGCCTTCAAAAACTGAGAATAGAACTAATCACTATAATGGTAAAAATGAAAACTCATCAAAGTTCAGACATTGGACTAATCTTGGTTTTCAAAGAAATCGATCTCAGTTTTTCACTGCTAACAACCAAACCATAAGTAATAATTCATATAATTCACGAAGGTTTGGATGGCCTCATAGTCAATTTACAAGAAGGTATCCTTTTAGGACTTACAGAAATTATTCCGATACTAACTTTGGACAGCCAAAGTACGGGATGTATCGACCCAGGACCAATAGGTCGTGGGTCCCCAGATTTTAATCATCTGCTTTAATCGTGCAGGAACAGTTGAACAGGGCAGCAAACAATCTATGGGTTGTGGATAGCGGCTGTTCCCGGCACATGACGGGTAACAAGAGTTTGTTACACGAATGGAAACCTGTTCAGGGAGGAAGAGTGAGTTTCGCTGGAGAGAGCGGTGGAAGGATCACATGAATTGGGACGGTGACTAACGGAAAGATGACGTTAGAGAAAGTAAATTTCGTTGAAGAACTGAAGCATAATCTGCTGAGTGTATCGCAGATCTGTGACAAAGATTACACCGTACACTTTACCAAGAATGAGGTGATCGTGCTATATCCTGGTTTCAAGATACCAGAGGATTGGATAGTTATGAAGGCTTCAAGAGAAAAGAATACGTATATTATGGACATGAGGTCGACTGAGATGGCCACAGAAGAATCGTGTCTTCTGTCGAAAGCAACTGAATCGGAGTCCGAATTATGGCATAGAAGAATGGGGCATATTCATCTTCGGAAAATGAACTACATTGTCAAGAATGGGCTTGTGCTGGGTGTTCCCTTGAAGAACTTCAACTTTGAAGACCAATGCTTATCGTGCAAAAAGGGAAAGCAACACAAGAAATCCCATCACACCAAGAAGAAGTAGATGAAAGAATAGCTTCGAAGATGATTTACGATGAGGAAGACAATGTTGTGCAAAGACCGCTGTACGATGAATGTCAGCCTTCCTCGTCAAATGCTGTCGATACCCCTGCTGCCTCTACTGAAGAGGAATTCTTCAATCCTTTTCACTCTCAACAGCAATCAACCCATTATTGAGCTACCTTCGAACCTGGAAGACAATCTGCAAGTCAGTGCGGTTCCGACTACGAGAGTTCACAAAAATCACCCTTTGGAGAATGTGATAGGTGATCTGTCCGACGGTGTACAAACAAGACAAAGCTTGAATGAGCACACCTGTGTTTACACAAGCATTAAAGATACTGGAATCATAAACGAATGCTTGTACACCAGCTTCATCAGCCAGATTGAACCAAAGAACTATCAAATGGCTCTCAAGGACAGCTCGTGGGTCGAAGCCATGCAAGAAGAGTTAGCCCAGTTCAAAAAGATGGAGGTATGGAACTTGGTTGCAAAACCGAAGAATGTGCATGTGATTGGCACCAAATGGGTTTTCAAATGCAAGAGAGATGAGAAAGGGATTATTATCAGGAACAAGGCGAGGCTGGTTGTAAAAGGTTTTAATCAGCAAGAGGGGATCGATTACAATGAGGTGTTTGCTCCTGTAGCAAGATTGGAAGCCATTCGTTTGTTTTTAGCATTTGCTGCACATAAGGAGATGAAGGTATTTCAGTTAGACGTGAAGAGTGCGTTCCTTAACGGCAAAGTCGATGAGGTTGTGTACGTTGAGCAACCTCCGGGTTTTCCTGACCCAGACTTTCCTGATCACGTATACAAGCTAAGTAAAGCACTGTATGGGCTACATCAGGCCCCTCGTGCCTGGTACTCAACACTATCCGACTACTTGCTTGAGAATGGTTTTGAAAGGGGAAAGATTGACAGCACACTGTTCTTCAAGAGAAAAGGGAGCGACTTTCTTCTGGTGCAAGTCTACGTGGACGACATCATCTTTGCTGCAATCAAAAGTTCGCCATGTTTCAGGAGTTTGAGGCCGTCATGAAGAAGAGATTTGAAATGAGTGCTATGGGTGAACTAACTTTCTTTTAGGACTGCAGGTTGATCAGAAGAAAGATGGGATGTTCATTCATCAGACTAAGTATGTCCATGATGTTCTCAAACGCTTCAAGATGGAGGACAGCACTCCATTTGATACTCCAGTCTGCGTCAACCATAAATTGGGTGTTGATTCAGACAACGATGCAGACGTGGGACCCAACCCAATATCGGGCAATAATAGTTCTTTAATGTACTTAACTGCTTCTAGACCTGATATTATGTTTGCAGTTTGTCTTTGTGCTCACTTTCAGGCAAACCCAAAGGAATCTCACTTGAAGGGTGCGAAGAGGATATTACGGTATCTCAAGGGCAAACCTAAGCTGGGATTGTGATACACGAAAGGAGGAGACTTGGAGTTGGTCGCCTACACAGATTCTGATTATGGAGGGTGCAATCAGAGTCGGAAGTCAACAACAGGTGGATGTCAGTTTCTTGGAGGTAGATTAGTGTCATGGCAATGCAAGAAGCAGACCTCAGTCGCCATTTCAACATGTGAAGCAAAATACATGGCAGCATCCAACTGCTGCTCCCAGGTTCTTTGGATTCAACAACAGTTGCGCGATTATGGTCTGAATTTCACTCATACTCCTATTTGCATTGATAATACTGCTGCTATCTCAGTAACTAACAATCCCGTAAAGCATAGCAAAACTAAACATATTGACATCCGTCATTTTATACGGGATTGTGCTGAGAAGAAACTGATTGTGCTCGAAAAGGTTGATACGTTAGATAATTTCGCTGACTTGTTCACTAAAGCGTTTGACAAAAATCGTTTTCAAAACCTTGTTGAGCTGAATGGGTGATCAATCCCGAGTAACCGTGTTTTGTGACTTTGATTAAAAAAAAAAAAAAAAAAAAAAAAAAAAAAACGTCACTATCGCTTAGAATTTTGTCGGTTGCCTTAGTTTGAAGGACATATCTTTGGATATGTTTGGTCCTCATTTCTACTTGTAGAATATGAGGATAGCCATTAACCAGATGACTGAAAGTGACCGGGGCGGTTTATGATGGGTTTTTATTCTTTCGCTGAAAATTAGTCGATCATACTTAGTTTAGAAGGGACACATACTTGTATGTGGTCGGTCCAGCTGATCCATTGGATCTTCAGGATAGCCGTTTACCTGAAAACTTCAATTTGATCGGGGCGATTGAAGTTAAAATTTTCTTTGCGGGAGATGAAATTATTTTTCAAGTCTACTACTTCGTAAGAAGTTCATTTACTATGTTTAACAGAAAATTGATCCAACCTTGGAAAGTGATAGATATACTGATTCTGTGTGCTTAACTAGTGAAGTTATTAGGCCTAAAAGACTTTAGAACAGTCATTGTATGTCATGGTAGCTTTTATGGTGCGTAAAAGTAGAAGTGATACTAACTAAATCTACTCGATTTTACGTGGAAACTCCTTAAGAGTTGTGCATGTCTCCATAGATATCTTTTCGTATGATAGGCAGAAAAGCGATTACCCAGTCATACACGAGCCCGTGAGTGTTCTGATTCCCGTGAAGATAGCGTGTCAAGAAACTGCAGTGATCCAGATTCGGGACTTGCAGTTGTTTACTACTCTGAAGTTGTGTAAATACTTAAAAAAAAAAATGTGTGAGTTATTGAGACATTCTAGAGTTCATAATATTAATACTTCTCAATTAAGGTGTAAGAAAGAGAACGGGAAGAAGAGTCTAAAGATCGAAGAGTACTTACTATTTAATCAGACACTACGGGTCGAGGTCAACTCGGGGTGACTTGGGGAAAGCCAAATATGCTTTGAGAATAGATAGGAGGCATCATAATCTCTGAGTTGTTGCCCCACTTAAGTTTTGAGCTTAATTGAACCTAACCCGTATCACAGAAACGATGAAAACCATTCTAAGTCATTTACCTGCTTACAACCTGTTTCTTTATGTCATAATACAGCTGCACACGGATATGTGTGACAGTCACGTAATTAGTATGATTCCTGTTCGGATCTTTTCTAAAACATGGTAGTCCCTATCGAGACTGAAATTTGATCCCGTATACTTTATTTTTAAAATTTTCCTACTTATGTAGTTGTATGGTTTTATATTTGGTTACTTGGTCTTGATCGTATCATTTAACACTTTAAAGGTTGTTTTAAAACTTAATTGCAAATTGTTCAAATTATAGGGTTTGTTTTGAAAATTTTAATACCGGCGAAGTTATGGAATAACTTCGCCTGTAAAATTTTGACCCTATATAAAGGATTTAAAGGTCAGACAGTTCATTATTTCACAAACCAGCGAACTTATACTTTCGTAACCCTAAGCGAAGTTATCGATTATCATCTGTGTTATCATTTTCTCAGTTCTAATCCTTGATTAAAGGTGTGTAGGGTAGTCGATTCATATAATCATTGTCATTAATGTTAATCATCTGTTGTTTCGACCCCGTATCGTGACCTCTGACCTTCGGAACCTTAAACAACCGTTTTTCAAACGTGTTTTCACGTAGTCGTAATCAACTTAAACGTCTAGTTCATCATAAAATCAAGTTTTATGGAGTCCGTAATCTCCAAATTGACACGATTCACGTCGATTGAAAACCTTAACTGATGCCGTTTCATATTCGGCGAAGTTACAGTTTAGACGAAGTTATCCGTAACTTCGCCTGAGGTTCAACTTCGCCTAAAAATTAATTAGGTTACAGTATATGAGGCGATGTTGTGGTTAGGCGAAGTTAATGGCTCTTTTTATTTAACTGTTATCCGGCGAAGTTCAAGTTGCGGCGTAGTTGTTCCCAACTTTGCCCCACCTCTAACTTCGCCTATATAGAATAAATCACAACTTTGCTCATGGTAACAGGCGAACTTGTGATTTGCTTTGAAGTTTATCTAACTTAGCCTGTTTGTTGCAGATATGGCTGCTGTAGCTGGAGCAGGTGGTACAGGCGGTGATGACGGTGGAGATAACCAAACACAGTTCTTCCCGGGTCACAACATGTATATAACATTAGACCCGACGCGAGTGGTGTTGATGATTTCCGCGAAATCATCACATTCTTACTACGCTCGCGTATATTCCACGCGATTACAACAACTCTGTCGATATCTTTGCCAAACATTGAGGATTTTTTGGCAGACCGTGGAGTATGACGGTCGCGTCGAGCCCCCGGTGATGCGCGCAACCGTCAACAATCAGATTGGTTCAGTTCTCATCTGAACAAATCCGGGCGGCTTTACGGTTTGGAGATGAGACTAGGGATGACCCGACAGACTTTGTAGCTCCTTTTCGAGATGGAGCGTTTCTGAGGATGGGATACTCTGGTCCCTTGGGGGATACTTAGAGACGGAAGGGGTTCTTACTCGATCAGTGGCGCTTTCTCATGCATGTCATGATTGTATGCATGTCAGGGAAAAAGGCGGGTACTGATGGCATGGGCGCGACCATGCAGTCGGCGATGACTGCTCTGACTTATAATAAGCGTTACAGCTTTAGTCAGATGGTCTTCTACGAGATCGATCGACAGAGAAGAGCGGTGGCGCGTGAGAGATTTATCATGTATCCAAGATTCATCCAAATGATCTTGAATCATGTTGCTCCAACGATACCTCAGCGCTGCCCAATCAGATACGTTGAAAGTGTGAGCAAACGGATCTTCGCCCAATGCAGATCCTCCAGTGCGAGGAGCAAACCTGAGCTCCGTCCTCGACATACTCCACTTTTTGGGTACTTGATCAACCCGGAGTATGTGCCTGCTCGTGGGGACGAGTTTCGGGACCCGGCACCACAACAGGCAGGAGCACCTCAAGCTATACCTGCTGCTCCTGTTGTGTCACCGGATGAGAATGTAGACCTTGACGCAGAGTTTGGTGGTCAAGGATTCTTTGAAATGGAGAGGGTGGACCCTGAGGAAAATGTGCAATTCTCAGTTGAAAGAGTTTCGAGTGTGCATGTGACTAGGGTAGCTACAACGGTGGCTGACTCTGATTCTGAAGATGAGTTGGCAGAAGCGAGACGAATTTTGGTAACTGAAGAACGAATTCATGGGAAAAGAAAGAGAACTGATGATGACAGCGAGTCAGATTATGAGGAAGAAGTACATCAGTTGGTTCGCAGATCAAGAAGGGAACGGACAGGTGCAGGTTCGGGAGCTGGTGAGAGCTCAAGGGTGGTACGTTTCACTCCACCCGAACTGTCCGGTATGACAATGGTCCCTTCATCATTACAAGTTACAAGGCCAAGCGCCACGAATGTTCCCGTGGTGGCTTCCTCATCTGTATTCGGCCTCCCACCCACTACATTCCAACTTTCGGCTCCTGAGATTGTATCGTTGCCAGCCTCCAACTCTTACTCCAACGGAGGTCGTCGGCAAGATTTATTGAGTCGACGGTTGTAGCGACTGCAGGGTTGTCAGTGACGATACCACATGCGGTTACGTTTACGCCTACTTCTGAGGTCCCGGTTAAAATGGAAATCCCTCCTCAGTACACTCAAGATATATCACATTTGAGGTTTGATTTCGATGCAACCTTATCAGACTCATAACGAATAGCAGCGCTTGAGAGGGTCGTGGCAGAACAATCAAGGGTGAATCTTATCCAGACCCATGCTATTCAGCGCCTTGTTGCAGAGAATCAGATACAATCGTCCCCTGCTGATAGAACATGGCAAAATCATTGATGCTTTGAAGGAGTTCTTGGCATCTCAGGGGGAGACGAGCTGTAAAGGCGATGAGCTGAGGACTAAGAAGCGAAATGATAGAGACGATGATCCCAATGCATCAAAAGGTGCAGGTGGTGAGTTGCCAAGAACTGTACAGGCTCTTGGGACATCCACAACTCAGGGGGAGTCGACAAGTGCAGCTGGTGGTGATGATGTGGTGGTAGTGGATGTTGAGGAGATGGATGATGAGTTTATAGGTGATGATGACGTATTACCAGTTGAAGAGATAGAGAAGATTGGTGCAGAGATAGTTATTGATAATGAGATAGAAGAGGGAGAGATAGTAGAGGAGAATGTGGAGCATGAAATTCCAGATGTTGATAAGACAGATATGGGTAAAGATATGGGAAATGATGAGACAGAATGGGAAGAGCAGCCAAGATGGAAAGAAGGCTATGCTCAGTGGTTTGTAAAAACGAAGAAAACCGGCGGTCCCTACTATGTTTAAGAAGAGTTACAACATTAGAGGCTATGCTGAATCGAGAAAGGGGATCATTTGCTGGATATATGATAAGCAGTTGAGGCTCTTTGTGATTAAAAGGTATGATGGTGTTCAGTACTTCAAAAGGCTGTTGAGATCGTTGAATACATTGCCTGAATGTGAAGTGAAAGACTTAGCCAGATTGGGATTGATAAACAGAAGTGATGATAATATGGCTAGAGTCATCGGGAAGATAGTATGGAAGGAGAGTATAAAGGAAAAGAAGTTCGAGCTGTTGAAACCACAAAAGGGAAAACTTATCGAAGACAAAGATAGAGGTTTGAGAGCAGATGGCAAGCCTTGGATGATTATGAAGTATAAACCGATCCGGTGTTTGAAAGAAGTGCCGATGAAACAAATGCCCAAGGATGTTCTCAAAGATCTAAAGTGGTGGTATGTAGATTGTGAAACAGCTGAAGCAGTAATGGAGGACGAAGATGAACAAGAGCTGCTGAGAGTCTATGATCCGATGCATCTAGTGAACTTGTCTCAAGCTGATCTGCAGGTGCTGAATGAGAAGAAGATATTTTATATTCCTACTTGGAAGGACGAAGCGAAGAAATATCAAAGAATTGTATCAGTTTGTGTACGTGAAGGAGTTCATGCTTAAAGATGAAGATTCAAGATTTTTGAAGATTACTAGACACGTGTTTGAACATAAAGATATGAAGCTACTGCCAAGGGGGAGTCTGTTGGTGCACGATGTCAGTAGTTCAGTATATAGTGTCTTTAATCGAGTCGTTTGGATTTGTGTTTGTATGTAAGCGAAGTTAGCTAACAAGTTCGCTGATATAGGCGAACTTGTTAGATAAGCGAAGTTGTCGTGTTATATAAACATTAGGTTACGGCTTGTTTAGAAAGTGTTATTCATTGTATCGAGTTTACGAGTCCAGTGTTTGTGATTGATATCACGTGTTTTCGGTTGCAATACAACGTGTCTTTGTTTATTGTAACGTGTGTTTGATCGTGTTAACTCGTATCGTCTTCTACGCTCGTAACGTCTTACGTAGGGATTCCGCACCTACGTAGAACGGGATATTCCGTGTAGATCCGGCTGGGAACCTACAATATCACTCCTCAAGCATTATCATATCTTCCTTAGCCTAACATCCCAAACCCGTTTAGGCTAGATCTAGGGTTTTTACATGAATCATACCTACTAACGAGTCCACTAAATCCATTTTTATCTTCAAGTTTACATTTTATGTTATAACAATACCCGATTTGCCTTATTACCAAGTCTTAGGGCAAACCGTTCTTAAAAACATAATCTTTACGTGTAAAGAACGTACCTTTATACGCTTTTAGGCTACGTTTAGCTTCGGTATGCAACAATAGGCTTGTATCTTGCTTGTATAGTCAAGATCTATCAAGATCCAAGCTTGGTTGTTGATATTGAACCTTGTCCAATTTTTAGGGAGAGTTTGTGTGTGTTTTAGAGTGTTTGGCTTAAATGTGTGTGTTTTGAAAGTGTAGGCTATAGTGTAGAGATTGATGAAAATGAAAAGGATTAGGTTTTAAGGGGTATTTATACTCCCTTAAGCCCATGAACTTTAGGTCCATCTTTCCTTTTTGGTTCATAATTAATTTCATCTAATTAGTCTATTCCACCTATCCTTAATATTTTATTATTTCTCTACTACTTCAAGTAATCTTTTCTTCATAAATAATAATAATTTATAAAATATTATTCTTGAAAATTCCGGGATGTTACAATGATGCAGAAACATTTTTATTTTTTAATTTTTTTCGTTTTTTTTTTTCCTATTTTGAGTTGTGATTTTTTTATTATTTTTTTAAATTTATTTTTAAGAGGTTTTTTGTGTGGTCACAAATCCTTCTCACACTTTTTATTTTTATCTCCCTTTGTATTTAACATTACCACACACTCACATATATATATATGTGTGTGTGTGTGTGTGTGTGTGTGTGTGTGTGTGTATAGAAATGTATTCAAATAAAAATAAGGAGCTTCCTAGGAATGGTAAGAACCAATAGATTTTTGACATGTGGCATTATAATCTATGGTTAAACAATTCTAGGAACTATGTCGGTTATAAAGGTGAAAGAGTAATTATAGGAAATTATATCGGTTTTTGGTAATTTCAAATCGTCAACGATTGATTAACATGATTCAATGGCTATGTTTTATTTCTAATCTTCCTATGATTTATTTCCCCACATCCTTATGGTGCACCCTCAATCACGTTATTTTTGTAGGAGAATAAAAAAACCCTTAAAAAAATCAAAAAAATAATTAAAAAAATATAGAAATTAAAAACGAAAAAACAAAAAAAAGTAAAAAAAAAACAAAATGTTTATCTAGCATCCCAGGGTAAAAAAAACTCAAACTTAGTTTAGCCTTCGGGTTTAGTGTATCTTTTAGCGGGTGTATGTTTGTTTAGATGCGGGGAAAGGGGGTAAACACATTTCATTATTATTTTACACGTTAAACAACAAATATCATTAACATTTTACATGTAAAACAACAGTTCATAACAGATTTTACATGTAAAATAACACTTTTAATTAACATTTTACATGTAAAAACAACAAATCTCATTAACGTTTTATATGTAAAACAACATTTTTTTAAGATTTTGCATGTAAAAATTAATATTTTACATTTAAAATAACACTTTTCATTAGCACTTTACACGTAAAACAACAAATTTTATTAACATTTTACATTTAAAACAACAGTTATTTAAGATTTTACATGTAAAAATTAATATTTAACATAAATAATAACACTTTTCATTAACATTTTACTAGACCCCTAAAAACCTTTCTTTAAAAGCTAAACTAAACCTGAAGGCTAAACCGAGATTTTTTTTAAAACGGTGGATGCTAAATTGTATTTTTTTTTTACTTTTTTCGTTTTTAATTATTTTTTCGCCTTTTTTTACCTAGTTTCCTAGATAAATATTTAGTTTTTTTTTTTTTACTTTTTTTAGTTTTTAGTTTTTTTTAATTATTTGTTTGAGGGTTTTTTATCTATTTTAAAAATTATATAATATAGGTGATTAAGGGTGTACCATAAGGATGTGTGAAATTGATCAAGGGTTGGGAATAGAGTTTTCCAGCTCCCCATATTTTTTGGAGTTCCCAATGAACCCTCCCCTATATATATAGGGGAGAGTTATCATAAAAATAAGTAGTTTTCTAGAAAGACTAGATATAAATCATAGCTATCGGATCATGTTAATCAATGTTTGAGATTTAAAATTACCAATAACCGACATAGTTTTCTAGAATTACTCTTTTATCATTATAATATATATATATATATGTATATATATAGTTTGTAGATATATTTACGATGACACCAACGCAAAATGAAAAATCCGGGACGTTACACACATGTTGGATTAGATGCTATATTAGTTATACCGTTGCATAGAGCGGATATCCATACTACTATATATTCTATATATATAAATAGGATATTTACTGGTTGATACAATTTATTCAAAGTTATAGAAGAATAATAACGTATGGTAGTACTTCCAAAAGGCACAATAAAAAATATTTATAACAAGTAGTACAGACAAATAACATTGTGTACATTTATTTATTCATAATACATAAGTTCTTAAAAGTTTCATTACGCGTGCATACACACATATATAGTTTTCAGCTATGATCACTTGAACTTGTTAGAAGAAGCGAACGACTTCTTAAGTTTGTGATCTGCGGTTGGTAATTTGACATTGGTTGCTAAACCTACTGCTTCAAGAAATCTTATTATATACCAGCAAAAGTCGATTTGCCACCATTCTAATCCATGTCGAGCTGAATACTCAAATGCATGGTGATTATTATGCCACCCTTCTCCAAAAGTAAGCAATGCCACCCACCTGAATATAGATAATTTCTAATTATCAATCTAGTATGTAACTACCAAATATAATAATGTAAAATGCTAGTTAAATATGTAAATGAATTATATATTTTCTTGTAAACATACCAATTATTCTTGGAGAGATCACCGGTGTTCCAAGCTTGATTTCCCCATATATGACAAACTGAATTCACTAGAAAAGTCAAATGATATTCTGATATGGTTGAAACTCCCTACAATTTATATCTTGAGCACATCAATTCATTTCAGTAATTGCTACACAAAGTTGAATAGTAGTTAAATAAATGTCTTACCACGACCCATACGAGGTATGTAAATCCACCAAAAACATAAACGAGGACTGCAAAGGCAAATGAATGCAGTAGATATGTTCTTTTAATGAATCTATAAAATGCTTGATTCTTCAAGTCCTCTACGCTTTTACGCTCTTGATACTATACATGATTAGATCTTCAACTCAGCCAAGATAATCATTTAAGTTTTTTCTTAACGTTAGTTTGTAACATGAGCATACAATGTACCTTTTCAAGAATGTAACCGCTATCGAAGAGCCAACCTGAAGAAGCGTGTATCGACTTACTTGTATACGATCAAACGTTCCTCGGGTACGAGTGTGCTATATCACCGATGGTTTTCCGAGATACGAGTTCTTCCACCTACAAAACGAACAGCACCGTGAGCTTACCCCCTCAGAAAGGGACAGAGGGGTCCTCTTTGGGGTAACCCTCCGGTGTGAGAATCAGATATTGTAGGAGAGGATAATCAGGATGTGAAAATGAGTAAAGGACTTAGAATATATTTTCTTGCCTGCCTCAAACTGTGGAGGTGGTGTGGTATTTATAGTATTAGGGTTTCCAATGATTGGGCTCAGACCCAATTAGGACCTTTTTGGCCTCCTCCTATTGCTTCGCGCCACGTGTACCTAGGACACCTGGTGCTTTTTCATTGATTATTCTCTGACCAAGGTATTTCACCTGACCCATGTGCCATCACGCGGTGGCACATGGGCTTTGCTGAGTTGTCCACCCTTCATTGGCAGCTGTCAACATCAGCACATTCTTTATTACTTAAAAGATACCTTCTGGAAGGTTGTATGATGAGTACAATCATGGTTGTCCTTATCCTGATTTGGATTAGACTATTGTCTCATTTGTTGTGTGTCGCTTACGCGCGGCCTTTATGCGCCTATTCCGGGGATGCGCAAGGTCTTCTCTTTATTCTCATACTAAATGTGTGTGTTGTGTGCATATGTGATATGCGCCACGCGCGGATGTTTCATGCGCTTGCGTATAGGTTTTGGCTTTGTGTCTTCATGACATCCTGATTTCAAGCCTCTTGTCTATATCTTGTGGGTTGACCCGCCCCGCTCGATGTTAAGGCGGGTACATACCCCTTCAAGCCCCCCAGTCTAATGTGTGTCTTGTCTCGCGCGAGCGAGGTAAGATAGATATTAGACTTAATAGTTTGCTTTTTCAATAGGGCTTGTTTTTTCTTTTTCTTTTCTTGTACGCGCATTGCGCGAAATTCCATCCCTTTGGTTAAAACGAATCGTCAATGCACGTGGTTGGTTGGTGTTGACATGCATCAGAGATGGAGACGTTATGTGTCAGACCTTTCGTGTGCTCGAGGTGCTACAGTGGCTTTTCACGTCTCCTCATACAGTGTCAGGAACACGTGTCGCGCTTATGTTGACCTACGCCTGCGAGTGGGGGCGCGTGAGCGTAGATCTGATTATTACTTGTTTCTCTCTCTCTCTCCTGGGCCTATAAAACCAAACCTTTTGAACGGTTTTTTCTTCATCTCCACTGTCATTTTTAGAGCTTTTGCCTATCATTTACATTCCGATTAAGAGCTTTCGTCTTTGTCCCTGAATTCCGTGCTTAAAGTAACCATATTGTTCGATTCGCAATTGTATGTCTGATAACCCAGACACCACAATTTCCCCTAGTAAAGGCCGTGTAAAATCAGTGGTTATGTCTACTTTGAAGAAAACCGGCAAGGGTACTCGGGTTGCCGAGGCCTTGTCGGAGGAGGGAGGGAAGAACAAGGAAGTGAAGAGATGGGATGAGATTCCCTGCAAGTTGAAACAACCTGATTTTGATAATCTCGTCGCCTCTCAGGGTTTTCTCCCTGAGTATGGTTGTCTGCTCCCGGCGACCGGGCAAACGGCGGCGGATCCTCCCGCCGGCTATATCTCTTTATATTCTCACTTTTTCACCCACTATAATCTTTGTCTTCCGATGACGAGGTTTATAGGTGCGCTCCTCCAATTTTACGGGATTCATATATCTCAAGTCCATCCCTGTGGATTAGTGCGCATGACTCATTTTGAGTTCATGTGCAAAGCTCAGCGCGAGGAGCCCACCCCTCGGCGCTTTCAATATTTTTATAAGCCGAAAATCCAAGATTCTTGGTTCTCATTCACACCGCGCAGTCAGAAGGTTAAGTGCTGCACTGTTACCATCAAAAGCCTTCATGACTAGGCTGAAAAATTCTTTTATATAAAGGCTGGTGTTATTCCCATTCGGATGATGACGTTCTTAAAAATCCATCTGGCGCGTGGGTTAAAAAATTAACTGCTGAACCATCCCCCGCCAAGAATATTTGAGAGGAAGCGTTGGTGGGGGTTGGTATGAGCAAGAGGTGGACTGACAGTGAGACTGAGCCTGTCATCCATGTTGATGGCTCAGGTGGGTTGTTTGTTCATTGCATTAATTTTGCGCGAGTATAATTCATTTTGCTGATATCACTTGTCTTGTTTTATACAGAAAGCAAGGAATACATCCACGCCGTCTATGACGAGCATACAGAAGGTGGCTCTGTCGCCCTGAACGCTGGGGAAGTTGCTTTCCCTGATCGCTTCGATGATATGTTCATCCCTGTCGACTTAGAATTTTGCTTTGACAGCGATGCGCCTAGTAAGCCCTTGTATTTGTGTTTAGGCCCTTAGAATACCAAATTTGGTTTTAACATTTCTGTTGCGCGTATTGTAGATGCGCTCGCTAATTATGAGTTGGAGGCTGTGGAAGAGGGAGGGGAGGAGGCAGAAGCTGAAACGCAAAAACTCAAGCGCAAGGCTAAAGGCAAAACTGGCGCAGGGGCCAGTAAAAAAACAGAAAAAAGATGATGCCTCTGTTGCCCAGAATCTTCCTCCTACTCAAGTGAAGGGACTTGAGAAAACCAAGGGTTTTACTTCCAAGTTTTCCTCGTCTTCTTTGCCTCAAGGTATGGGCAATCCTCCAGTCCACACGAGGTATGGTGCTGCCACCTCATCTCTGCGCGCGGCGGACAAGGGAAGCGGTGCTGCGCCTGCTGTTTCGTCCTCTCCAACAGGTATACTTTGTTTATATTTTGTGGTTTTATGAGCGTGATTCCGATAGAGTTATTAATGAAGCTTTGTTCACTCAAATGTTTGTAGAGCCGGCAACGTTGGTGGCTCAACCTCAGGCGCAGCAAGGTGCCAAGGCTATGCCGAAGGTTGTTTTGAAGTCCTCTGTTTTGCCCTCAAAAAGGGGGAAAATGGACTTCATGGCGATGCTTAATTCGCGGACTGCGGTGCGCCAAGGTATTTATTGCGCTTTGATTGTCTGATTTTTTTCTTTAGTTCAAGTCATGAATCATTTCTCCTTGTTGGTTTTTTCATAGGAATTATAGCTGGCACACAAGCTGCTGGTGGCACTGCTAGCGCTGGCGCCGTTAGTTCTGCTCCTGCTCCAACAAGTATTGAATCTCCCCTCATTGGGATCACTAAGGAGCAGGAGACTATTTTTCGCGCTGCTCTAACAGTGTCAAGACCTCCCTCACCTCCTCCTGCGCGCAGCCCTCCTCGTGAGACTATTTTTGATTCTTCCAAGTCGCAAGAGAAGAGACCTGTTATAGAGGATGATGAGAAGGTTAATTTTGAAAATTCTGATGGTGGCCCGCGTAAGCCCTATAGCGCCACGAAATTTCGTGGCGCGGCCTTTTTCTCATGGGGCAGGCAGGAGCTCATCAGCTGGCGCTAATCTTTCTGCCAGTTCTCCTCAGGTATAAGTTTATTTTGCTCCGCTGTGCAGACTTCCAAATTAGTGTTTAGATAACTAAAACGTTTCTTTGCGTTGCTTTGTGTTTGTAGGGAGCCGATCACATATACCGCCCGAGCTGGAGTATCACTGAAGAGAGCTCATTCCAATCCTTGGGCGTATGTGAAGACTTTTGGGCTCACTCTGTTCCTCCAGCTGAAAGGAGGTTTCAAGAGGACCGCGCTCCGCGTGGATTTGCTTAATGACCACCTTTTTGCTGGGTCCTGCGTTTTTTGCTGCCTCCCAAGAGCTTCGCAATGATTATATAAAGGTAAGTGATGCCCTTGCGGAGGCCAAGCAAGAGGCTAAGATTTCTGCTTGGAATATTTCTGATGCCCGAGAGAAAGCTGAGAAACTCCAAGCAGAACTTAGCGAGAACCGGGCAAGTTCCAACGCTGCTTTTATGAAGCGCGGGCTTGAGCTGCAAGCTGCGCGGGAGAAACTGCAAGTGGCAGAGGCAGATGCGGCCAAGTACGCGCGTCGAGCGCGTGACCTGGAGTTGGCAGTGGAGGCGCATGACCAAACTATTGCGCAGGTTAATACTGAAAAATCTTTATTGGAGAGTGAGGTTGCGCGCTTGAAGAAAGAGCTCGATGCTGCGCGAGCGGAAAAGAATGAAGCCTTGGCGGCAGCAGCGTCTGACAAAGAAGAGCTAAAACAAGCCAAGGAAACTGTTAAGTTGTTAAACTCTCAAATCCCTGCTCTTGAGACGTCTGTTTCTTCCCTCGCGCAGGACCGTCAATGGCTGATTTCACAGGGTGTGACTCGTTGCGCTTATGCCATGAAATACTCAGACGAGTTTCAGACCCTTGTGATGGACTGTAATGCGGCGTCGCGCTTGGTGGGTCGGGCTGAGGGGTTTAAGGATGGTTATGAATATGGCATGCTAAAGAAGAATCCATCTGACTACCCTTATCAGCTCGACGCTGTCTTCGCTGACATGGCTGAGGTGGGGGAGAAGTACTTGAATACTCCAATTCCCATCCTTGAGCAGGTATTTTAACCTTAATGAGTTTACCTGACTTATTTTCATAATTTTTTGTACTTATACTGTTCCTTGTGACTTGCAGATAACCGCGCTTGCTGACCAGCCCGATCTTGGCGCTTTAAAGAAATTACTTGATGAATGTGAAGGGACTGGTGGCAATGATGATGGCGCGGGCAACGCTACCTCTGCCAGCGGCTCTGGCGTGGCCAAAGGACCTACTCCTGACGCTATCATGACAGAAGACGACTATATTCAAGATGAACAGCTTGATTATGGTAAGTTTGGAGATGACGAGGAGCGGGTTGCGCCAGATGCTGAGGAGGAAATAATGATGAGGAAGATGAAGAGGCTGATATTAACATAGAGACTTGAAAAGCCCTTCTTGTTTTTTTTTTTTTTTTGTTTGTAGTTTTTACCTCATCATTTGTAAATTTGTAAACTTCTATGTTTCGGAATGAAATTTTGTTTTTCCCTTATTCGCATCTTGCGCATTCCCAATTCATCTCTTTATATTGCATGTGTGTGCTTGTTGAATATAAGGTATGCTTACACATTGAAACTTGAACAAGGTTGTAAGGAAATTATTTTTACTTAATCCTTAACAGTTGTCATATTTCAAGTTATTTTGCGATATTCTGAATATGCTGACACGTGCCTTGGCATTTCATTATTCCTCTTTTGCGCGACGTTATCGTGCATTTATTATAGGGAATTATGAATGAGTTTTTTAGCCTTTACGTGTCAGTATGTGTTACTCTGCCTATATCCATTATAATCCTATGCGCGGCCCCGACTTGAGACCTTAACAACTATGCTTTGGCATGTGCTTTGCCTTAGTTGTGCTTAGGTATTTTTATGGTCCAGCTGCGCAATACGTAGGATGGATGCTATGAGTAATTTGAGCTAAGGCTCATATTATTGGGCTAAGGCCCTGACGTTTTAGAGTTAAAACTCGTTAACGCGTCTGAGCTTGAAGCTCGCGCATGTATGTTTTACTTCGTTTTATTTTTAGTTTGATGTCAATACAATGTTGTCATATTGCTCAAAATTAATAAAGGGAAGTGTGAAACATGTATGCAAAAGGTAATAGAACGCATAGAGCGTATCATTATTTATAATGGCTTAAAAGCCTTGATTACAAACTTGACAACTTTTACATGAAGCATTTTCTAAGTTGTGCTGCGTTCCATGTGCGCGGGATCTTCTTTCCATTTAAATCTTTTAAAGCGTATGCGCCTTTTCCCAATTCTTCCGAGACTTGATAAGGTCCCTCCCAGTTGGGAGACATCTTTCCCGGGGGTATTGCGCGACTAGCTTCATTGTTCCGAAGGACAAAATCATTATTCTTGAAGTGGCATACTTTCACGCGCTGATTTGTAGTATTTTTCTAGCTTTTACATGTATTTGGCTTCACTGATGATAGCCGCCTCTCTGCGTCCCTCAAGTAAATTGAGATCCAACCTCCTTTCTTGCTCGCTATCCGTCTTACTCATCATGAGCACTCTATAGGATGGGCATCCAATCTCTGCTGGAATCATAGCCTCCGTTCCATAGGTTAGGCTGAACGGGGACTCGCCATTGCTGGTTTTGCTTAATGTCCTGTGCGCCCACAAGACATTAGGTAACTCCTAGACCCATGCATGGGACTCTCCCTCCAACCTTTTCTTCAGCCCATTCAGCAAGCTTTGGTTCGCGCGTTCCACTTGGCCATTCCCTTGAGGGTGGTATACTGAAGTGAAGACCTGATTGATGTGCAATTCCTTGAACCAACTGGATATCTTTCTGTCAGTGAATTGTTTGGCATTGTCGCTCACGATTTCCATGGGCAGGCCAAAACGGCATACGATGTGACTCCATATAAATTGCTTCATTGCCTCGGCTATGATTTTTGCCAGTGGCTTGGCTTCAACCCATTTTATGAAATAGTCTACTGCCACTACCAAAAACTTTACTCGCCCTGGCGCTTGTGGTAAGGGACCCACAATATCGATTGCCCACTTGTGGAAAGGCCATGCAGAGGTCACCGGAATCAAGTTGTTCTTTGGCCGCATGGTATTTAGCGCATAGCTCTGACACGCTTTGCATTTTTGGATCTCTTTTAACGCGTCCAAGTACATGCCTGGCCAATAGTAACCTGTGTTCATTGCCTTGGTGATCACCATGCGCGGGCCAGCATGTATTCCACAGATTCCTTCGTGTATCTCTCTGATCACATAGCTTGCTTCCTCAGCGTCTAGGCATTTCATGAGTGGTCCAAGATAAGAGCGTAGATATAACGTACCATCGAGCATTTCGTAGTTCTGCGACTTGTGTCTTATCTTCCTCGCCTGTGCGCGATCGTTTGGTACCTTTCCCTCCTTCAAGAATTCCATTATTGGAGTTATCCATGATGAAGGTGTTGTATGAATTACAAGAACAGACTTCGCTCCCACTGACGGGTTGCTCATTACTTCCACCCTGACATCTTTGCCAAAATGATCGAAGCTGGTTGATGCCATCTTGCTTAGCGCGTCGGCAGACTTATTTTCACTGCGCGAAATGTGTATGATTCTGAAAAAGTCAAATTGTTCGGTGAGTTTCTTCGCCTGCTCTAGATACAGAGGCATGGTGTTCTCCTTGGCATCAAAAAGGCCATTGACTTATGCTGCTACCAGGTATGAATCTACATGAGCCTCTAGCTTTTTAACTCCGAACTTGTGCGCGATGCACAAACCAGCCAGCAGGGCTTCATACTCAGCTTCATTGTTGGTACTCTTGAAATCCAACCTGATTGCGTAAGTATACTCATGATTTTCTGGATCCACCAGTTTGAGGCCTGCGCCGGACCCTTCGTTGTTTGAAGCTCCATCAGTGAATAATCTCCAAACGTTTTCTTCATTATTGGCTTGCGGAGGGTCTACTTCGCGCTGAGCCTCTTCGACTTTTCCTTTAGGGATTTCTGCGATGAAATCAACTAAGACTTGTCCCTTGATTGCTGGACGAGGCTTATAGGTGATCGTGTGCTCCCCTAATTCCAGCGCCCATTTTGTCAGCCTTCCTGAGAGCGCGGGTCGTCGCAAGACTTGCTGGATGTTGTAATCAGTCAGGACTTCAATAGGATGACCATTGAAATAACTGTGAAGCTTGCGCGACGCATGCGTTAGTGATAAAACTAACTTTTCTATGATGGTGTAGCGCGTCTCAGGATCTGTCAGCACCCGACTTACATAATAAATTGGTGTTTGGATTCCCTTGCGATCCACCAATAATACTGCGCCAATGGCGCGCTCTCCTGCGGACGGGTACAACGTTAAAGTTTCACCAGGTAGTGGAGCTGTGAGCGCAGGCAGATTTATCAGACATTCTTTTATCTCACTGAAAGCTTGCTCGGCCTCAGGCGTCCACTTGAATTGGCTTTTCTTTAAGCAATTTCTCAATGTGTTAATGAATGGGGTAGATTTGCTTGCATGGTTTGCTAGGAACCTGTTAATTGATACCAATCTACCATTCAACTTTTGAACTTCCTTTATGGTGGATGGTGAGGGCATGCCGAGGATAGCCTCCACCTTCTCTGGGTTCACCTTGAAACCATCCTTGGTGACCATTACGCCGAGAAATTTCCCTTCTTCCACGCCGAATGTGCATTTGCTCGGGTTGAGCTTCATGTTTACTTCCTTTAGGCGCCGAAGGGTTTCTTCGATGTCTTTGAGCATTTGTTTTTCCTCCCTGCTTTTAATCACCAAATCATCCACGTAGACTTCTAAGTTTTTTCCAATCTGCTCGTTGAAAATTGCATCCATGAGTCTTTGGTAAGTGGCTCCTGCATTCTTCAAACCAAAGGGCATTTTTGTGTAACAGAAAACACCCTTGTCAGTTCTGAAAGTAGTCTTGTCTTCATCCTGTGGTGCCATTTGAATTTGGTGATAGCCCTTATAGGCATCCAGGAAACATTTGAGCTTAAATGGCACCACAGAGTCCACCTTCATGTCAATGTTTGGGAGGGGGTAACAATCTTTTGGACACGCCTTGTTGAGGTCCTTGAAATCAATGCACATTCTCCATGACCCATTGCTCTTCTTTACCATCACAGGATTGGCTACCCATGTTTGATATCGTATTGGGCGAATGATATTCGCGCGCAGTAGATATTCTACTTGCTCATTCATGGCCTCTGTCTTCTCGTCTCCCATGACTCTTTTCTTTTGAGCAATTGGCTCCACGGACTTGAATGTGTTGAGAGAGTGCTGCGCCAGGTCTCGCGGAACCCCAGTCATATCAGAATGTTGCCACGCGAAGACTGACATATACGTTGTGAGCAATCTTTTCATTCTCACTCTTGTGTCATCTGATATCGTAGCTCCGATTGTGATTGTTTGTTCTGGGAATTTTGGGTTGAGAATCCATTCCTCTGGCGCGTTGTTTGCCACTGGAAGCTTCATTCTCCCCTCTCGAGGTATACTTATTACTGCGCATAAATGATCTCGGTACACAAATGTTACTCCTGTTGGTGTTGGGAACCCCAATGCGCCATGCGCTGGTGACGGTATGGCGTTGAATTGGGCAATCGTTCCTCTACCCAAGATCATACTATGGCATGAAGTGGTGGGCAAGACCAGGAAGTTGACAATTTCAGCTCGCTTGTGCTTCTCATCCCCCATAGTTAGTTCGAATTGTATCTGACCTAGGAGATGAATAATTTCGTTTGAGACACCCGAGATTGGTGCACTCACAACTTCGAGCCTTGCTTGGTCTGCTGGATCCAACTTCCTGAAACATTGCTCATACATGATGTCTGACTCACTACCGGTGTCCACCAGGACTCTTGACACCTCATAATGGGCGATGTGTGTAGTGATGACTAGAGGACTGCTGATAGACGGGCCTCCTCTGATTCTTGGAAAAATTACTTGTTGCTCGCGCCAATCCCCTTGGATTTGCGCGCTTCTCTTCCTCGATCCTTGCCCTTGCCTTCTTCCTTCAACTACAGAGATTCTTTTGAATTTTTTACTGGCTGAGGCTCCGTCTGGTTGTTCGTTCTCTGGTCTTGTATTTTTTACCAGGTGAGCCAACTTGCCTGATTTCACATCTTTTTCGATCGCATCCTTCAAATAATGGCATGCATCGGTGTTATGCCATGTGAATTTGTGAAACTCACAATATTTGCCACTGTTCGGTGGTCCCTTATGGAGTAATGGCCTGGGATTTTTAAACTGGACATTCTCTGTGCTTAACACTTGTGAAGGCGTTTTGGTGAGGGGAGTCCATATTCTTGGTAGAGGTCTGTTAGGCTCTCTGCCGCCTTCCTTCTTGTCACCTTCTCCGCGATTAAGAATGTCTTTTTGGGGTTGGGGTGAACTTTGTTGCGCTTGCTTTTCTGCAGGAGAATAATTGGTTTGTTGCAACCTGGACCATACGGAGTTTTGTTTGCCCCTCCTTTCCTTGTTGCGTGGTGCTTCTGTTTGATGCCCTTTATCTCTTGCTCTGTCTTGGGCAATTTGTTTTTCATTTCGCGCGAAGACTCACGATGCTTCCATAAGCTTAGCCCAAGTGGTTGGCATGCCTTCTCTGCTCACGAGAGCTCTGCGGAGTTGATCACTGCGCGCACCTTGTATAAAGGTCGGAAGCCTAATAATATCCCACGTGGCCACGCGCCAAACATAAAGGTCGGGAGCCTAATAATATCCCACATGGCCACGCGCCAAACATAAAGGTCGGGAGCCTAATAATATCCCACATGGCCACGCGCCAAACATAAAGGTCGGGAGCCTAATAATATCCCAAACGGCCACGCGCCAACGTAGGTTGGGCACACCTCATAATTGGCCCGAGGATGGGAACCTTGTAATACATCCACTTTTAGTTGATAGGTTTTTGCAGGTTCGGCTACGAGTCGCACAAGCACCTATGACATTATTATTATTATCTGGCCGTTTGTGCCTCCATTATTATTTTGAAAACAAGTTGGGATAGTCATCCTGCGTAGAAGAGGCCCTTGTGGGCCAGTCATTATCATCATATTATAGCTCAGAAGCCGCAACTCGCGCATGCTCCATTATTTTATAGCTCGTAAGTCGCCTCGCGCGCAAGCTTCATTATTTTTATAGCTCGTAAGCTGCCTCGCGCGCAAGTTGCATTACATTATTATCGAGATGCGCACTCTATCTTTTATCAGGCCCCGCGCCACTATTGTTATGATGCGTGCTATATCTTATCCATGCCAGTGCACCATTATTATCATAAGGACCACAACATGTCACCATCATGGAGAAAACCTCTCAAAACTAAAAGACAATAAAGACAAGGCCGAAGAAAGGGGAAAAACCGCCTCATATCCTAACACACCTTATGAAGTCCAGCACTCCACCTAAACGCTTGCACGCCTATGAGCAACACTGGACTTGAAGGGCTTGTAGGGGTATGGTACTAAACCTGGCTTACGACCTTAATTTATTATGTCTGGCTTATTTTATTATATGGACTAATACAATATTATTGGGCTGAGGGAGTTTTGTGGAGGTAACCCTAACTGGGCTAGGCCCATTAGGGTACCATGATGGTGGCCATGAGGCTCCCTATATAAGGAGGTCTCCACCTCCTTATTAAGGGTTGCGGTTCTCAATAAGAGCCACCACCATAACCATTTTTGTGTCTGTAAACAAGAGATCCTCGAGATTTCTTAGCAGTCACCTCCACACCCCCGGAAACCATTGCAGGTCTGAGCGGATGAGAGCGAGATTTGGTTACATCATCCCGTAGAAGACGATCCGAACTATGCCTGGTACGTTTCGTGTTTCTTCACAACCCATATGACTAAACCAGACTCCGAAGGTTGGGGAATGTGGATCTTTCTCGGAATCAACATACTGATGGTGATATCTATGCATGCTTACCCAAAATATGGGATCCCTCTATATACATATATGAGTGAAAATAGGTTAACATAAGAGCGTTGATGCTGGTGACATAGTAAACTGTCAAACATAAGTATACTAAATGTAGCGTTTGGTAAATTACCTACACAAGAGAAAAATAAGATTTGGAATGCATTCGTTCCTTTAATAGAAACAATCTTTTGTTTTTCTTAAAAGGATTTTAAAACACAGGGTTAATATATTTGAGTAAACTTTAAGACTTGTTAGTAGTTTTATGGAACAGTGCAGCTAAATCACAGTTTAGTGACAATTTCTCTTAATGTCACTCTACGTTGAGGACAAGTTCAGTTGATTGCCGCGGGTAAGCAATACATGCATGAAACATGAAAGAAAAAATTAAAAAGAACCTGCAAAGCTAGGACTCCAAGATAAGCAAAGGTGTACTCAAGCCACTTGGGCAGCTTGAGACTGTGATGTGCTAGGTTACGGTGATACGACAAAGTTATGCCAAAGAGCCCACGCAACACATAGTTGGCAACGCATGCCCAGAATGAACCCCAAGTAAATGTAAACGGTGCGAAAAGGGCGAGCAAATGAAGAGCTAACATTCCTACAGCCACTTGGATATCAACAGTCCTCCATGTACGACCCATTAAAAGGTTTCTCTTTCTTGTAACCATCACATCTGATAGAGGTATTTTTCCATATTCAAAGGCCTCTATACCTTCCAAAACTGTGATCAAATTTTTCATTTTCTAATGGTGAGAAAAATGTGTGTAGGATTTGATAGTTTTTATAAATGCTTAGAGTACAAATTTTTATAAAGAGGGTAGTTGAAATCTGTTAACAAACGTGTCATGTCCCAAGCACTTTGGGTCTCATTATCATTTAATACAATTTTTTTACTAAATTTTATATATATATACACACACGTTTAAACTTATTGAGTGAATAGTGCTTTTTTTTCTTTTACATTTTGTGATCAGTTTGTGATGAGCCAAGCTGTTCGCGAGCTATTTGAGATCGGCTCGTTCAAAAGCTTGAACGAGCCGACCTTAATCGAGCCCGAGCTTCACTTATCGAGCTCGAGCCGGCTCGCGAGCCTAAACGAGCCTGCAATTTATATTTTTGAAATATATATTTAATAATTATTAATATATATATATATATATATATAGTGTTATAAAAAATAAATAAAGATAACTAAATAATATATATTATTTTATACAGAAAATTATAATATAAAAAAATATATTTATATTATTTAAAAAATAACTTATAAATGGTAAACGAACCGAGCCCGAGCCGAGCTCGAGCTTGAAAATCTACTCACGAGCCGAGCTCGAGCTTTGGAAATAGAGCTCGAAACGAGCCGAGCTCGAACTCGAGCTCGGCTCGTAAGTTAAACGAGCCGAGCTCGTGCCTGGTCAGGCTCGGGATCGACTCGGCTCGTTTGCACCCCTACTGACGACTGCTAGCGAGCGTGTGAGGATAGTTGGTAAAATACATAATAACATATGGTTCATGTCAATTTGTCTTCTCATTCACACATAAATGTGCATATAATAAACATCATCGCTTATGAAAGTTGAAAACCAAAAAATATACATGTGAAACTTTTATCCTAAACGTCTAATAAATCAAAGTTTGTAAATATAACAAATATATATGCAAAGAATGGTGACAAAAGTCTAGTGAAATAAAGTTTGTAATAAAGATATGTGATATTTGGTGACAAAAGTCTAATTCAATAGAGTTTGTGCATAAACTTAAGGGGCAGAAGGTATATTTACGAAAAGTATGTGGCAAAAGTTTGAAAAGGACAACTTCATAAGTTGCCATATAATATATATATATATATATATATATATATATATATACTAGATGGGTGACCGTGTGATGCGACAGGTGTTTGAACGCATACCATATTAATCATGTAACAATCATCAGTGTTCATGGTTTGTTTTATGCTAGTACGCTTTAGTGTGACAGATGCTAAAAGTTAAATTGAGAAGTCAGTTATTCTTTGTATTTAGTTCATTATGAAACTAGAATATTGTTTAGGGGTTAAAATGACACATGTTGGTAAGTGTATGTGGTCATACGCTTGAGTATGGCTCCATACGCTTAAAACTCATGCAAACTCAGCGAATGGGTTACAAGTGAGCCGTATGGACTTGCAAGGTAAGCGTATGGCTAGGAATAGTATGAATAGTGCATTTGTTAGGTATTCAAGAGCAACCACTTTTACAGACACAACGTTTATACTGTTACTCTGCCGAAATTTATAATCGAGCTTCAACACGTTAT
Organism: Bidens hawaiensis; assembly: GCF_021521415.1. Lineage (NCBI taxonomy): Eukaryota > Viridiplantae > Streptophyta > Magnoliopsida > Asterales > Asteraceae > Bidens > Bidens hawaiensis. The sequence goes on from NW_027492604.1 coordinate 26,251, forward strand.
TATTTACATCTCGTGTATGTACTCGGTCATTTTCTCTCATCAATTAGCTTCGTAAACACCATTCCGCATGTTTACGGTGAAAACGTATAATCAAATCGTGTATTCGGATCCGTATCGGGACCTACAGTTCAAAACTTTGAAACCGTTTAAACCGGTCATTGGTTTGGTTTCACGGTTGGTTTTTTTACTTTTGGTCGTTTCAAAATTTTCAAACGGTAGCGAACGGTTTGGTTCAAAGTTTATACCGGAAATCGGCCATATAAAACCATACCAGAATGTAAATTTTGAATGCATTTTAATCTTTTATTTAGTATTAGGTAAATATCTAAGATATAGTTATAATATAATTGGACAAAGTCTTGTTAATAAAAGCAAACTATTATAACTTTAATAATTTAACCTAATTTCAATTTCAGTATGACTTCGTAATCTTTGTTATTGTTTGCCTCATGGGTCATTCATTAAAAACCATCAATATTTCATTTCAGTCTCAAATAACGAGGGATATGTAAAAATCATGTCCGATTACGCCTATTCTAATCAGAGTATTAACGATTGGGCTCACATGTTTAACTTAAAAACTATCAAAACCAACATTTTACGTAACATATTATTTTTTAATTAAAAAATTATAACAATATCGTACTCAAATTAAAGAGAATAAAATGTTTGCTTCTATGGTGTAATTGTTTTACACAAATATTAACGTATTAAAAAATTATTCATCATCATCGTACTCAGTATATCCCACCAATAGCAATGCTATAGTAGGGTCTGAGGTGGGTAAGATGTAGACAGCCTTACCTCTATCCCATAGGGATAGAGAGGCTGCTTCCGGTGAGACCCCCGGCTCGATAGTAGTTTTGCATCAAGCCTTGGACATAAGGCACATAGCACTCAATCATCGGGACACCGGCTGATTGGTGCATGTGCCATTGTCTTTTGGCTATAAACGCCACCACATGATGCCTGATTAACCTTCCACCACTTTTAACGTTATTTTCACGAGATTAGTATAATAACGTCAAAATTAGAGCAATTTTACTTTTGCCCACCCGAGGGTTCACACATATATACATTATATGCGCGCACCGCAAGCAGGGCGTAGTTTTAAAAAATTATGTTCGTTTAAAAGTTGCGTTGGAAGTTGGTTTAAAATTGAAAATAAAAATATAATATTGTTAAAGATGAGGGACAAACTTATAGGTTCGTGAATTGTGTTTACGATACAAGTTTATCCATTTTACGCATGTACTTTCTGCATTAGGATTTATAAAACTCTTAAAATCAAGTGCCTTGATTTACCCTTTTCTCGTCTATTATATACGGTATAAATATATTATCCATGTTCCTGTTCATAATTTTTGTTTGATCTACCTCAGTCAATTCATTTTATGCAAATGTTTATGATCATGTACACTTAATGGTACGCCGCAAGGGATTTTTTTGACACGTTTGGTATTGTTTTATTTCCTAACTATGGAAATGGATTCATACAACTTCCAAAAATATTGGAAAGGCGTCATACCTTCGACTGCTGAAACCAGTTGTAAAAATTAATGGTAGTGATTGAGATTATGATTACTATTCGGGGTCCAGTTAAACTAACCACAAAGTTATTAGATTCATGTTAAATATAGATTTTTCTATAGAATAATGAATCATAATGAAAATTTTAGGCCAGCTTGACAAGCCTCTTGCTCTGAGGTGCAAAGATCAAGATATCTTTTTTATGACTTCCCTTCCACTTAGCGATCCCGGCCCAGAAAAGTGACCGACCAAGGCCCTCTTGATGAATGAAAGAAAGGCTTTAGGAGCCCTGTAAGCCCACACCTGTGTAGAGTGGATCGTTCAACACCTGCGGCACAAACCCATTTTTGACCTATTGGTCCTAGTATCATAGGCGACCGAACGGCCGCCCCCTAATTACTAGACCTTTTAATATGCAATTATTAGGTATGTATTATAAATATATATTATTGTGATCATTAATACCTAGTATAAATTAAGTTTTTTCTTTAATTTATCTTCTCCAATATATACATCGCATTGTATCCTATTTTAATACACACATGTTAATGAAAATTTTCACTTTCTCCCTACATGTCCACTTCTTCTTATTGTTTTGCTATTAAGCTAGTTTCACAACAATATGTTATTATTAAATTAAATTGGTTTTAAAACATCTCAACTATGCCCTATTAGTAAAAAACAGTCATAACTTAACACTTGATTGGTTGCAGTCCCAACTAAAGATGTATTTGTGTACAATGATCCTCGACTAACAGAACCTTAACACTGTTAGTTATAGGTCGTCGGGAAAACATTTTTAGCCAGAAAACTTTCATTTTTTGTTCTTGCAAAACTCAATCTTTTCGACACAACCCTCGTTGTAATCGTAGATCAAACCTTTATGAATATTTTTCTAGTGAAATCCCGGTTATTGAAAGTCGCCGGAACCCTAGTACCAATGTTGTAAAATTAGGTATACAAGGCCAAGTACTCCTCGAGTACTCGGTACAAGGTATGATGGCGGGGGAGTTTCTTTAACTCCGCCTAGTTATTAAGGGACGAACATAGGTGATCAACTTTAGCTACAATCATATCTAGTTGGTCAACTTTGGCCGATTTTGACTTAAAAAATAAAATATAATTCCTATTTCTATAATTTAAAACAGAAATATCACTATTTTACTAATGATTAGCACATCTTTGAATAATTTAGTATTAAAATTGTATTTATCTTATCTATATTGATATTCACTTATTTTGTTATAAATATTGGTAAACTTTTGATAATTGACATATATATAATATCTAAAACTTAATTTTCTTTATATTTACCATTCTAAGTACTCCCCGAGTACTCCGAGTACACCCAACTTCCCAGTCGGCCGCCTAAGGTCTGCCTAGCGACTTTTGCAACCATGCATAGAACCACTTTCGAAGTCAATTAGCGGTGCTCAAGTGGTGGTGGTAATTGGTTGCTGGCGAGTCAGATGGCGGCGGTAGTGTTCAGGTTGAGTTTTCCAATGAAAAATGTGAGTTTTCAGGCAACGTTGTTTTTCCGACGACCTGCAACTAACGGCGTTAGGTTTTGTTAGTCGTGGACCGTTGTAAACTAATGAACATGTAGTTGAGACCGCCACCAGCCAAGTCTTATGTTGAGACCATTGTTTGCCAATAGAGCATAGTTGTGATTATTTAAAACTAATTTTCGTTAATTTAACTATGTTGTTGGGTCCAATAACCCTATTTTCATGTAAATCATCGATCGCGAGCTAATAGCAATACGTTTTCAGTACATGTGACGGTGCCTCCATATATGATAAGTTCGACCTCCATAGAAAAGAAAAAAAAAACAAATCCGATTATGAAATAAAATATAGAAAAGATAATCCAGATCGTATGTTAATTATTAACATACCGAGCACCGTTTAGTTTGGTGAAATCAACATCATATAAAAAAGTTGACCGTTAGGAGCTGAACATGGAGTTCGCATGACATGTTTAAAAGGTTGAGCGTTGCTAAAATGGAGGAGACGTGGACTTGTTCTTTTCTGCATGTGTTTTGGTTTTGCAATATAGTATTAAATTTTTCTATGGTGCACTTTATAATCGTTGTTTTTTTCAAGCAGTAAAGTTAGTAATAAAATAATTTATATTCTTTTGCATATTTACAAACATATAATGAGTGTGTATTTTGGGGCTGTACAAACATCTATCAAAGAAGTTTAAACAAGGGCCATTTTGAGAGTCGGTTTCAAGAAAGGGAGCAGCCCTTCGTTGCCGGACATAAGCAAAATGGAGACGGGTTTTGTTTTGAAGGGCTTCAACGTGTAAGGATCAAACAAGAAGGCTAAAGAATCAGAGTTTTGTGTTATGCGAAAACAATGAAGATAGAATGAAGTTTTGTGTTATGTTTTCTTGATTGCACCTGACTAAGGGAGGGATAATAGTGTGTTTGTGATAGTACGCATCTCATTTTAATACTTGTAAACACACACATTATGTTTGGTTGGAAGTAATGAAATGAAGAGGGAATGGAATGAGAGAATGAATGAAATGAACAAGGGAATGAAATAGATCATTATCATTCATTTGTCTTGTTTGATTAATTAATCTATAGGAATGAAATGAATAATTACTGTATATTGTTTGGTATAAAAAAAATTCTATAAATGAAATAGAAAACAAGCTATTTACATATTTTTCATATCCGATATTATGCATCAATTCATTATAAAAAACTGTATACGTAGTGTAAATTTAACCGTTTTCGACTGTAAATTTGAATCCCCCCCCCCCCTCTTGTGTGAAAAGTTTTATACAATTTCACTCCCCACTCCTGACGTTTTCGTTCAAGTTTTGCCACTAAGTATCATACCGGTAGTAAGTTTTTAGTTGGTCCTTAAAAAAAAGAAGGGACACGGAATCGATGCACCCATGTCATCAATGGCATATAAAGTAATATTGACTTGTTGCCATGTTCGTTAAAATCTATTTTACTCTGTGCTATATAATTGAATTTATATAATATTATTGTCCTATATCTATGGTTATAGCATATCTGATAATAAGTGAGATGACGTTACATCTACATGTATTTATTACTAGCTTGTGAAAAGTTAAATCCAATAATTGGGTTAACCAAACATGTGTGATTGGTTTTCATTAAAATTTTGAGATAAAAGACGAATATTAGTTATCAATTTTGATTTGGGAAGCACCCCCTTAATTCATGAACCGATAACTAACGATAACTAAAAGAATTTCTCCATGTGTTCTATAACATAAATTGTATACCAAAGGAAGTGTCTTAGCATTTTCTTGATAACTTTCTAACAAAACTGTTATGGTATTGATACAAAATTATAAAAGGTTCTGATGATAATATATACATTATATTATGGCACCGATTAAGCAACCAAATATGGTAATGAAACACTAATAAACAGCTAGTTAGGAGAGAAAGCATAATATCTTTTACTCCCCCATAAATTGAAGCATTTCGATATGAAATGCCCAAATTGTCAAGTAATGTGCGAAAGCGTTATGTCCCAATGGCTAGGTTAATAGGCTGGCAAGTTGCATCGTTGTATCAGTTTTCATGGTTTGTATCTCTCTCTACCCATGTTCTCTAACAAAATAATAGTCAATTTTGACGTGTTTGATTCGTTCGTGGAAGACGGGGTTGGTGGCTACGTGTCAGGGGGCTTGATTGTAAGAAAACAACTATTTTGGGCCGTCTTGGAAAACATCTAGTTCTTTCAAGAACCATATCCATCCATAATATTTTGTTTACCACGACCGCCATAGCTCGGTTTTCGGTTTCGACGGATGATCGAGAGATGACAGATTGTTTCTTGGATCTCAAAGATATGGGGCACCTCCCAAGAGTAAAAGGTAACCGGTTCGTTATCTTCTAATAAAAGGGGAACCAAGACAATTCGAGTCACAATAGGTGATCCGTTACAAAAAAATGTCATACAGTGACATACAAAAAGAGCCACTGAAAAACAAAAAAGTGCCACTACAGACCCTTTGTAAGAATGTGCAGCACACACAAAAGTGTCACTAGAAGTGGTGACGCTAAAGTCTTAGTGACACATTTTGAAATGCCGCACAAAGTCTTTGAGCTTTCAGTGGCACTTTTTTTTGCCACAATATTAAAAAAGACTTTTGTGCCACAAATTTTGTGCCATTAAAGTAATACCGGTAACATATCCAAACTAGTTTCAGACTTTTAGTGACACTTTCTTTTTGCCACAACTTAAAATAACTTTTGTGACACAATTTTTGTGCTAGTAAAATTGTTTTTATATATACTATTTTTACTGACACATAATTTTGTCACAAAAATTATATGATCTACCATGTAAAATATAAAATAAAAGTTAGATAAAATTGTAAATATAGCCCCGAAAACATAACAAAGAAATGAGGCTAGAAACTCACCTGAGTGATGTTCTTCTCCGAGTTAACAGTAATACCCTTCCTTAGCTGTGCACGGCTAACTGTGTAATAATTATAAGTATCAATTAACTACCTCTAACCATATCATCTAATCGAATCATCATTCCAATCGAATCACAATTCTAATCAAATGACAGTTCTAATCGAATGACAGTTCTAATCGAATGACCGTTCTAATCGAATGACCGTTCTAATCGAATGACAGTTCTAGTCGAATGACCTTTCTAATCGAATGACAGCTCTAATCGAATGACCATTCTAATCGAATGGCCATTCTAATCGATCACTTTGTCAATTTGATTCGATTACTTTGTCAATTCGATTCTATTACTTTTTAATTCGATTCGATTCGTTTCTCCAGTCGCCGATTCAAACATGTTTTTTTATCTTTTCTTTCTAATCACATAGTTACATCCCATTATGCCCGTTTAATGATAAAACGAGTTATGAGCCATAACCAGTTCGTTTTCGTACTTTAACTTGGTTCAAACGTCACCCGTACTACCCGTTTCATTCCAAACAACTTATTTATGTTCAAGTTTACATCTTTCTCACATAATAAGGTCCGATTTACCATCCTACCAAGTGTCATGCAAAACCGACTTGGTTTACCCATCCTTTTCACGAACCGAACACTACTCGTTTTACCCGAAACGAACCAACTAACCCGTTTACTCACAAGTTCATTACTTTATCAATAACCGTGGCCCATTCTCGATCGTGACAGCTCTTAAAATCCTATTCAGTCTGATTAGATATGTCACTGAAAGAAAGTGATCCTATCAATTTTTATGCAAATCCGTATACGAAAAGTAAACCTTTTTAACAAAAACGTACCTCTGAGGTTTTTGTTCGAAATCACTCGAATAGACCAAAACCATATCAAACGAACTCGGAATTAAGTTATTCAAGCGGCCACGGAACCGTTTCGCCCGGATCTACAAACCAATCTGCTCTCCGTTGCCGGAAAACACTGCTACAGTGGCCGGAGAAGCTGAACAGTTGCCGAAAAATTCCATTTTCCACTGTTACAATTTGCTTGATAAAACTGGACTTCCCAACCTCTCATCAAGGATCTGATTTGTGAGAATCTTCGAATACATTTCATGAACACTATGTAAAATTTTAGACCGATCCAACGGTTAGATCTCCGGGAATTGTCGGGTCTTTGTGGGTGATTTTCTCAAAAACGGGAATTGGGTTAAGAATGAAGAAGTGTGTGTTTTCTTGAGGTGTGGATGCAAGGATGGAAATGAAATGAGATGGTGGCTATTATTATAAGATAGGGTTAGGGTTTCATGTTTAACTTTTCATCTAATGACATTTATTACCATCATACTTTAGATAATGACATTTATCCTTTATACTTCAATGAAACCCCAATTCATTTAAAATATCAAACGAAATTTGAGATGCTACATAAGTCAACATGAATTGGGTCGGTTTCGGTTACGTGCGTTTTAGTACTGAAATTAAAACAAAAAAATATATAAAAATTGAGGTGTACCGATGGGGTGGCGTTGGTTTGTAAGACTCGAGCATTGGTAAAACCAGACCGTTGTCTATCTTGGGCGGAGAGGCGTAGTGTCTACGCAAATTTTATCAGTTTTCATCATGTTCGTTATGGTGCCAGAATTAAAACAAAGGCGTGATCTATGCGAATTCGATCGTTTTTCGTCACATTCGTTACGGTGGTGGAACTAAAAAAAACAAAAAAAAAAGTTATAGGAAACAAATTGTCATTCAAGTAATTTTCGTAACTTCGTTACATATCAGAACTAAAGCAAAATAAAAAAAATATCATCACCAGTAAGATGCCGCCAAATTCTTACGTATATTAATATGCGGCACCAGTGGCCCAATGAGATACTTGCGACACCCAAACTAGGCCACAAATAGGTATTTATATAGTAGTTTTTTAGTTATAATTAAGTATACATTATATTGCAAAATTTAATATTAAAACTAAATTTGTCATATACGAATAATTTTTTTTAAATTTTATGTTAAAAATTTTATTATTTATTATTCTATAAATACTTTTAGTTTACTAGAAATATTTTTCCTTTATTTTGACTTTCAGTTATAAAATCTCTTTTCGGTTTTCCCTCCATCTCAAAGATACAATCCACGCACCTAAAATACCCCAAAATTTAATTTCTCTCCCAGACCTAATTCTAAACCTTGCTTGTCTGCTGTATTCCTCACCTCCTTCACGTCTCCAAATCTAATCATACTCTCACTTTTCTTTTTCTTATTGGTATGTTGCGTTTTTGTTGTTGCTTTTCTCATGACTTTGTACTAATCTTTAAGCTCGTTATGGAATAACAATTGTGCTACAATTGTGCTGGTAATTAATCAAAGGAAGTATCTCTTACTCCCATGCGTTTGATGTAATCACTTTCAATGCACCGTCCAGTTAGCTATACATGTCGATGCGGTTAAGATGACTAAATTAATTTTTAATGTTAAAAACTCTATTTTTAGATGACGAAACTCAAAACTAAAACAGTTAATGATTAGAAGGATATTCTTGCAAAAAACACTTTGTAAAGGAAGCAATGTATTAAATTTAACACAAAGTGTAAATAGAAAAAATTGCTAGTGAACAAATCCACAGGAAACTTGCTGCAAAGATAACAATAGTAGGCATACAAGACATCACCCATTACCGGTAAAATCAATAGCACCAATGAGATTATAAAAGTTGGATTGAACTACTTGAGGGTATATTAAATATTTTAATGCAATTTTAATGTCGAATGAAGTTGTATTATAGTAAAATGCAACAGAATTGAAAAATGTTGTATTAGCCTCATTTTCTAGTAGTGGCATACATAAGTGCCACTAAAAACTAATTTTAGTTGCACAAATGTTAAATTCCACTAAAAGTGTTTGCTAAGTAAATGTGGCACACATAAAGTGTCACTAAAACCTAAAACAGTGGCACAAAAGCAAAATGTTGTTAAAAACTTGTGCCAGTAAATGGCATTTTTTTGTAGTGTGATGAGACTCTCTCCGCCTTCCTTTGGTGGTAGTATCCCTTAAACAAGAGTGGTATTTAAGTATCGAAGGACTTAGTGTGCCGCTTCAAGATAACTTTCCCAGGGTCATCAACAAATTGACTTAAAATGTTTAAGGTGTAAGTGACATTGGTTCTTGTAGCTTTGAGGTAAAGGAGTCGTCCAATGAGCCACTTGTATTGGTTATCATCAACACATGATTCTTTGACACATATATCCAACTCCAATTCCTGTTCCATAGGAAATGGGCTTGGACGACAATATGTCGTTCCCGTGTCATGAAGAATGTCTAAGATGCATTTATGTTGGTGAACAAGTCCCTCGTTAGTTCGGGCTACTAATTCGACGCCTAGAAAAAAAATTTAAGGGACCAAGATATTTGATGCAAAATTTTTGGTCAAGAAAAACTTTGAATATATGGAATTTATTTAGATTGATCACTACCAACCATATTGACGTTGGCTAAGTATATCAAAGCAGAAATGAACACATTGGTCTTCTTCAAGAGAAACAACGAAGGGTCAACCCTAGTTTTCTTAAACCGATTTCAATTATGGAATTGAAAAATTTTTGGTACCAAATTTTTTATGCTTGTTTAAGCCTATATAGAGATTTCTTGAACTTGCAAACTATATTGACTCCATGCTTCCAAAAACGGTGTTAACGTCATGTTGGTGAATATGCCATACTTTCTTTACAACAACGACCAACAAACACACAAAATGGTAACAAATTTTGCCATCGATGCAAAGGTTTCATGGTAACCTTTTTGCCGCTATTGACTCGGGTATCGGCCCATTTAAATACTTGTGAAAGAAAAGTAAGATCATTAGGTTGTAAGCAGTCGATTGCAGTGTCGGGTAACATTGACCCGATTGAAGTCCCGTTGAGGATTAGAGCTTAGAGGGAATCTAAGCTCTTATGGATGACATAATCGGGCCCGAGAGGTTGTTGTAGCTTAAATCCATCAAGATAAGGCCCATTAACCTTTTTATGGAATCGAATATTTTGCCTCGAGAGTCAGTTACGGCTTAAATCAATTTTCATGAGGGATTTGCGGTCCCCGATAGTGGTCGGTGAAGAAACACGGATCTAATCCTTAAGGATTTAGATCAATGAGTCCACAGAATTCGGGTCAAACAACTACCAAATTAACGACACAAGCGCAATCTCCCAAGTCCAATCGCAGAAACCTACAAAACAACCACCGTGAGCTCGTTACGGGAAGGACAAAAGGGGGGGGGGGTCTTCCCGTAACCACCCTCCGGCGTGAGAATAAGTATTATTCTAAAGGAGAGAAAAGTACTTAAGTATTTAGAGTAAATTATGGGGAGATAATGAATTCCTTGTGAAAATGGCGAAAGTATTTATAGCCGAAGGGATTAGGGAATATTATTGGACCAGCTGTCCTTTTCCAAAAGATGGCTTTGTAACAACCTGGACATGTGTCCGCGTTTGATAGGATGGGTTTATTGGCCATGTGCACGGCTGTAACAAACTTGCCACCTGTCCTTTCGTAATTGGATGTTGCATCTTGTGCCTCCCAAGGAAAGATTCTCGTAAACCTTCTGGAAGAAAGTTAGTTAATTACAGCTGTCCCTCTGACGTCACCCTCTGGTCTCCTTTGCGGGTGGGAATAGTACCATACGGATGACTTCTGAGGAGGTCTGGGTCACTCCGCAAATAGTCTCTGGACTTTATTCTTATTCTTCCTTTGACTTAAGTTATGCGGGTGATTAATGTGTTCCGCGGGTGACTTCTGAGGGAGTCCTCTTTCACCCGCGGTAATCTTTATGGGTATTTGGGTCCTTTTGCTATCCTACCTCTATAAGTCCCTCAGTCTATTGTTTTTTCCACGTGATTTTTTATGTGGGTGAAATTTTGGACTTAAGATCTTTAATGGGGATTTTTTTGAATTTCTATGTTTGGTGGAGATATTTTGTGTTCTTGTGAGGATAACCATTAAAAAGGACGATGTGACAGCTTGCAGGCGCCCAACAGTTGACGTGATGTCTATGCCCGTTGTCAACTGTACTCTACTGTACACCTTTTTTGCTTTTTCAGTTTTCTCGTGTGACATGGCGTAACCTTAGTGGACCTTCTCTTTCTCTTTCTACTGTCGAAACTCCCATTGCATTAACTACGATGGGTATAAATAGGGAGGTTACACCCCCTTTGAGTCTTTTATCGCCTTTGATTATTGATCTTCTTCTTAGCTTTTCTCTCAAATGCCCGATTCAACCTGATGTGGTTTGAGATATATATATTTTTATTAAAGATTTTTCACACTTTTTCGGGTTTTAAAAATGGTTTTCACCTAGACTTAACCACACACACAAAGTGTACCCGTCGTGTGGTAATATAGTAACGGCGAGAACCGGGTATCAATCCATGGACACGTTAATTTTAATATCAAACCTTTGCAAATATAATAACCGTGTGAAATGAGCTTAATTGATTTGATTTAAGATTAATTTTTTAAGAAAAAACTTATAAAAATAATTTAAAATAAGCAACACGATAATGAATATAAACAATAATTAAGAAGCTATCACCTTAACTTTGTATCCACTTGACTCCTAATGATGTTAAACTTAAATATATGATAAAATCACTATTTTGTTTTGAAAATAATAGTTTCTAGTTATAGATAACCATCCAAATAATTTTTTGGAAAACTTAGTTTGAATCAATGTTGTAAAAGTCGCTAGGCGGTCCCTAGGCGGCCGACCCCCTTGGAGGGAGTACTCGGAGTCCTCGGGGAGTACTCGGAGAGTACTCGGACATGATAAATATAAAGAAAATTAGATTTTGGGTAATGAATATATTTCAAATATCATAAGTTTACTAATATTTAAAACAAAATAAATGATTATCAATATAAATAAGAGAAATACATTTTTAAACACTAAATTATTCTAAAAAATGTTAATCATTAATTAAAAATAATGATATCCGTTCTTTAATATTATAGAAATACGAATTATGTTGAATTTTTTAAGTCAAAATAGACCATAGTTAACCGACTAGATGTGATTCAGGCTAATATTAATCACCTTTGACCAATTTTTAGTAACTAGGCGGAGTTAAATAAACTCCCCTCGGCACCATACCTTGTAGCGAGTACTCGGAGAGTACTCGGCCTTGTAGACCTACTTTTACAACATTGGTTTGAATTATACAAACTAATCACCTCAAATCATACTATAATGTAAGTGAACCTTTATGTTGAAATTTAAAGATATAGATTATCATTCAATGACGAAACTCAAATCTAACAACCAGTCGGAAAGATTACATGAACAACACATAATCCACCTATGGTTGATTAAATTAGACTAAGTTCAAGTATTCCCTTGATTTATGAATTTTCAACCCTAGTGTAATATTAAAATAGTTGTGTTAACAAATTATTTATAATATTACGTAACAAGAATATCAATTCATAACAAATGTTTAATCTTTTCAAATCTAAACATGAGGATATGTGTTTAACCAATTTTCATGTAACATACAATAATTATTTTAACTAGTTCTAGATTAAAAGTTATAAAGTTGTATGAACAACATTTATAAATAAATGATAAAATCAAGAGTCTTTCAACCTAACAAGATGTACCATTTATAATTCTTGTATGTTACTTTCAATTGTTTAAACACAATATTTCATCAAAAGATAACCAAGAACTAGTCATTATTTTAACATAAAATTATCATATATTAATTCCAACCATCAAAAGTTATCAAGTTTCATCATGAGTTAAGGTGATATAAAGAGTTTTAGCTCATGATAATTATAAAAGATACACCAAAATAGAAAATATAGCATTCATGTTTAATATTAAGATAATCTAACCAAGCTAGATAATTATGATGATGCTAAGATTTCTTCTTGATGTTGTATGAAGGTTCAAGAGCTTCTCTTTCTTTACTTCTATGGATTATGAGAGTGAAATGGGTGTGTTTTTCTCCAAAATTATGCACACAAAATGAGCAACATGCATGGTCTTTATATAGGCTAAATATGCACAAGGCATGACCCATGCTTAGAAGGGGCATGACCCATGCTGGTCCCCTAGTAGTACACCACGTGCTCCTTGATGTACTATTTGGCATATAGCTAGGCACGGGGCATGTCTGGTCTAGGCATGGGTTGTGTTGGTCCTTCATCATTTAATGCGCATGTGACTGATTGTACTTTCTTGCAGACTTGATTGGCATGGAGTATGTATGGCTGAGGCATGACCCTGTGTGTCTTCAAAAAGGGGGACAATGTACTGTGTACTTTATTTTGTCATCTTCTGAGGAGGCGTGGGGCATGTCTGCCTGAGGCACAGCCCCATGCTTAGCTGATGTGTCTTCATATGGAAATGGGGCATGTCAGGCTGAGGCTTGGCCCATGCTTAGCTGACAGACTTTCATTTTTCTTGATTTTTTCATTGTTTTTCTTCATGTTTGGTTTTCTAAGCTTATTTTTCCTACAAAAACAAATAGAGGCTTATTAGAACCGATACTCAATAATATTATCAAGAAAATAACATGCATTGGGTATAAAATGATGCAATAAATATGTATAAATAATTATACATCACAACCCTTTCCACATTTCAGGATTGCTCGTTGCTTTCCGTTCTCCACTGATAATGGCCGGAGATAAAAAAAAGCTTCATCCTCACCGTCAATAGAGACGGTTGAGATAAATTGGAAGCAGCCGGAGTTTGAAAACCTCATTGCCACACATGGGATAGCACCGGAATGGGAACCGGGGTTCCCCGCTGCCGGTTCTACCGCCGACAAGCCTCCGTCCGGTAAGATAGCCGTGTACTCAGAATTCTTCTCGTCTAGGAATCTTCGGTTTCCGATAACCAAGTTCATGGGCAAAATATTGACCGGTCATAGGATTCACCTAACCCAGGTTCATCCCTTCGGCCTACTGTGAATTCGTCATTTCGAGTTCGTCTGTAGGACGAATGATATTGTCCCCACCGTTGAGAAATTTTGCGTCTTCTACAAGATGCACAGCCACCGTGGATGGTTTAATTGTGCCACTGTGTCCAAGACGGTAATAGCACCGAGCCACCACGCAATGCCTATGATTGGAGTACAATAATTTTTTGGATGCGGGAGGACGTGATTCCGATCACGATGGTTCATCATCTTGCTAACGAGAAACTTCCGTATATGAATTTCCGGATATGAACGCCATTTCAAGGACCAGGAGTGGTTCAAGACGTTGCTCCGGAAGCACACTCCAATGTGGGCGATACCTGAGGAAGCCCTTGTGTGGGCTGGTATGAGCCGTTTGTGGTCATATCCAGATCTGGAACCATTCTTCCAAAATGCGAACGAAAGTAAGTTATTCCTATTTTCTTCATTGTCTTTATATTTTTATTTATTTTTTTTTTTGCGTTTCTCCAAGAGAGGGATCAATGCTTGACGTCTTGTCGAAAAAAACTGTTGGATGCCCGCAAAAGCGCATCCGAGATGCAAAAGCATTGCCCATCCTCGACAAGACGCGTGACCATTTCCATTTCCCTACTAAAGTGCGCGCCAAGCCAGTAGTTTCTGAGGCAATATTACAATTAGGTGCGATTTCCTTGAACCCGCAACCGTTAAATGTTTTGACTTCAGATGGGGTGATTGTACTTCTGTCCTCAAGTGACAAATCATCACCATGCGAAGAATATTATTATGATGATACGCCTGAAACCTCGGCTATCTACGTGCATTGGAAGATTTGGAGAAGAAGAGGAAACAACGGGTTTCCTAAGCAAGTGATGCGGAACCCAGCCACACGGATGCTGAGGAAGAGCCCGCCAAGAAGAAGAGGAGGGCATCTGGCTCGAAAATGGTTTGCCTTGCGGATCTTGTGAAGGAACTGATGCAGGCCTTTGCTTGTAAGTTATTTGAAATTACAGGATAACCGTCTTCTTTCTTTGTGTTTTTTATTCTAACATTGTCATTAATCGTTTTGCAGAAACGACTGATACATCTGATCAAGGTATATCTGTGCAGAAGCCACCATCTATTCCTCTCGCTATTATCATATCCGATGATGCGTGTGGTTCCAAAGGGAAGGAGCCAGTTAAAGACGCTGAGGATCCAAAGGCGCAGGAATCTCCTCGTCCCACTCCACTTTCTCCACCAAAGTCTCCTCCCCACTTATCATTTTCCTCACCATCACGTCAAGTGGGTGCTGGGGAGGCTTCTCATTCCCAACACTCGAGTGCCGAATACTATGGAGTGGCGAATCCTAGGGAGGATGACCATCTATACATCTCGCGTTGGACCTTAGTGCAAGGATCCCGTTTTACGGATCAGGATGTTTGTGCTGAGTTTGTGATTCACAACATCCCACTTGCTGAATGTGCTTTCTCACGTGGTCGCCCCCACCATGATCTCGCCCGTAGATTTAATCTTGTCTTTGCTAATACAGTAGCCAATGGGCAAGAAATTATGCGAGAGTGGCAATCCATGGGTGAGAAGTGGGGCGAAATGTCCCGGGAAACTGAGGAAGCAAAGAAGAATGCTGGAGAGCAGCGTCTTAAAGCTAACACTGCACAGTGGAAGCTTAAAGATGCAGAAATTTCTCTCAAGGAAGAGAAAGACAGACAAGCCGCTGCTGCTCGCCAGTGGGAGGAGGCGTGCAAAAAATAAAATGCCCTTCTCATATCTGCCTGGGAAGAGACGAAACGCAAGGAGGCAGACCTAGCCAAAGCCCTTGAAGCTAACGTTGTACTGGAGACTCAAGTTACCAACCAAGGTAACATGATCCAAACATATGGGGAAGAGGTTAGGCTGCGGAAGGGGCAGGACGAGGAGATGGATAATCGGGCGGAGGATCTTAAGGCCGCACATGCTTCACTTGTGGAGGGTCATGGTAAGCTAGAGGAGCGTGCCAGGACCTTACATGAGGATAACTTACATCTTGCTGATGGGTACAAGAAGATGGAGAAGTGAGCCAAGAAGGCTGAAGAGGAGAGGCAGTGGCTGATGTCTGAGGGCCTTGCACTGGTACGTTTACTTTCCTTATCCACTCTTTTCCCGTATTCTTATCATTAATTAATAACTGTGATTTTTTCTTTGATAGGTTATCAATCGTATCAAGAATGGGCCTGAGCTGGTAGACAGTGTGACATTTGTCAGTTTTTCGTATTTGTATTTGTATTCGTATTCGTTGAACCGACCCGTTTTATCATTTCAATGTATTTGTTTTTGAAAGTTATCAATTTATGTCAATTTCAATGATTAAAGTTTGTATCCGTTCATTATCTATTCGTATTGTCCATCTCCGAGCTTAAAATTTTATAGAATAATCAAAGTTTAAAACTATACGGGTATAAAACGTAAACCATTTAAATATAATAAAATATATCAACTTTTGATTAAGTAATGCATATTGATAAGTTCAAGGTTCAAAAGATAAATTAAAGTTTAAAAATCAATTATAAAATGAACCAAAGTTAAAGGGTTATTGGTGTAGCATTTAAATAATAATAATAATATATTATTCCAACCCATCCCTCCCGTCCCCTACCCGTTTTTCCGACCAGAGACCGTTCGCCAGATTCCGGCGCCGGTAAAATGTTAATCTTCGTTTTAAACATCGATTTAATCCGTTAATAATCCCAAACGACGTCTCCACAACTCCTAAACATTATTACTTGATTTATTTTGCCATTAACATCACCATTAACTAGTAATTAATCTAAACCCATCGGAATTTCAATTAACTCGCAATAACTCGAATTAAAAACGAATTGATTCTATTGACACTATAAAAAGAACCCTAATCATCGTCCAAATGTTCCGCAAATATTACAATACACAAACAGGTCATCCACCACTTTCAATCTGTTCATCAAAGTTAACTCCGGCTGAGTCTAGTTCGTCGTCATTCCGAGACCTTTAAAGGTAATTGTTATATGAAAACATATTAGTTTCAAGCGTATAACAAAACCCCTAACCTTAATTTAACAACCATGGATCAGATTTGAAGAATTGAATCTAGAGTTTTTGTGAAGAAGAATATGAGCATGGGGTGTGTTTTTAAATTATAAGTTCCATCTTTTTAACAATAAAACTGAATTGGTCCAGTGGTTGTGTGTATGTGTGTTGGTGCATGATGCCAGTAGTTCAATATCTCGTGTTTATTTGTGTCTATAATCGTTTTAACTGTTTGTTTTGTGTTGAACGTGTTATTATATGTTCGCCCTTGTTTTAGGCGAACTTGATGTCAGCGAAGTTAAGACAACTTCGCCTAGTATGTTATTATATGTTCGCCCTTGTTTAGTATTAAAATTGTATTTATCTTATCTATATTGATATTCACTTATTTTGTTAGAAATATTGGTAAACTTTTGATAATTGACATATATATAATATCTAAAACTTAATTTTCTTTATATTTACCATTCTAAGTACTCCCCGAGTACTCCGAGTACACCCAACTTCCCAGTCGGCCGCCTAGGGTCCGCCTAGCGACTTTTGCAACCATGCCTAGAACCACTTTCGAAGTCAATTAGCGGTGCTCAAGTGGTGGTGGTAATTGGTTGCTGGCGAGTCAGAAGGCGGCGGTAGTGTTCAGGTTGAGTTTTCCAACGATAAATGTGAGTTTTCAGATAACGTTATTTTTTCGACGACCTGCAACTAACGGCGTTAGGTTGTGTTAGTCGTGGACCGTTGTAAACTAATGAACATGTAGTTGAGACCGCCACCAGCCAAATCTTATGTTGAGACCATTGTTTGCCAATAGAGCATAGTTGAGATTATTTAAAACTAATTTTCGTTAAATTAACTATGTTGTCGGGTCCAATAACCCTATTTTCATGTAAATCATCGATCGCGAGCTAATAGCAATACGTTTTCAGTACATGTGACGGTGCCTCCATATATGATAAGTTCGACCTCCATAAAAAAAAAAAAAAAAAACAAATCCGATTATGAAATAAAATATAGAAAAGATAACCCAGATCATATGTTAATTATTAACATACCGAGCACCGTATAGTTTGGTGAAATCAACATCATAAAAAAAGTTGAACGTTAGGAGCTGAACATGGAGTTCGCATGACATGTTTAAAAAGGTTGAGCGTTGCTAAATGGAGGAGACGTGGACTTGTTCTTTTCTGCATGTGTTTTGGTTTTGCAATATAGTATTAAATTTTTCTATGGTGCACTTTATAATCGTTGTTTTTTTCAAGCAGTAAAGTTAGTAATAAAATAATTTATATTCTTTTGCATATTTACAAACATATAATGAGTGTGTATTTTGGGGCTGTACAAACATCTATCAAAGAAGTTTAAACAAGGGCCATTTTGAGAGTCGGTTTCAAGAAAGGGAGCAGCCCTTCGTTGCCGGACATAAGCAAAATGGAGACGGGTTTTGTTTTGAAGGGCTTCGACGTGTAAGGATCAAACAAGAAGGCTAAAGAATCAGAGTTTTGTGTTATGCGAAAACAATGAAGATAGAATGAAGTTTTGTGTTATGTTTTCTTGATTGCACCTGACTAAAGGAGGGATAATAGTGTGTTTCTGATAGTACGCATCTCATTTTAATACTTGTAAACACACACATTATGTTTGGTTGGAAGTAATGAAATGAAGAGGGAATGGAATGAGAGAATGAATGAAATGAACAAGAGAATAAAATAGATCATTACCATTCATTTGTTATGTTTGATTAATTAATCTATAGTAATGAAATGAATAATTACTGTATGTTGTTTGGTATAAAAAAAAAATCTATAAATGAAATTGAAAACAAGCTATTTACATATTTTTCATATCCGATATTATGCATCAATTCATTATAAAAAACTGTATACGTAGTGTAAATTTAACCATTTTCGACTGTAATCCACCCCCTCCTCTTGTGTGAAAAGTTTTATACAATTTCACTCCTCGCTCCTAACGTTTTCGTTCAAGCTTCGCCACTAAGTATCAGACCGGTAGTAAGTTTTTAGTTGGTCCTTAAAAAAAAGAGGGATACGGAATCGATGCACCCATGTCATCAATGGCATATAAAGTAATATTGACTTGTTGCCATGTTCGTTAAAATCTATTTTACTCTGTGCTATATAATTGAATTTATATAATTATATTGTCCTATATCTTTGGTTATAGCATATCTGATAATAAGTGAGATGACGTTACATCTACATGTATTTATTACTAGCTTGTGAAAAGTTAAATCCAATAATTGGGTTAACCAAACATGTGTGATTGGTTTTCATTAATTTTGAGATAAAAGACGAATATTAGTTATCAATTTCGATTTGGGAAGCACCCTCTTAATTCATGAACCGATAACTAACGATAACTAAAAGAATTTCTCCATGTGTTCTATAACATAAATTGTATACCAAAGGAAGTGTCTTAGCATTATCTTGATAACTTTCTAACAAAACTGTTATGGTATTGATACAAAGTTATAAAAGGTTCTGATGATAATATATACATTATATTATGGCACCGATTAAGCAACCAAATATGGTAATGAAACACTAATAAACAGCTAGTTAGGAGAGAAAGCATAATATCTTTTACTCCCCCATAAATTGAAGCATTTCGATATGAAATGCCCAAATTGTCAAGTAATGTGCGAAAGCGTTATGTCCCAATGGCTAGGTTAATAGGCTGGCAAGTTGCATCGTTGTATCAGTTTTCATGGTTTGTATCTCTCTCTACCCATGTCCTCTAACAAAATAATAGTCAATTTTGACGTGTTTGATTCGTTCGTGGAAGACGGGGTTGGTGGCTACGTGTCAGGGGGCTTGATTGTAAGAAAACAACTATTTTGGGCCGTCTTGGAAAACATCTAGTTCTTTCAAGAACCATATCCATCCATAATATTTTGTTTACCACGACCGCCATAGCTCGGTTTTCGGTTTCGACGGATGATCGAGAGATGACAGATTGTTTCTTGGATCTCAAAGATATGGGGCACCTCCCAAGAGTAAAAGGTAACCGGTTCGTTATCTTCTAATAAAAGGGGAACCAAGCCAATTCGAGTCACAATAGGTGATCCGTTACAAAAAAATGTCATACAGTGACATACAAAAAGAGCCACTGAAAAACAAAAAAGTGCCACTACAGACCCTTTGTAAGAATGTGCAGCACACACAAAAGTGTCACTAGAAGTGGTGACGCTAAAGTCTTAGTGACACATTTTGAAATGCCGCACAAAGTCTTTGAGCTTTCAGTGGCACTTTTTTTTGCCACAATATTAAAAAAGACTTTTGTGCCACAAATTTTGTGCCATTAAAGTAATACCGGTAACATATCCAAACTAGTTTCAGACTTTTAGTGACACTTTCTTTTTGCCACAACTTAAAATAACTTTTGTGACACAATTTTTGTGCTAGTAAAATTGTTTTTATATATACTATTTTTACTGACACATAATTTTGTCACAAAAATTATATGATCTACCATGTAAAATATAAAATAAAAGTTAGATAAAATTGTAAATATAGAAATCATGATATTATAACTTCAATAATAAGTTCAATCTCAAACATATTTCAAATGGACAAAAATTATATAACAAGTAACATATTCCAAATTTCAAATGTCTACACGATAAGTTTAAATATTCTTTTAGATGAGAATTTCACTTTTAGCTTAGCTCCAAATCTTTTCATGGTATCTATCCTGACATCATTAACAAAATAAATAAATATTAGTTTTGATTCAAAATGACATACAAGGTAGTAAATCAATAAAATACAATATGAGAAAGTTTTGATCTATATTGACTAGTTATATAAAAGTATAACTTGTAAGCTATATATCGTTTGAAAGGTGGTTGAAGGGTCAAACAGATACGGTGTAAAATTGGATATTTAAATAGGGTCAAAAGTAGATAAAAGTCAACTTTTTCATCCTAATTTCCGACGTGCATACTAAAAGTCAGCTACGCTGAGTATTCTAGTTAATCAGGTAACATACATTACATTCAGATACGTACATATACGTATCCGAAGATACATATTACATACTAAACATGTTTTCATTCTTTCATACATACATACATACATACATTCTTTCATTCTTTCTTACTTTCATACTTCCTTACTTTCATACTTTCTGGTTTTAACTCATTTAATACATACATAACTATCTCTACGTTTTAAAGTGCATTTCGCCCTATAACCTCACATATATTATTAGGGTTTGGTCCCTATCATCACTGATATTTTAAGGGTCTGGTTCCTATCATCACAGATATTATAAGGGTCTGGTCCCTAAGATCACAGATATTAGAATGGTCTGGTCCCTATTATCACAGATATTATAAGGGTCAGGTCCCTATCTTCACAGATATTATAAGGGTCCGGTCCCTTCATTTCATACCGTCATACAACCATACATACATTTCTTTTATTTATATACGTACTTCTAATTCTTTCTATATTCACTCAACATTTCTGTGTCATTCATATATCGTTTATAAAACATTCATATAACATAGACTTACCACGTAAGGTAAGTGTATTAACTAATCATATCGAGTATCCACATAGCCCTGAAAACATAACAAGGAAATGGGGCTAGAAACTCACCTGAGTGATGTTCTTCTCCGAGTTAACAGTAATACCCTTCCTTAGCTGTGCACGGCTAACTGTGTAATAATTATAAGTATCAATTAACTACCTCTAACCATATCATCTAATCGAATCATCATTCCAATCGAATCACAATTCTAATCAAATGACCATTCTAATCAAATGACAATTCTAATCAAATGATAGTTCTAATCAAATGACCGTTCTAATCGAATGACCGTTCTAATCGAATGACCGTTCTAATCGAATGACAGTTCTAGTCGAATGACCTTTCTAATCGAATGACAGCTCTAATCGAATGACCATTCTAATCGAATGGCCATTCTAATCGATCACTTTGTCAATTTGATTCGATTACTTTGTCAATTCGATTCTATTACTTTTTAATTCGATTCGATTCGTTTCTCCGGTCGCCGATTCAAACATGTTTTTTTATCTTTTCTTTCTAATCACATAGTTACATCCCATTATGCCCGTTTAATGATAAAACGAGTTATGAGCCATAACCAGTTCGTTTTCGTACTTTAACTTGGTCCAAACGTCACCCGTACTACCCGTTTCATTCCAAACAACTTATTTATGTTCAAGTTTACATCTTTCTCACATAATAAGGTCCGATTTACCATCCTACCAAGTGTCATGCAAAACCGACTTGGTTTACCCATCCTTTTCACGAACCGAACACTACTCGTTTTACCCGAAACGAACCAACTAACCCGTTTACTCACAAGTTCATTACTTTATCAATAACCGTGGCCCATTCTGTCATCCTATCAATTTTCATGCAAATCCGTATACGAAAAGTAAACCTTTTTAACAAAAACGTACCTCTGAGGTTTTTGTTCGAAATCACTCGAATAGACCAAAACAATATCAAACGAACTCGGAATTGAGTTATTCAAGCGGCCACGGAACCGTCTCGCCCGGATCTACAAACCAATCTGCTCTCCGTTGCCGGAAAACACTGCTACAGTGCCCGGAGAAGCTGAACAGTTGCCGAAAAATTCCATTTTCCACTGTTACAATTTGCTTGATAAAACTGGACTTCCCAACCTCTCATCAAGGATCTGATTTGTGAGAATCTTCGAATACATTTCATGAACACTATGTAAAATTTTAGACCGATCCAACGGTTAGATCTCCGGGAATTGTCGGGTCTTTGTGGGTGATTTTCTCAAAAACGGGAATTGGGTTAAGAATGAAGAAGTGTGTGTTTTCTTGAGGTGTGGATGCAAGGATGGAATTGAAATGAGATGGTGGCTATTATTATAAGATAGGGTTAGGGTTTCATGTTTAACTTTTCATCTAATGACATTTATTACCATCATACTTTAGATAATGACATTTATCCTTTATACTTCAATGAAACCCCAATTCATTTAAAATATCAAACGAAATTTGAGATGCTACATAAGTCAACATGAATTAGGTCGGTTTCGGTTACGTGCGTTTTAGTACAGAAATTAAAACAAAAAAATATATAAAAATTGAGGTGTACCGATGGGGTGGCGTTGGTTTGTAAGACTCGAGCATTGGTAAAACCAGACCGTTGTCTATCTTGGGCGGAGAGGCGTAGTGTCTACGCAAATTGTATCAGTTTTCATCATGTTCGTTATGGTGCCAGAATTAAAACAAAGGCGTGATCTATGCGAATTCGATCGTTTTTCGTCACATTCGTTACGGTGGTGGAACTAAAAAAAACAAAAAAAAAGTTATACGAAACAAATTGTCATTCAAGTAATTTTCGTTACTTCGTTACATATCAGAACTAAAGCAAAATAAAAAAAATGTCATCACCAGTAAGATGCCGCCAAATTCTTACGTATATTAATATGCGGCACCAGTGGCCCAATGAGATACTTGCGACACCCAAACTAGGCCACAAGTAGGTATTTATATAGTAGTTTTTTTAGTTATAATTAAGTATACATTATATTGCCAAATTTAATATTAAAACTAAATTTGTCATATACGAATAATTTTTTTTAAATTTTATGTTAAAAATTTTATTATTTATTATTCTATAAATACTTTTAGTTTACTAGAAATATTTTTCCTATAAGAGAGTGGAGATTGAGATGGTTTGGACATGTAAAGAGAAGACAGACGACGAATCCTGTTAGATACATAGAAAACATTACTATAGAGGGGAGGAGGGGTAGAGGACGACCGAAATTGACTTGGGATGAGAGGATTAGGCATGATTTGATAGACCTAAACCTCTCCGAGGACATGGTTGAGGATAGGAATTCGTGGAGAAGTAGAATTAAAGTTAAAGATTTTTAGAGAGAATTGAATACCTTAGGGCTTAGACTTAACTTATTTAGGTCGCATACCATAATGGTATTTCCCTTACATATATTATTATTATTATTATTATTATTATTAGCTTTTATATAGCTGTTAAACTGTGATCTTATTATTAATATTATTATAATTAGTAGTAGTTTGTATATAACTGTTAAACTTTGATTTCATTTATTTTGCTTCATACACATGTACTTAGAGCCGAGGGTCTCTCTGGAAGCCACCTCTTCATTCCTTTGGATGGAGGTACGGTGTGCCTACATCCCACCCTCCCCAAACCCTACTTATAGCTTTGCTGTTGGTGGGATTTTACAGGGCATGATTGATTGATTGATTGATTGATTGATTTGATTGACTTTCAGTTATAAATTCTCTTTTCGGTTTTCCCTCCATCTCAAAGATACAATCCACGCACCTAAATTCCCCAAAATTTAATTTCTCTCCCAGACCTAATTCTAAACCTTGCTTGTCTGCTGTATTCCTCACCTCCTTCACGTCTCCAAATCTAATCATACTCTCACTTTTCTTTTTCTTATTGGTATGTTGCGTTTTTGTTGTTGCTTTTCTCATGACTTTGTACTAATCTTTAAGCTCGTTATGGAATAACAATTGTGCTACAATTGTGCTGGTAATTAATCAAAGGAAGTATCTCTTACTCCCATGCGTTTGATGTAATCACTTTCAATGCACCGTCCAGTTAGCTATACATGTCGATGCGGTTAAGATGACTAAATTAATTTTTAATGTTAAAAACTCTATTTTTAGATGACGAAACTCAAAACTAAAACAGTTAATGATTAGAAGGATATTCGTGCAAAAAACACTTTGTAAAGGAAGCAATGTATTAAATTTAACACAAAGTGTAAATAGAAAAAATTGCTAGTGAACAAATCCACAGGAAACTTGCTGCAAAGATAACAATAGTAGGCATACAAGACATCACCCATTACCGGTAAAATCAATAGCACCAATGAGATTATAAAAGTTGGATTGAACTACTTGAGGGTATATTAAATATTTTAATGCAATTTTAATGTCGAATGAAGTTGTATTATAGTAAAATGCAACAGAATTGAAAAATGTTGTATTAGCCTCATTTTCTAGTAGTGGCATACATAAGTGCCACTAAAAACTAATTTTAGTTGCACAAATGTTAAATTCCACTAAAAGTGTTTGCTAAGTAAATGTGGCACACATAAAGTGTCACTAAAACCTAAAACAGTGGCACAAAAGCAAAATGTTGTTAAAAACTTGTGCCAGTAAATGGCATTTTTTTGTAGTGTGATGAGACTCTCTCCGCCTTCCTTTGGTGGTAGTATCCCTTAAACAAGAGTGGTATTTAAGTATCGAAGGACTTAGTGTGCCGCTTCAAGATAACTTTCCCAGGGTCATCAACAAATTGACTTAAAATGTTTAAGGTGTAAGTGACATTGGTTCTTGTAGCTTTGAGGTAAAGGAGTCGTCCAATGAGCCACTTGTATTGGTTATCATCAACACATGATTCTTTGACACATATATCCAACTCCAATTCCTGTTCCATAGGAAATGGGCTTGGACGACAATATGTCGTTCCCGTGTCATGAAGAATGTCTAAGATGCATTTATGTTGGTGAACAAGTCCCTCGTTAGTTCGGGCTACTAATTCGACGCCTAGAAAAAAAATTTAAGGGACCAAGATATTTGATGCAAAATTTTTGGTCAAGAAAAACTTTGAATATATGGAATTTATTTAGATTGATCACTACCAACCATATTGACGTTGGCTAAGTATATCAAAGCAGAAATGAACACATTGGTCTTCTTCAAGAGAAACAACGAAGGGTCAACCCTAGTTTTCTTAAACCGATTTCAATTATGGAATTGAAAAATTTTTGGTACCAAATTTTTTATGCTTGTTTAAGCCTATATAGAGATTTCTTGAACTTGCAAACTATATTGACTCCATGCTTCCAAAAACGGTGTTAACGTCATGTTGGTGAATATGCCATACTTTCTTTACAACAACGACCAACAAACACACAAAATGGTAACAAATTTTGCCATCGATGCAAAGGTTTCATGGTAACCTTTTTGCCGCTATTGACTCGGGTATCGGCCCATTTAAATACTTGTGAAAGAAAAGTAAGATCATTAGGTTGTAAGCCGTCGAATGCAGTGTCGGGTAACATTGACCCGATTGAAGTCCCGTTGAGGATTAGAGCTTAGAGGGAATCTAAGCTCTTATGGATGACATAATCGGGCCCGAGAGGTTGTTGTAGCTTAAATCCATCAAGATAAGGCCCATTAACCTTTTTATGGAATCGAATATTTTGCCTCGAGAGTCAGTTACGGCTTAAATCAATTTTCATGAGGGATTTGCGGTCCCCGATAGTGGTCGGTGAAGAAACACGGATCTAATCCTTAAGGATTTAGATCAATGAGTCCACAGAATTCGGGTCAAACAACTACCAAATTAACGACACAAGCGCAATCTCCCAAGTCCAATCGCAGAAACCTACAAAACAACCACCGTGAGCTTGTTACGGGAAGGACAAAGGGGGGGGGGTCTTCCCGTAACCACCCTCCGGCGTGAGAATAAGTATTATTCTAAAGGAGAGAAAAGTACTTAAGTATTTAGAGTAAATTATGGGGAGATAATGAATTCCTTGTGAAAATGGCGAAAGTATTTATAGCCGAAGGGATTAGGGAATATTATTGGACCAGCTGTCCTTTTCCAAAAGATGGCTTTGTAACAACCTGGACATGTGTCCGCGTTTGATAGGATGGGTTTATTGGCCATGTGCACGGCTATAACAAACTTGCCACCTGTCCTTTCGTAATTGGATGTTGCATCTTGTGCCTCCCAAGGAAAGATTCTCGTAAACCTTCTGGAAGAAAGTTAGTTAATTACAGCTGTCCCTCTGACGTCACCCTCTGGTCTCCTTTGCGGGTGGGAATAGTACCATACGAATGACTTCTGAGGAGGTCTGGGTCACTCCGCAAATAGTCTCTGGACTTTATTCTTATTCTTCCTTTGACTTAAGTTATGCGGGTGATTAATGTGTTCCGCGGGTGACTTCTGAGGGAGTCCTCTTTCACCCGCGGTAATCTTTATGGGTATTTGGGTCCTTTTGCTATCCTACCTCTATAAGTCCCTCAGTCTATTGTTTTTTCCGCGTGATTTTTTATGTGGGTGAAATTTTGGACTTAAGATCTTTAATGGGGATTTTTTTGAATTTCTATGTTTGGTGGAGATATTTTGTGTTCTTGTGAGGATAACCATTAAAAAGGACGATGTGACAGCTTGCAGGCGCCCAACAGTTGACGTGATGTCTATGCCCGTTGTCAACTGTACTCTACTGTACACCTTTTTTGCTTTTTCAGTTTTCTCGTGTGACATGGCGTAACCTTAGTGGACCTTCTCTTTCTCTTTCTACTGTCGAAACTCCCATTGCAATAACTACGATGGGTATAAATAGGGAGGTTACACCCCCTTTGAGTCTTTTATCACCTTTGATTATTGATCTTCTTCTTAGCTTTTCTCTCAAATGCCCGATTCAACCTGATGTGGTTTGAGATATATATATTTTTATTAAAGATTTTTCACACTTTTTCGGGTTTTAAAAATGGTTTTCACCTAGACTTAACCACACACACAAAGTGTACCCGTCGTGTGGTAATATAGTAACGGCGAGAACCGGGTATCAATCCATGGACACGTTAATTTTAATATCAAACCTTTGCAAATATAATAACCGTGAGAAATGAGCTTAATTGATTTGATTTAAGATTAATTTTTTAAGAAAAAACTTATAAAAATAATTTAAAATAAGCAACACGATAATGAATATAAACAATAATTAAGAAGCTATCACCTTAACTTAGTATCCACTTGACTCCTAATGATGGTAAACTTAAATATATGATAAATTCACTATTTTGTTTTGAAAATAATAGTTTCTAGTTATAGATAACCATCCAAATAATTTTTCGGAAAACTTAGTTTGAATCAATGTTGTAAAAGTCGCTAGGCGGTCCCTAGGCGGCCGACCCCCTTGGAGGGAGTACTCGGAGTCCTCGGGGAGTACTCGGACATGATAAATATAAAGAAAATTAGATTTTGGGTAATGAATATATTTCAAATATCATAAGTTTACTAATATTTATAACAAAATAAATGATTATCAATATAAATAAGAGAAATATATTTTTAAACACTAAATTATTCTAAAAAATGTTAATCATTAATTAAAAATAATGATATCCGTTCTTTAATATTATAGAAATACGAATTATGTTGAATTTTTTAAGTCAAAATCGACCATAGTTAACCGACTAGATGTGATTCAGGCTAATATTAATCACCTTTGACCAATTTTTAGTAACTAGGCGGAGTTAAATAAACTCCCCTCGGCACCATACCTTGTAGCGAGTACTCGGAGAGTACTCGGCCTTGTAGACCTACTTTTACAACATTGGTTTGAATTATACAAACTAATCACCTCAAATCATACTATAATGTAAGTGAACCTTTATGTTGAAATTTAAAGATATAGATTATCATTCAATGACGAAACTCAAATCTAACAACCAGTCGGAAAGATTACATGAACAACACATAATCCACCTATGGTTGATTAAATTAGACTAAGTTCAAGTATTCCCTTGATTTATGAATTTTCAACCCTAGTGTAATATTAAAATAGTTGTGTTAACAAATTATTTATAATATTACGTAACAAGAATATCAATTCATAACAAATGTTCAATCTTTTCAAATCTAAACATGAGGATATGTGTTTAACCAATTTTCATGTAACATACAATAATTATTTTAACTATTTCTAGATTAAAAGTTATAAAGTTGTATGAACAACATTTATAAATAAATGATAAAATCAAGAGTCTTTCAACCTAACAAGATGTACCATTTATAATACTTGTATGTTACTTTCAATTGTTTAAACACAATATTTCATCAAAAGATAACCAAGAACTAGTCATTATTTTAACATAAAATTATCATATATTAATTCCAACCATCAAAAGTTATCAAGTTTCATCATGAGTTAAGGTGATATAAAGAGTTTTAGCTCATGATAATTATAAAAGATACACCAAAATAGAAAATATAGCATTCATGTTTAATATTAAGATAATCTAACCAAGCTAGATAATTATGATGATGCTAAGATTTCTTCTTGATGTTGTATGAAGGTTCAAGAGCTTCTCTTTCTTTACTTCTATGGATTATGAGAGTGAAATGGGTGTGTTTTTCTCCAAAATTATGCACACAAAATGAGCAACATGCATGTTTTTATATAGGCTAAATATGCACAAGGCATGACCCATGCTTAGAAGGGGCATGACCCATGCTGGTCCCCTAGTAGTACACCACGTGCTCCTTGATGTACTATTTGGCATATAGCTAGGCACGGGGCATGTCTGGTCTAGGCATGGGTTGTGTTGGTCCTTCATCATTTAATGCGCATGTGACTGATTGTACTTTCTTGCAGACTTGATTGGCATGGAGTATGTATGGCTGAGGCATGACCCTGTGTGTCTTCAAAAAGGGGGACAATGTACTGTGTACTTTATTTTGTCATCTTCTGAGGAGGCGTGGGGCATGTCTGCCTGAGGCACAGCCCCATGCTTAGCTGATGTGTCTTCATATGGAAATGGGGCATGTCAGGCTGAGGCTTGGCCCATGCTTAGCTGACAGACTTTCATTTTTCTTGATTTTTTCATTGTTTTTCTTCATGTTTGGTTTTCTAAGCTTATTTTTCCTACAAAAACAAATAGAGGCTTATTAGAACCGATACTCAATAATATTATCAAGAAAATAACATGCATTGGGTATAAAATGATGCAATAAATATGTATAAATAATTATACATCACAACCCTTTCCACATTTCAGGATTGCTCGTTGCTTTCCGTTCTCCACTGATAATGGCCGGAGATAAAAAAAAGCTTCATCCTCACCGTCAATAGAGACGGTTGAGATAAATTGGAAGCAGCCGGAGTTTGAAAACCTCATTGCCACACATGGGATAGCACCGGAATGGGAACCGGGGTTCCCCGCTGCCGGTTCTACCGCCGACAAGCCTCCGTCCGGTAAGATAGCCGTGTACTCAGAATTCTTCTCGTCTAGGAATCTTCGGTTTCCGATAACCAAGTTCATGGGCAAAATATTGACCGGTCATAGGATTCACCTAACCCAGGTTCATCCCTTCGGCCTACTGTGAATTCGTCATTTCGAGTTCGTCTGTAGGACGAATGATATTGTCCCCACCGTTGAGAAATTTTGCGTCTTCTACAAGATGCACAGCCACCGTGGATGGTTTAATTGTGCCACTGTGTCCAAGACGGTAATAGCACCGAGCCACCACGCAATGCCTATGATTGGAGTACAATAATTTTTTGGATGCGGGAGGACGTGATTCCGATCACGATGGTTCATCATCTTGCTAACGAGAAACTTCCGTATATGAATTTCCGGATATGAACGCCATTTCAAGGACCAGGAGTGGTTCAAGACGTTGCTCCGGAAGCACACTCCAATGTGGGCGATACCTGAGGAAGCCCTTGTGTGGGCTGGTATGAGCCGTTTGTGGTCATATCCAGATCTGGAACCATTCTTCCAAAATGTGAACGAAAGTAAGTTATTCCTATTTTCTTCATTGTCTTTATATTTTTTTTTTTTTTTTTTTTTGCGTTTCTCCAAGAGAGGGATCAATGCTTGACGTCTTGTCGAAAAAAACTGTTGGATGCCCGCAAAAGCGCATCCGAGATGCAAAAGCATTGCCCATCCTCGACAAGACGCGTGACCATTTCCATTTCCCTACTAAAGTGCGCGCCAAGCCAGTAGTTTCTGAGGCAATATTCCAATTAGGTGCGATTTCCTTGAACCCGCAACCGTTAAATGTTTTGACTTCAGATGGGGTGATTGTACTTCTGTCCTCAAGTGACAAATCATCACCATGCGAAGAATATTATTATGATGATACGCCTGAAACCTCGGCTATCTGCGTGCATTGGAAGATTTGGAGAAGAAGAGGAAACAACGGGTTTCCAAAGCAAGTGATGCGGAACCCAGCCACACGGATGCTGAGGAAGAGCCCGCCAAGAAGAAGAGGAGGGCATCTGGCTCGAAAATGGTTTGCCTTGCGGATCTTGTGAAGGAACTGATGCAGGCCTTTGCTTGTAAGTTATTTGAAATTACAGGATAACCGTCTTCTTTCTTTGTGTTTTTTATTCTAACATTGTCATTAATCGTTTTGCAGAAACGACTGATACATCTGATCAAGGTATATCTGTGCAGAAGCCACCATCTATTCCTCTCGCTATTATCATATCCGATGATGCGTGTGGTTCCAAAGGGAAGGAGCCAGTTAAAGACGCTGAGGATCCAAAGGCGCAGGAATCTCCTCGTCCCACTCCACTTTCTCCACCAAAGTCTCCTCCCCACTTATCATTTTCCTCACCATCACGTCAAGTGGGTGCTGGGGAGGCTTCTCATTCCCAACACTCGAGTGCCGAATACTATGGAGTGGCGAATCCTAGGGAGGATGACCATCTATACATCTCGCGTTGGACCTTAGTGCAAGGATCCCGTTTTACGGATCAGGATGTTTGTGCTGAGTTTGTGATTCACAACATCCCACTTGCTGAATGTGCTTTCTCACGTGGTCGCCCCCACCATGATCTCGCCCGTAGATTTAATCTTGTCTTTGCTAATACAGTAGCCAATGGGCAAGAAATTATGCGAGAGTGGCAATCCATGGGTGAGAAGTGGGGCGAAATGTCCCGGGAAACTGAGGAAGCAAAGAAGAATGCTGGAGAGCAGCGTCTTAAAGCTAACACTGCACAGTGGAAGCTTAAAGATGCAGAAATTTCTCTCAAGGAAGAGAAAGACAGACAAGCCGCTGCTGCTCGCCAATGGGAGGAGGCGTGCAAAAAATAAAATGCCCTTCTCATATCTGCCTGGGAAGAGACGAAACGCAAGGAGGCAGACCTAGCCAAAGCCCTTGAAGCTAACGTTGTACTGGAGACTCAAGTTACCAACCAAGGTAACATGATCCAAACATATGGGGAAGAGGTTAGGCTGCGGAAGGGGCAAGACGAGGAGATGGATAAACGGGCGGAGGATCTTAAGGCCGCACATGCTTCACTTGTGGAGGGTCATGGTAAGCTAGAGGAGCGTGCCAGGACCTTACATGAGGATAACTTACATCTTGCTGATGGGTACAAGAAGATGGAGAAGTGAGCCAAGAAGGCTGAAGAGGAGAGGCAGTGGCTGATGTCTGAGGGCCTTGCACTGGTACGTTTACTTTCCTTATCCACTCTTTTCCCGTATTCTTATCATTAATTAATAACTGTGATTTTTTCTTTGATAGGTTATCAATCGTATCAAGAATGGGCCTGAGCTGGTAGACAGTGTGACATTTGTCAGTTTTTCGTATTTGTATTTGTATTCGTATTCGTTGAACCGACCCGTTTTATCATTTCAATGTATTTGTTTTTGAAAGTTATCAATTTATGTCAATTTCAATGATTAAAGTTTGTATCCGTTCATTATCTATTCGTATTGTCCATCTCCGAGCTTAAAATTTTATAGAATAATCAAAGTTTAAAACTATACGGGTATAAAACGTAAACCATTTAAATATAATAAAATATATCAACTTTTGATTAAGTAATGCATATTGATAAGTTCAAGGTTCAAAAGATAAATTAAAGTTTAAAAATCAATTATAAAATGAACCAAAGTTAAAGGGCTATTGGTGTAGCATTTAAATAATAATAATAATAATAATAATAATAATAATAATAATAATAATAATAATATATTATTCCAACCTATCCCTCCCGTCCCCTACCCGTTTTTCCGACCAGAGACCGGTCGCCAGATTCCGACGCCGGCAAAGTGTTAATCGCCGTTTTAAACATCGATTTAATCCGTTAATAATCCCAAACGACGTCTCCATAACTCCTAAACATTATTACTTGATTTATTTTGCCATTAACATCACCATTAACTAGTAATTAATCTAAACCCATCGGAATTTCAATTAACTCACAATAACTCGAATTAAAAACGAATTGATTCTATTGACACTATAAAAAGAACCCTAATCATCTTCCAAATGTTCCGCAAATCTTACAATACACAAACAGGTCATCCACCACTTTCAATCTGTTCATCAAAGTTAACTCCGGCTGAGTCTAGTTCGTCGTCATTCCGAGACCTTTAAAGGTAATTGTTATATGAAAACATATTAGTTTCAAGCGTATAACAAAACCCCTAACCTTAATTTAACAACCATGGATCAGATTTGAAGAATTGAATCTAGGGTTTTTGTGAAGAAGAATATGAGCATGGGGGTGTGTTTTTAAATTATAAGTTCCATCTTTTTAACAATAAAACTGAATTGGTCCAGTGGTTGTGTGTATGTGTGTTTGTGCATGATGCCAGTAGTTCAATATCTCGTGTTTATTTTTGTCTGTAATCGTTTTAACTGTTTGTTTTGTGTTGAACGTGTTATTATATGTTCGCCCTTGTTTTAGGCGAACTTGATGTCAGCGAAGTTAAGACAACTTCGCCTAGTATGCTAGTCGAAGTTGTTGAGTGTTATAAACCCATAACTTCGGCTGTTTTGGAGAGACTTTTGACGATTGGTTTTGTGATTCTCTGAGTCACGTGTTTGTTACCTTGGTTATTAAGCATTGCAATATATCAAGTATTATCTTATATTCTTGTGTGTTTACGTATATTCAACGAATTAATCGTCTCGACACTCGTATCGTATACGTGGGGATTCCGCACCCTCTTGTTACGAGATACTCCTGTGAAGATCCGGCTGGGAACCTACAATTGGTATCAGAGCATTTTGCTCGTGATTGTGTGGTTCGGGATTATCACACGGGTGTTAAGATCGTTCCGTTAGACCATTCGCGGAACGAGTTTATGTTGAAAAACCTCGTTTTTGTCAGTTGTTCCTCATCACTCATCAAGTACACCTTCAAATCACCCCCTCGTCCCTCGAAATCGACCTAACTAAACCTGCAAAACTCCATTGTACTTCTGGCGAAGTTGCCGTCACTCATACTAGGGTTTTAGCGAACATATAGGGTTTTGGCGAAGATAAGAATCTGCGAAGTTAAGAACTTGCGAAGTTAAGAACTTGCGAAGGTGTTGACAGCGAAGTTAGAGATCTGTGAAGTTCTTGACACAGCGAAGTTACATACTAGCGAAGTTGTATTTACTTCGCTATTAGCTGTTCACAGAATCTTGTTTTTGATTTTTGAGTCCCATTTCTTTCAACTATGACTTCGATAAACATCACTGAACTGGTAAAGATGGAGGTTGAAGCTGGTTCAGCAACTAAAGCTTCAAAACTTCTTAAAGGTACGGATTTCATTGCATGGAAGGATAGATTTGAACAATATGTGAAGTATCAAGACACAAAGGTGTGGGTCTGCATTCAAGACGGGTACATTCCACCAACATCCATGTTTGAAGGTCGTGAACAGATTAAGAAGTACAGTACGATGGAAGATGATGAAAAGAAAATGTATGAGGCAGAAAGTAAAGCACATGCAGCTATAACAATGGCACTTCCACAAGAGATTCTTCATACTTTCAAAAAATACAAAACTGCTAGAGAGCTATGGGAAGAACTAGAGAATAGATATGAAGGAAATGTTGGGATACGTACCTCCAAGACAAAGCTGCTGAAAACTCAATTCTCAGTATTCAAGTATCTGAAAAATGAATCACTTGATGACATCATCACACGATATTATCATATGATGACCGAGCTAAACAACTACTCCATTGAATACAAGGAAGAAGAGATAGTGGAAAAACTTCTTGATGCTCTCCCACCAAAATGGGAGATGTGCACTGTTCTGATGAGAGAAGATAAGGACTTTGAGAAGATTGATTTGGAGACGGTGGTAAATAAGTTACGGAATTTTGAACTTAACATGGCTCGTAAGGAGACACCTACTGATCAGATTCAGGATCCGGGAATGTATGGTGCTAAAGTCACTCCAAACTCAAGTTCAAAATCAGAATCCACTGCCTACTACTCAAAGGGGAAATCAAACTCCACTCCAGATGGTCATGTGATTCTCAATATGGATGGTGATGTATGTTTTGTAGCAGGAGGTAGTAGTTCCTCAAAACCTCAAACCACAACTGGTAATTTCTCAACCAATGCTTCTAGCAAGAACTAATCAAAGATGCCTATGAGTGTGAAATCAGCTGAACAACAGTTTGGTCTTTATGCCTCCTTCATTGCATCTTATGAGAACTACATCAAAGGAAAAATAGTCGTCCCTGTAACTTTGGATGAAGACTATGATTAGATCGATGCTGATGATCTGGAAGAAATGGATCTTCAGTGGCAGATGGCTATGATGGTAAGAAGGGTAAAGAGATTTATGAAGAAAACTGGTAGAAAGTTCATTGGAGAAAGACCGGGGTTTGATAAGTCAAAGGTTCGTTGTTATAACTGTCAACAAAATGGTCACTTTGCTAAAGAGTGTACAAATGAGAGAGTCGAACGAAGCAAAAACAGACCTGCTCAACAGAATGGGGGTGGAAGTGAAAATAAGGCTATGGTATCTCAACAAAACGGTGGATACAACTGGAATATACAGGTTGAGGAGGTGTTCGAACAGGCAAATCTGGTAAACATCGAAACTCGAGGAAGTGACAAAGAGACGGGGGAAGATCAAGCATACATGGCAGAAGTGAACGATCAACTCTCTAAGGTAAGTTCTGAACTTCATTGTGAAAAATGTGAAAACCTGTCTGATCAATTGAAAACATTAACTGATCAGTTTGTTAGTTTGGACACTCAATTTAAAAACCTAAAAGAAGAGCATCACTATTCTAAAATTAAAGAAAACAGTTACTCGGTAAAAATAAAAGCTAGTGAAAAGGATATCAGAAGCCTTAAAGCCACCCTAGCTAAAAATATTCAAGTGATTGATCTTAGTTATGAAGTCTTAGAAGAAAAGACCAAACTAATTGCTGAAAAAGATAAACAGATAGCTGATTACCAGGTAAAAGTGGTGGAACTGAATAGAAAAATTGAACAATTTAGAAATTCTTATGCGATGTTAGATCACATTATAAGTGTTCAACGTTCCCCGGTTAACAAAGGGGGAATTGGATTCTCAGAAGTTCCACCACCATATAATAATAACTATACTTATAATCCAAGTAATCAGCAATCTGCGAATGTTGAAATTAGTTAGACAGTTCCAATAAAAGTTTCTGAATTCAATGAGAGTGAAACGAGTAAGACAAGTTCTAATGTCACAAGTTCTGTCTCTAGCTCTGTCTCGTCAAATTCGGACAAGTCGTCCGAATCGGGTGAGATAAAAGAAGAGGTTGTGTTACTAAAACGTGGGGAGGACTGTAAGTTTGATGAAAATAAATCTTCCCTAAATCCGTTCGTCCCACCATACTTGAGACAAACTGATAGTAACGCAACCTCGACATCTGCAAC
Organism: Bidens hawaiensis; assembly: GCF_021521415.1. Classification (NCBI taxonomy): domain Eukaryota; kingdom Viridiplantae; phylum Streptophyta; class Magnoliopsida; order Asterales; family Asteraceae; genus Bidens; species Bidens hawaiensis. The sequence goes on from NW_027492604.1 coordinate 62,631, forward strand.
AACTTTTGAGACGAAATTTCAAAACAGCAAGAATAGTTCGAACAGAAGTTGTTTTAGATGCAACAGGATAGGACACCTTGTCGCTGATTGTCCTCTAAAACAGAGAAAATCTAGAAATATGAGGCCTACTAAAACTGAGAATAAAACGAATACTAATTATGATGCTGGTAAGAATGTGAACACACCAAATTTCAATCATTGGACTAAACCAAGATTTCAAAGAAATCAGTCTCGTTTTTTCCCAGTGAATTACCAAACCAACAATTATAATTCCATTCACGAAGGTTTGGATGGCCTCATAGCCAGTCATCTAGAAATTTTCCTTCAGAACCTATAGAAACTCTACTCAAACTGACTTTGGGCAACCAAGGTACTAGATGTCGGATAACAGGTTTAATCAACCCAAGACCAGAAGGACTTGGGTCCCTATATTTTAATCTATTTCTTTAATTGTGCAGGAACAGTCAAACAAGGCTGTAAACAATATGTGGGTTGTTGACAGTGGCTGTTCCCGGCACATGACTGGTAACAAGAAATTGTTACGTGACTGGAAGTCTGTTCAAGGAGGAAGGGTTAGTTTTGCAGGAGAAAGTGGAGGAAGAATTAGTGGTATTGGGACTGTGACGAATGGAAGGATAAAGTTAGAAAAGGTGAATTTTGTGGAAGAGTTGAAGCATAACTTGTTGAGTGTCTCTCAGATTTGTGACAAAGAATACACAGTTCATTTTTACTAAAGATGAGGCACTCGTACTTTATCCTGGTTTCAAGATTCCTGAAACCTGGATCGTGAGGAAGGTTAAGTACATCAGGCGTATTATCGTATCACGTATTTTACTTAGTTGTAAAAAAAAATCAAAAAAAATAAAAAGTTTTCACTTGTTTTTCGTTTTCGTACGTTGTTTATGTTAAAAAAAATATGTCCCTTGTTTTTAGTTTCTTTTGCAAGAAAGTGGGAGATGATGATATTTATCGGAAATTGGTTTTTCAAACTACTAATAATATGAGATAAATAATAGAAAACGCACTTAACTTGGGATGTGTCGGTAGGCTCAGCCTTGAAAATGAAAGGGCAAATTTGATAAAACGGTTAAACGGAAATCTTTTGTGGGTAAAGCATTTTGTCCGTGGAAAATAAGCAATGAAAGGTCGGGCCATACTCAAGCCTCAAATTTTGGTATGAAAAAGTGGAAGTATCATGAGTTTTTAAAAATTTGAATACGTTATCATATGATGCTTGGGTAGGTTTAACGTTAGAGTATGCCGTGTAACCTGTGATATAAATCTTAAACTGCTAGTTTAGTGTTTTACACCTCATTGGCGTATTGTTTTATAACCTTAAATCCTGTATTGATGGGATGCTTCGGTTCCGGAGACCATGGGTCTGTATGCAATCTATTTATCTGGGTATCCACAATTTCCTAAGTGGGGTTGTGGATATTTAAAATAAAGCCAAAGAGCAAACCCTTATAAGTCTATAAACATGATCACGAAAAGTACAAAAGTACAAATACACTACAGACTTGATCATCCATGCTGTTAGCCATGTGGGGTCCCTTTGCTCGCGTCTCATTACCATTAAGAAACGGATCACAAGGGACACGTTACATGTAAGCCCTACAGATGAAATTTTGCATACTCACCTATGGAGATGGATGTGGGTATTGCTTGATAACGGGGGTATGTCATGTTGTGGGGAACACTAGCTATAAATTAATTGAACCTTAATCGTATCTAATGGCTCCGTGGTAGAATTTGATGATTAAGCTTAGGTGGATAAACAATACCCTTGATCGTCTTAACTATTCATAAATATTGAGCAACAAAGTTTTAATTCTGCTAATTTTGAGGTATAAGTCAAGTTGGGGTGGTCTGGTCCGATAAAAGCTGAAAATAAGCGGGTCTTAATTGTGTAAACCACTAAGTAATATTATTGTCGGATCTTATTTGTCCCGGTAAAGATTAAGGCGTGGGTTAAGGTGGACAACAATATCGATGATCGCGGTTTTTGCGTTTTTCTGAACTTTAAAATCTAACCTATATGTTTGATTTGACTTTGATTTTCCGATTCTGATCCAACTGCAGTCAAATCTTTTTCAGGGACGAAAAAGTCTTAAGTGTGGGGATGTTTGATGTGTTGTAAAACACACTTACTTTTCTTTATCATTTTATCATGTTTTAATTGCTTTCTAGTTTAATTATTAAGTTTTATGGTTTGTTTATGCTTAATGTTACAAAGATGATTGTTTACTTGTAGGTTATGAGGTTTGGTGAAAAAAAGAGTTAAATTTGAAGAGTTTAGGGGCTTAATTGGTCAACTCTCAATACTACAAGTCAAGGCCCAACCCAAGCCCACAAGTTAGAGCCCTTCAAGCCTTATTATATTAATTAAAAGAAAAAATAAAAAAACCCTAACTCTCCATACAAGTTCCGATCGGCAATGGGTAGAAAAAATCAAAAAGAAAGTTTGTTAGCTAGGAGGGAGCAAGTCCTAGATTGTTTGTTTTAAGGAAAAATTTGGTGTTTGGTTTTGTGGTTTGAATTAATTCACGTGAGGAGCAGCACACACAAAACCAATAAACAAATATTATACAAGAAATTAAAACCCTAACAGCTTCTACAATCCCGATAGGAAATAGGACAGCCAAGAAGGAATAGAAAAATATTTTTTTGAGGCTTTGTTGATTGTAGCAGCAGCAAGGGCGTTTTGGGACAGCAGCTAGGGTCGATCTACATCAATAATCTCAGCCATAATATTAAGTAATCATTCATAAACTTTTATTCTTGTTCAAGAACCCTAACTAGTTGAATTGATCTTTTTCTTTGGATTGTTTTGCAAGTAATTGATTGTTTGACTTTGATTTAGTTATTCTTGGATTTTGAATGAGTTTGATTATGTTTATGTTGATGTTTATGATGTTTTACTTGAATGTTAATGGCTGTCCAAACTTAATGAGTAGCTAATCTTGTTTGTTCTACCTAGGTTTGATGAATATTGTTAGGATTTGACTAGTAATATGGATTGTTAATGATCATGGCTTAAATTGTTAATGTAAAGTTTGATTTAACAGTAAATTAGATTGTGTTTAGTGGCTGTGTTTTGTTTGATTATACCTAATAACCTTTAATTAATTGAATCGGTTTTGATTAGTTGTTGCATGTTTAAGGCTCTTTACTTTGTGTTTAGGGTTTATTTGCGGTAAGTACAACCGTAGGGATAAGTGGGTAAATTAATTAGATAAAATCAGTTATGAAACACCTTCTTAGAGACCGAGAGGTGATAAGAAGTAAACTCGTCTCATTACTTTTACTTGTTAGAATTAAGATCGCGCGAGAGCGGGTTTTGTTCTTGTCGGGTTTGGGTGTTTGAGCGATTAGTTGGTCTAGTTTAAGTTAAGTTGAATTGTTCCCTATCCTTGGTTGCGTAGTATTCGTTTCCATTAGGCTAGTGTGTCGGTGAGACCGAGAGGTGAGTCGGCATTAGAACACGTTAATAATTTGTTTTCCCGGTTTGTTCCTAAAATCAACTAAGATAAGTTAGAGTTTGTTAGTGAGACCGAGAGGTGATCTGACCTTCTTGAGCGAACCTTAGTTGTGTCATCCTTTAGAACCGGTGTCGTGAGAGTTTTCAATCCATTGTCTTGTCATCTCCTTCAATTTGATTCTTACCTATGTAGACGTTTTTATCACCGCAGTCAAAGTTTCCGAAGTTTTGTTAAAAGTTTTCATTTAGTTAAGTTAAGTAGTTAAACTAAATCTAAAAAAAATCAATTAAATATTTTGGTGAGTCTTGGTTAGAGTTTAGTGATTATAAACGTTTTCACGTGTCTTCGAGTTCGATATCCGGACTTTCCTCATCTGTGCTATACGCGACCGGTACACTTGTCGTTTGTGTGAACTATGATAGATTGTTTGGTTTTTAAAGCTTAGTTGCGACTTGTGTTTTATTTATATATATATTTTCGCACATCAGGGCGTTTGAATTTAAATTTTTTTTAGGGAAATGGTATAATTTTTCAGTCTATAACTTCGCAAGAAGTTTCAATATGGTGTTAAAATGAAAATTGATCCAACCTTGGAAAGTGATAGATAAACTGTTTTTGTGTGCTTAACTGGTAAAGTAATTAGGCCTAAAAGACTTTAGAACAGTCATTGTATGTTATGGTAGCTTTCTATGGTGCGTATAAGTAGAAGTGATACAAACTAAATCTTCTAAATTTACTGTGGAGAGTCATTCTGAGTTGTGCATGTCTCCACATACATCTTTCCGAATGATAGGCAGAAAAGTGATTACCCAGTCATACACGAGCCCGTGAGTGTTCTGATTCCCGCAAAGAAAGTGTTAAGTATCTACAGTGATCCAGGTTGGGGACTTGCAGTTGTCTTAGACTTGCAGTTGTATTATTGTCTTTGGTAAAAAAAAAAATCTCTAGTTATTATTATTAAGCCTTATGAAGCTAATCTTATTACAAATATCTAGAAAGAGGCAAGAAAGAATATTTCAAAGTATAAGAAAAATCGGGAAGACGACTCAGAAGATCGACGTGTGATCATTGATTAATCAGACACTACGGGTCGAAGTCAACTCGGGGTGACTTGGGGAAAGCCAAATACGCTTTGAGAATAGATAGGAGGCATCACAATCTCTTATGTGATGTCCATCTAAATTTTGAGCTTAATTGAACCTAATCAGTATCATAGAAGCGATGAAAACCATACTAAGTTTTATACCTGCCCACAACCTGTTTCTCTATGTCATAATACCGCTGAACATGGATCTATGTGACAGCCACTTAATCAGTATGATTCCTGTTCGGATATTTTCTAAAACATGAAGGTTCTCGTCAAGACTGAAATTTGATCCCGTTTATTTATCCTTATTTTGTTATGTATTATATATTATGGTATGTTTTCATAAACACTTGGTTACTTGGTTTTGATCAAATTTTCTTTACTTTAGTCAACATCTCAATGGGCGAAGTTTTTTTTTTTTTTTTAAACGAAGTTGACTCTGGGCGAAGTTATCAAAATAGCGAAGTTGACCAATTGGTTGACCACAGCGAAGTTGTAAAAAGGGCGAAGTTACCATAACTTCGCTGCTGGGTTTTCGAACTATATAAGGGAAAACGGTGGTCAAAATTAGTCAAACCTTTAAACTTCTAAACCCTCGGCGAACTTACTTGTTGAATCGAACATCTTGTTTATCAATTTTGATCCATAAAACAGGTTGGTCCGATCGGAGAAACACATAATCCATAGTGTATAAGGTTAATCGGTTCTAAATTGTCTGTTATGATCTTCTTCGTGTACCAAACCCTTCTCACAATGTCGGTCCAATTTGAATACACTTTTTGGTGATATTAAGTTAGTTTACACCTTAATCGCTTTACCTTTGTCCTATTTCTTCTATCTGATCGGCCAGTCGTTGCAATAATTGGGTGTAAATCTTGCACCGCTGTATATGGCGAAGTTAGGGCTCCAGGCGAAGTTAATGTAACTTCGCCAGTCAATTAACATCGCCAAGGCTATAACTTCGCCTGTACCATGCAGGGCGAAGTTGTAGCTTGTTGATGCGAAGATCTGACCTGGCTTGTTTGTTTTGTAGATATGGCTGCTGTGGCTGGTGCTGGTGGAACTGGTGGTGACGAAGGCGGAGGTTATAAGAGACAGTTTTTTCCAGGTAACAATATGTATATCACCTTAGATCCGGATGCTCGAGGAATTGACGATTACCGTGAGATCATTTCGTTTCTCATACGTTCACGCATCTTTCATGCTATTACTACTACTCTACCGATTTCGCTACCGAACATTGAAGATTTCTGGAATACGATAGAGTATGACTATCGTGTTGATACACCTGTGATGCGTGCTACAGTTAACAATCAAGTGGTACAGTTCTCGGCCGATCAAATATGGGTAGCTTTAAAGTTTGGGGTTGAAACTACAAATGACCCCACTGACTTTTCGGCCACTTTCCGAAATGGTGCTTTTGTTCGTATGGGGTACTCGGGTCCTTTGGAAGATTCTCATAGACGAAAGGGGTTTCTGTTAGATCAGTGGAGGTTTCTGATGCATGTGATGATCGTGTGCATGTCCGGTCGCAAAGCTGGTACGGATGGTATGGGTGCCACGATGCAATCGGCTATGACTGCTTTAACCTACAACAAGCCCTATAGTTTCAGCCAGATGATTTTTATGAGATTGATGGTCAGAGACGTGCTGTTGTGCGGGAAATATTTTTGATGTATCCGAGATTCCTACAGATGATTCTGAATCATGTAGCTTGATGTGTTGTAAAACACACTTACTTCCTTATGATTTTATCATGGTTTTTATGCTTAATTGTTTATTTTATGAAAGTATTGGGGGTTAAGTGCAATAATTTACAAAGTTTAAATGTTAATTTTAGGTTTATGAAAGATAGTGAATAAAGAGTTAAGTTGGAAGATTCTAGGGGCCTTTTTGGTCAAGTTTCAAAACTACAACTCAAGGCCCGACTCAAGGCCCGACCCAAGCCCGATCCAGCCGCAACGACGGCTTAATCCGAAAATGCAAGAGGTCGTAAACAAGGAGATCATTAAACTCTTTGATGCGGGGATCATTTTCCCCATTTCTGATAGTGCTTGGGTGAGTCCAGTCCAAGTGGTTCCTAAAAAGGGTGGCATGACTGTCGTCACCAACGAGAGGAACGAGCTTATTCCCACGAGGACTGTGACGGGATGGCGAGTCTGCATCGACTATCGCCGACTGAATAATGCCACCAGGAAAGACCACTTTTCTCTCCCATTCATTGATCAGATGTTAGAGCGTTTAGCAGGTCAGCAGTACTACTGCTTCCTAGATGGTTTCTCCGGGTACTTCCAGGTTCCGATAGCTCCCGACGACCAGGAGAAAACCACTTTCACCTGTCCTTACTGAACGTTTGCTTACAAACGTATGCCGTTCGGACTTTGTAACGCTCCGGCCACATTCCAGAGGTGTATGGTGGCCATTTTCCATGATATGATCGAGGACTCCATGGAGGTGTTCATGGACGATTTTTCCGTATTTGGGAGTTCCTTCGATCATTGTTTATCAAATCTCGAGAGGATGATGTCCCGCTGCATTGACACCAACCTAGTCCTTAACTGGGAGAAGTGTCATTTCATGGTTCGCGGGGGCATTGTTCTAGGTCATCGGATCTCAAGTGCGGGGATAGAGGTTGACCGGGTAAAGGTCGAGACCATTTCTAATCTTCCCCCGCCTACTTCTGTGAGATCAATTCGTAGCTTTCTAGGTCATGCCGGGTTCTACCGCCGGTTCATCAAAGATTTTTCTAAAATCGCGAGACCCATAACCAAACTTTTGGAGAAGGATGCTCCATTTGTTTTTTCTGAGCAGTGTATCGAGGCGTTCGATCTTCTAAAAGACAAACTCGTTAACGACCCGATCATGGTTGCTCCCGACTGGTCGTTACCATTCGAATTGATGTGTGACGCGAGCGACTTCGCAGTCGGAGCGGTTCTTGGACAACGGAAGGATAAACATTTCCATCCGATCTACTATGCGTGCCGGACCTTAAATGGCGCATAGGAAAGCTATACCACCACCGAAAAAGAGCTTTTAGCTGTGGTGTTCGCTTTTGACAAATTTAGGTCCTATCTGGTTTTGTCCAAAACGATTGTTTATACGGATCATGCCGCTATTAGATATCTTTTCAGCAAGCAAGATACTAAGCCTCGTCTTATCCGATGGATCCTGTTGCTTCAAGAGTTCGATATAGAGATCCGTGATAAAAGGGGGGCGAGAATGTGGCGGCTGATCATCTTTCACGTCTAGAGGGAGTTGATTTAGGAGATTCGGGAGTTAGGATCGACGATCGTTTTCCGACGGAGAGTCTGATGTTTGTTACTGCACAAGATGAAGGTTTTCCATGGTTTGCTGATTTCGCGAACTATCTCGCTGACGGCTACCTCCCAAAGATGCCTTACCAGCAAAAGAAGAAATTCTTTGCTGACATCAAATTTTACCTTTGGGACGATCCATATCTTTTCCGCATTGGTGCTGATCAGCTTATTAGAAGGTGTGTAGATTTCAAGGAAGGATGACAAATTTTGAGCCATTGTCATGTGGGACCGACTGGAGGTCACCACGGTGTGAGTTCTACGGCAAAGAAAGTCTTTGATTCTGGTTTTTACTGGCCGTCTATCTTTAAGGATGCTCATTTGTTCGTTAAGAATTGTGATCGTTGCCAGCGTGTCGGCAACATTTCTTCGCGTAACGAAATGCCCCAGAATGCCATTCAAGTTTGTGAGGTTTTTGATATTTGGGGTATTGATTTCATGGGACCGTTTCCAACTTCCCGTGGAAACAAATACATACTCGTGGCCGTCGATTACGTGTATAAGTGGGTTGAGGCCAAAGCTCTACCCACCAATGATGCCCGAGTGGTAGTCCGTTTTCTAAAAAGTCTATTTGCTCGTTTTGGAGTCCCAAAAGCCTTGATAAGTGATCGAGGTACTCACTTTTGCAACTCGTAGATGGATAAGGCGTTGAAGCGTTATGGGGTCACCCATCGGCTTGCGAGCGCCTACCACCCACAGACTAGTGGGCAAGTAGAAGTGAGTAATCGAGGAATCAAACGTATTCTATAGAAAACGGTTGGTTCAAATCGTCGGGATTGGTCCAACAAATTAGATGACGCTCTGTGGGCCTTCCGTACAGCCTACAAGACTCTGACTGGTTCCACACCATTTCGGATGATTTATGGGAAGGCATGTAATCTTCCTGTTGAATTGGAACACCGCGCTTCATGAGCCATTCAAAGGGTTAATCTTGATTTACCAGCCGCAGAGGGTAATCGTTTCCATCAACTACACGAATTAGAGGAGCTCCGGGATCACGCATACGCACAATCATTTCGGTATAAGGAGCATACGAAGGAACTGCATGACAGGAAATTGAAGGGTAATAAGCAGTTTAAGTGTGGGGATAAGGTTTTACTGTGTAACTCACGGTTGAGGTTATTCCCGGGAAAGTTGAAATCCCGATGGTCGGGACCGTTCACGGTCACTGAGGTTTTCCCGTATGGCACGATTGAGATACAAGATCGAAGCGGGAAATTTAAGGTGAACGGCCATAGATTGAAGCACTACATAGGAGAGCCGATAACTGATCAGACAGTCCAGGTGTTCTACCTTGACTCATTCACCGAGGAATAGGCGTGATGGATGCATCACTCGGGAGACAGCCCGAGTTGTAGAGTTTGTATTATGATTCTCTTTATTATCTGTTTTTATTTGTTTTATTCTTATTTATATTTATAAAAACATAAAAAAAATTCAAAAACACAAAAATATGTTTATTTTTTATGTTTTTGTTTTCTGTTTTGTACGCCGCTACATGCGAGCGAGTTTAAGTTTTTACAGGTATTATTATGCGCATGGTAGCTCTGATGGCGTTTTGGAACTGGTTCACCCGAGGTTGCGGCCGCAAATGAAATGCTATACGGTCGTTCGTTCGAGTCATACACAGTTGATGAAGAATCTGCATCTAAACCAGGGGAGTAACCCGTTCTCTATTTTAATTTATGTTCTTTCAAGTTTTAATTTTATGCTTTACGTTTTATTTTTATTTTATTTCTTTTCCTTGTTCTCATCGAGGACGATTCCGTTCTAAGTGTGGGGATGAGAATTTATTTTACTTAGTTGTAGAAAAAAAAAATAAAAAGTTTTCACTAGTTTTTCGTTTTCGTACGTTGTTTATGTTAAAAAAAAAATTGTCCCTTGTTTTTAGTTTCTTTTGCATTAAAGTGGGAGATGATGATATTTATCGGAAATCGGTTTTCAAACTACTAATAATATGAGATAATTAAAGAAAACGCACTTAACTTGGGATGTGTCGGTAGGCTCAGCCTTGAAAATGAAAGGGCAAATTTGATAAAACGGTTAAACGGAAATCTTTTGTGGGTAAAGCGTTTTGTCCGCGGAAAATAAGCAATGAAAGGTCGGGCCATACTCAAGCCTCAAATTTTGGTATGAAAAAGTAGAAGTATAGTGAGTTTTTAAAAATTTGAATACGTTATCATATGATGCTTTGGTAGGTTTAATGTTAGAGTATGCCGTGTAGCCTGTGATATAAATCTTAAACTGCTAGTTTAGTGTTTTACACCTCATTGGCGTATGGTTTTATAACCTTAAATCCTGTATTGATGGGATGCTTCGGGTCCGGAGACCATGGGTCTGTATGCAATCTATTTATCTGGGTATTCACTATTCCTAAGTGGGGTTGTGGATATTTAAAATAAAGCCAAAGAGCAAACCCTTATAAGTCTATAAACATGATCACAAAAGTACAAAAGTACAAATACACTACAGACTTGATCATCCACGCTGATAGCCATGTGGGTCCCCTTGCTCGCGTCTTATTACCATTAAGAAACGGACCACAAAGGGACACGCTACATGTAAGCCCTACAGATGAAATTTTGCATACTCACCTATGGTGATGGATTTGGGGTATTGCTTGATAACAGGGGTATGTCATGTTGTGGGGAACACTAGCTTTTAATAAATTGAACCTTAATCGTATCTAATGGCTGCTTGGTAGACTTTGATGCTTAAGCTTAGGTGGAAACAATACCCTTGATCGTCTTAACTATTCAAAATTATTGAGCAACAAAGTTTTAATTCTGCTAATTTTGAGGTTTAAGTCAAGTTGGGGTGGTTTGGTCCGGTAAAAGCTGAAAATAAGCGGGTCTTAATTGTGTAAACCACTAAGTAATATTATTGTCGGATCTTATTTGTCCCGGTAAAGATTAAGGCATGGGTTTAAGTGGACAACAATATCGATGATTGCGGTTTTTGCGTTTTTCTGAGCTTTAAAATCTAACCTATATGTTTGATTTGACTTTGATTTTCCGATTCTGATCCAACTGCAGTCAAATCTTTTTCAGGGACGAAAAAGTCTTAAGTGTGGGGATGTTTGATGTGTTGTAAAACACACTTACTTTCCTTATGATTTTATCATGGTTTTTATGCTTAATTTTATTATTTTATGAAAGTATTGGGGGTTAAGTGCAATAATTTACAAAGTTTAAATGTTAATTGTAGGTTTATGAAAGATGGTGAAAAAAGAGTTAAGTTGGAAGATTCTAGGGGCCTTTTTGGTCAAGTTTCAGAACTACAACTCAAGGCCCGAATCAAGCCCACAAGTTAGAAGCCTTACATGATATTATAATAAGTTAATTAACTTAATTTTCTACCATAGAACAGCCCTAAATCCCGAAATTCAGCAGCCCCAACCCCCTAAGCAGATTGCGATCGGCAGCAGCAAGGAGAAGGAAGAAAAATCTTGTGGCGGCTAGGGTTTGGTGGCTGTGACGGCTGGAAGAGAAGAAGAACACCAAGGAGGGTTTTATACAGCAGCTAAAGGTCTTATAAATCCATAAACTCAGCTCATAAACCTTAAGTAATCATCTTTAAACTTTGTTTCTTGTTCAAGAATCCTAACTTGTTTAGTTTGATCTTTTTGTTGGATTGTTTTGAAAGTTACTTAGATATTGATTTGTGTTTGATTGTTCTTGATCATTGAATGAATTTTCTTATGTTTATGATGAGTTATATGATGTTTAATTCGAATGTATGCTGCTGTCCAAACTTAATAAGTAGCTAATCTTGTTTGTTCTACCTAGGTTTGATGAATATTGTTAGGTTTTGACTAGTAATATGGATTGTTAATGATCATGGCTTAAATTGTTAATGTAAAGTTTGATTTAACAGTAAATTAGATTGTGTTTAGTGGCTTTGTTTTGTTTGATTATACCTAATAACCTCGTGCTTTAATTAATTGAATCGGTTTTGATTAGTTGTTGCATGTTTAAGGCTCTTTACTTTGTGTTTAGGGTTTATTTGCGGGAAGTACAACCGTAGGGATAAGTGGGTAAATTAATTAAATAAAATCAATTGTGAAACACCTTCTTAGAGACCGAGAGGTGATAAGAAGTAAAATCGTCTCATTACTTTTAATTGTTAGAATAAAGATCGCGCGAGAGCGGGTTTTGTTCTTGTCGGGTTTGGGTGTTTTAGCGATTAGTTGGTCTAGTTTATGTTAAGTTGAATTGTTCCTCTATCCTTGGTTGCGTAGTATTCGTTTCCATTAGGCTAGTGTGTCGGTGAGACTGAGAGGTGAGTCGGCATTAGAACACGTTAATAATTTGTTTTCCCGGTTTGTTCTTAAAATCAACTAAGATAAGTTAGAGTTTGTTAGTGAGACCGAGAGGTGATCTGACCTTCTTGAGCGAACCTTAGTTGTGTCATCCTTTAGAACCGGTGTCGTGAGAGTTTTCAATCCATTGTCTTGCCATCTCCTTCAATATGATTCTTACCTAGGTAGACGTTTTTATCACTGCAGTCAAAGTTTCCGAAGTTTTGTCAAAAGTTTTCATTTAGTTAAGTTAAGTAGTTAAATTAAATCTAAAAAAAATCAATTAAATATTTTGGTGAGTCTTGGTTAGAGTTTAGTGATTATAAACGTTTTCACGTGTCTTCGAGTTCGATATCCGGACTTTCCTCATCTGTGCTATACGCGACCGGTATACTTGCCGTTTGTGTGAACTAGGATAGATTGTTTGGTTTTTAAAGCTTAGTTACAAGTGCATCGTTAGACACACATCATAGCTCCTAATCTGCCGCAACGACGTCCTATTTCGTATGTGGAAAGTGTGTCTAAGAGAATCTTTGCACAATTTAAGTCATCAAGTGCTCGTAGCAGACCTGAACTTCGTCCGAGGCACACTGCCTTGTTTGGTTATTTAGTGACCCCTGCATATGTTGCTCATCTGGAAGATAAGTTTATGGATCCTCCACCGCAACAGGCTAATATCCTTCAACCACCTCCTGTGGTTCAACCACCACCCGTGGTACAGCAAGCACCGCCTGCTGATCCTGTTGCAGCTCCAGAAGAACAGGTTGATCTTGAAGTTGCCTTTGGAGGGAAAGGATTCTTTGATATAGAATGGGTTGATCCAGCTGCTGAAGTTCAAGCCTTAGTAGCTGAGGTGTCTGGTGTAAATGTTTCCATGGTCACTACATCTGTGGCGGATTCTGAGAGAACTGACTCTGATTCCTCCACTGACGATATAGCTAAAGCACAACAAATACTTGCTAGACAAGAAAGAATCCATGGCAAACGAAAGAAAGACTCAGATGAAAGTGAATCTGATTATGAGGAGGATTTATATCGGATGTTACGAAGATCAAAGAAGGCAAGGGTTGGTGAAAGTTCAAGAGTTGGTGAAAGTTCGAGTGTTGTTCGTTTTTCCCCACCATCATTATCCGGTATGATTATGTTACCTGCTGCTTCAACTGTTACACTGCCGATAACCTCAAGTGTTCCTTTGGTAACCACGTCGTCATCTTTTGGTGTTCCTCCAACCATGTTTCAATTTACAGCTCCAGAGATTGGTTCATTACCGCCTCCGACACTTACTGCATCAGAGGTGGTTGCTAGGTTTGTTGAATCCACTGTGGTTGCAACTGCTGGGTTACCTGTCACAATACCACCACGGTTACTTTTCACCCTACCTCAGACATTCCAGCCACTTTGGGAATTCCATCGCCGTATGCTCAAGATATTTCCCATATGCGGTTTGATTTTGATGCCACTTTTTCTGACTCCAAGAGAATTGCGGCTCTTGAATGGGTAGTTGCTGAGCAATCACGGATCAACCTCACCCAGACACAAGCTATTCAGAGGCTGGTGGCAGAAAATCAGATACAATCATCACTCCTCGTTGAACATGAAAAACTCTTCGATGCTCTTAAACAGTTCTTAGCATCTCAGGGGAGACGAGCTGCAAGGGTGATGAATTGAGAACAAAGAAGAAGCAAGATAAAGACGATGATCCCAATGCATCGAAAGATTAGGTGGTGAGTTGCCAAGAAATGGCCAAAATCTTGGGACTTCCACATCTCAGGGGGAGTCTGCTGGTCCGTCAAGCAGTAAAGGTGATGATACAGTGGTGGTTGTAGACGATGAAGGGGTGGTGGGATTTGATGATGATGAGATAGGTGATGATGTGTTAACGGCTGATGAGATTGGAAAAATTGGGGAACATATAGAGATTGATAGTGAGTTGGAAGAAGGGGAGATAGTTGATGATGGTGTAGAGCATGATATTCCAAGTGTTGATAAGGTGAACCTGAGTCAAGATGAAAGTGTGCCAGACGATTCTGAGTGGGAAGAACAACCTAGATGGAAAGAAGGATGTGCTCAGTGGTTCTTCAAGACAAAGAAGCCTGCGGCACCAACAATGTTTAAGAAGAGTTACAATATCAAGGGCTACGCTGAGTCAAAGAAAGGTATCATTTGCTGGTTGTATGACGAACAGTTGAAGTTGTTTATGATAAAGCGTTATAATGGGATTCAGTATTTTAAGAAGGCTTTGAGATCGCTTAACACCTTGCCTGAGTGTGAGGTGAAAGATTTGGCACATTTGAGATTGATTAATCGAAGTGATGACAACTTTGAAGGATGGGTTGGAAGGATTGTGTGGAAAGAAAGTGTGAAAGAAAAAAAGTTCGAGTTGTTGAAGCCACAGAAAGGAAAGTTAGTCGAAGACAAGGAAAGATGCATGAGGGCTGATGATAAGCCTTGGATGGTGATGAAATACAAGCCGATTCGGTGTTTGAAAGAGGTTCCGATGAAGATGATGCCCAAAGATGTGTTGAAGGATCTCAAGTGGTGGTATGTTGACTGCCAGACTGCTGAAGCTGTTATGGAAGATGAGGATGAATAGGAGATCCTGAGAGTGTATGATCCCATGCACTTGGTCAATTTGTCTCAAGCTGATTTGCAGGTACTTAATGATAAGAAGATTTTCTATATTCCTGCGTGGAAGGATGAAGCTAAGAAGTACCAGAGGGTGGTCTCTGTCCGTGTAAGACAGGGCGTTCATGCTTGAAGACGAGTGGTACAAGATTTTTGGATTACAAGACAAGAGAAAGAAGATAGAGATATGAAGCTACTGCCAAGGGGGAGTCTGTTGGTGCATGTTGCCAGTAGTTCAATATCTCGTGTTTATTTGTGTCTGTAATCGTTTTAACTGTTTGTTTTGTGTTGAACGTGTTATTATATGTTCGCCCTTGTTTTAGGCGAACTTGATGTCAGCGAAGTTAAGACAACTTCGCCTAGTATGTTAGGCGAAGTTGTCGAGTGTTATAAACCCATAACTTCGGCTGTTTTGGAGAGACTTTTGACGATTGGTTTTGTGATTCTCTGAGTCACGTGTTTGCTATCTTGGTTATTAAGCATTGCAATATATCAAGTATTATCTTATATTCTTGTGTGTTTACGTATATTCAACGAATTAATCGTCTCAACACTCGTATCGTATACGTGGGGATTCCGCACCATCGTGTTACAAGATACTCCTGTGAAGATCCGGCTGGGAACCTACAATGTATTGTGGTTGTGGAGACCCGGGTTCGAATCCGGGTCACTGCAGATCTAGTTTATATTTTTTATTACAAATTATTTAATAGTTTTAATAAATCAAATATAAATTTATAAATCATATAAAATAAATAAAATCATTTTTTTAAGTTAAAAAAACAATTTTTGTTTTTTTAACCTTTGAAACCAAGAATCTAACTTTTACAAAGCCAAACAAATCGTTACAACTCGTAAAATCACTATATAAATATGTATATATATAAAATCTAATATCGTTGTAACTTTAACTCTAAACCAACAAACGTTTATACTAATAATCATACCGGTAACACTAAAATCCCGTAACATTATTATATATAAATTTAGTATAAAACTCATAAATAATATTATAACAATAAACCATTAAAATCCGTTAAACTTAAATGTTAATATACTTTGAAAGGGTAAAAGTATATATAAAAATAATAAGTATATGAAACTTAAAACCGACATCTTATTTTCCATTTAATTAATTAGTAATTCTGCTGTTCTTATTTTCTTAGCTCGTGAGATTCGATCGTTCGGTTTTATATAACGCGCCTCTCGTTTCGTTTCCAAGTTGTCCCTCCAATTTCAAAGGTGAGTTTCTCACACCCCCCCTTTTTACTCTTTTATTGTTTTGGGGGTAGCATATGTATCATACGAAAACCAAATTGTTTATGATTTTGCTTACAAACTACAATTCATACATGGACTTGTGTGCTTACTTGTTACTTGCTCAATATTACTTGCTCATGGATTACTTCAATATAGTATGATCATACGCCCCCCTTTGCACTCAAGACCTTGTTGTTATGAGTGGAAAAGGGCCTCATTAACCGAGTACATTGGTGCACAATCCAAATTGGAAAGGACCTTATTTGCTTTGACGGGTTTCATGGAATTGTATGGTTTTTATGTATTATATAAAAACTGTGGGAACTCACCAACTATTAAGTTGGTTGACATTTTTTATACATATGTTACAGGTGCGCTTATTAGAGGATGAAAGAAGAGAAGACACTAGACATAAGACTATCAATAATAAAGTGTTTGACTTGTTTATTTCCTTGTAATTTTTTTCTTATTTGCAAAGTACTTGTTATATGAATCATCAATGAAATAATGATAATATTGTCACTTAATAGTGTCACATGTGTTTTGGGCAATCTGTACGTCGCACCCGGGCGCATTCCGCTAAAGCCGGGGTGTTATTGATAGCCTTGCTATCCTTCTCAACACTTCTTCTCAAACCGGCCGCAAGGTTGGCTTTGAGGAAGGTATGGATTACATACAGGCACATCGTTTTGTTGAGGAGCATCCACTGCACGGTCTTAATGTTGGAAGGGAATATAAAAAACACATGAAAGAATACGACAAACTGTCGTTTCCTCTTCAAGCTCTGCTTCCTGAATTTGCTTCCGCAGAGGATGGCTTCCAGCGCCTAAAAGAATATTTGCAAGAGTCATCAGAAGACACGCCTTCTACTCCCCCAACTTCTCCAAAGCCGGATACTCCTTCCTCCCAGATCTGAGGCCCCAAAAATGGAACTGCTCATTGTAATCTTTTTTTGTTTTTGTAATACCATTTGATTGACTATAAGAAGTTTTTATCCTTTACACTTTGTCTTATGAATAATTTAAGTGTTAGATTTAGGATCTTCTTATACGTCAATAAAAGATTTCGTAAGTTTAATGACATGCGGGTCACTTCTGGCACGCAGGCCAGGAATAAAGTTTAATGACACGCAGGCTAGAAATAAAGTTTGATTTGAACATATAGTACGCTGTGGTTTAACCAATTACTTTGATAAATGCGGCACGCATGCCTAACTACATTACAGTTGATGACATGAAACGTCATTCTTACTGACTATTAGGGCACGCAGACCGAAAACAAAAGTAACGATAATATGGTTTACATATAACATTTCTTTAGCTGAGCTATATTCCATGTTCTTAGTAGTTCTGTCCCATCCAATTTTTTCCAGCTTGTAGGTGCCTTTCGATAATACTTCTTTCACTCGGTAAGGGCCTTCCCAAGTTGGGGCTAACTTGCCTAATAGTTCTAGCCCTGATGCCTAATTATTATGGAAGACGAAATCTTCCGCATCGAAGTTGCATTTTTGAACTCGTGAATCATAATACTTCTGCAATTGTTGTTTGTAATTGTGTTCACAGGTAAGTGCCAATTCACGCCTTTCTTCAAGGAGGTCGAGGTTCAATCGCAGTTCTTCCTCGTTGTTTTTACCGGATAATATTCTTGTGGATAGAATCCCTATCTCAGCCGGGATCATAGCTTCGGTACCATACGTCAAACTAAATGGCGTTTCCGAATTGCTTGTCATCTTCTGCGGAAAGCCCAGAGCACATGAGGCAATTCGTCCACCCATCCCGTTCATTTGGTACCTAACCTTGATTTAAATCCATCTTTAATGGTTCTATTGGCCCTCTATACCTGACCATTTGCTTGCTGATGGGCCACCGACGCAAATACTTGACTGATTTGAAGTTCTTTTAACCACGCCTGTAGCCCACCGTCCGCAAACTTATTTCCATTATCGCTAATAAATTCTTGCGGGAGGCCAGATCGGCAAATGATGAACTCGCACAGGAATTTCTTGATGTTGGCCACAGTAATGGAGGCTATTGGCTTAGCATCCACCCATTTAGTGAAGTAGTCAATTGCCACGATCAAGAATTTAACGCGTCCTGGGACTTCTGGGAATGGACCATGATATCAATGGCCCATTTTTGAAATGGCTATGCGGACGTTACCAGCACTAATTCGTTCTTTAGTCTTAGGGTATTGGGAGCATGGCGCTGACATGAATCACATTTCCTGATTTCTTTTATTGCGTTCATATGCATTTCTGGCAAATAATATCCCGCATTCATGAGTTTGGCCACTACCATCCTTGGACCCACATGAAAACCACAAATGCCTTCATGAACTTCCCTTATAAGGTAATTCGCGTCCTCGACATATACACATCTCAGGAGTGGACCGAGGAATGACCTGCGGTACAGAATTCCTTCTTGTACTTGATAATTCAAGGCTTTATGTCGGATTTTTCTAGGCGCTGCTTTTTTCTTCTAGAAGTATTCCCGATGTTAAGTATGCCAAAATCGGTGTCATCTAGGACTCTACTCCCGTTTGTATAACAATTACTTGATGTTCCGGTACAGAAGGACGATCAAGGACTTCAATGCAAATGTCTTTTGCAAAATGCTCGAAACTTGTTGAAGCTAGTTTACTTAAGGCATCTGCAGACTTATTTTCGCTTCTTTTAATATGGATGACTTTGCTAGATGAAAACTGGAGAATAAGATCTTTTGCTTGCGAAAGATAGGAAGCCATCACGTCATTATTTGCGTCGTATGTTCCATTGATCTGCCCTGCTATCAACATTGAGTCTATCCTTGCCTCTAAATGATTTACACCGAGCTTTTTGGCTATCCGCAAACCTGCCAAAAAAGCCTCGTATTCTGCCTCATTATTTGTACTTTTGAAGTCCAATTTGATAGCATAAGTAAACTCGTGCCCTTCAGGATTAACTAATCTTAAACATGCGCTTGATCTTTCACTTCTTGAAGCCCCATCCATAAATAAAGACCATACTTGATCATCTAGTTGTTCAAAACACTATTCATACAAATATCTGATGTACTTCCTGTGTCGAAGAAAACATATTGTGATCGATAATGACCAATGAGAGTAGTAATTATCAGTGGGCTCTTATTGCACGGACCCCCTTTAACCCGCAGAAACGCTACAGGTTCACTTTTCCACTCTTCTTCCTCAAACTCTTGTCTTTTGTACCCGCTAACTTGTCCTCCATGAATCATATGAACGTTCAAATCCTTGACCTGTTTTTTAGGCGGGCCAAGATTGACTTGTGTGGAAGGTTTGTTATTTCCTTGCCTTACATTTTTTACTAAATGTTCCAACTTTTCGGATTTAACCGCAGCTTCGATCTCATTCTTCAAAGTAACACAATCGTCTATGTTGTAACCGATGTCATCGTGGAACATACAATGCTTCTTGGGATTAAGAAATGCTTTCTTCATGAGTGGTTGAGGTTTCCTGAAAATCATGTTTTATGTGTTTAAGATTTCTGAGGGAATCTTTGTCAGCGGAGTCCAACTGTTGGTATTCTACGTGAAAGTACTTGCTTTATTTCTGTTACCACTTAGTGTTCTTGCATCTGGTTGCTTCGAAGCTTTCGCATGAGGTTGAAGTCTTGACCAAATTGACCCTTTGGCTTACCTGTTCGTCCGCGAACTCTGAAATTCCACCTTTGGTACTTGTTTAGGGCCTTCATACCCGAAAGTCTTTTCTGCTCATGCAAACAATTTCGCGGCAGACATTATTTCATCCCATGCTTTCGGCATTCCATCCTTGCCAGTTAAGCAACGGATTAGGGCATTACTCTGCACATTCTTGCGGAAGGCTCCTCTTAACATATCCTCGCTGATTCCTCCGATGTTTAAACTTTCGTCATTAAACTGAGAAATGAAGTCTTCAGTAGACTCATTATCACGCCTAACAACGTCTAATATTTCAAAAGGATCTCGAGTGTGCTTCTTTGGTTGACTAAAATGTTGGGAGAACTTAGCCACCAGATCATCCCAAGTTTTAATCTGTCCAACTTTTAATCTGTCCATCAGGTAATTTTTTGAACCATTCCCGAGCCGCACCGGTCCGTGTTAATGTGAAAATTGAGTAAGTGGTCACTTGGATCGGACATTCCGTTATATTTACCTAAAGTAGTGGGAATTTTCACATTGACTGGGAACGGAGCCGTGGCGTGGGATAAGCTTTGACTTTTCGGCAAATGTTGCGGGCCGATATGGTTTCGTGAAGTCTTTCATAAATCAAAGTACGAGCACGAATTCGTTCTTCACGAATCATGCGTTCGTATTCAACTAGATCACTCTCTTGCTGCAGACACAAACATTCTTCAGGAAATTGGACACCATCAGATTTGATATTACGACGATAAGCTCTCGCAGGGGGGGGGGGTTATCAGATCTGTCTTCCAGATCTAGTTCTGGGCGGATCCGACGAGTTTCCATCGTCACGTGTCCCAAATCACCTGGAGTTGGACCTCCAGGTGTTGTGACACCAGCAGAACAACGCCTGGTCACCGTTGGATTTTCCGTCGGCCCTTGAAGAGATTGACTCATATCGTCCGGAACAACAAAAATAACTCTTACAATTATAATACAATCACGGATGGTGCCAATGAAGAAACACAGATCTAATCCCTAAGGAGTTAGATCAATGAGTCCACTGAATTCGGGTCAAACAACTACCAAATTAAAGACACAAGCGCAATCTCCCAAGTCCAATGGCAGAAACTGCAAAACAACCACCGTGAGCTCGTTATGGGAAGGACAAGAAGGGGGGTCTTCCCGTAACCACCCTCTGACGTGAGAATAAGTACTGTTTTAAAGGAGAGAAAAGTACTTAAGTATTTAAAGTAAATCGTGGGGAGTGAATGAATTCCTTGTGAAGATGGCGAATGTATTTATAGCTGAAGGGGTTAGGAAATATTATTGGACCAGCTTTCCTTTTCCAGAAGATGCCTTTGTAACAACCTGGACACGTGTCCGCGTTTGATAGGACGTGTTTATTGGCCATGTGCACGGTTGTAACAAACTTGTCACATGTCCTTTCCTAATTGGATGTTGCATCTCATGCCTCCCAAGGAAAGATTCTCGTAAATCTTCGGGGAAAAAGGTTAGTTAATTACAGCTGTCCCTCTGACGTCACCTTCTGGTCTCATTTGCGGGTGGGAATAGTACCCTGCGGATGACTTCTGAGGACGTTTGGGTCACTCAGCAAATAGTCTCTGGACTTTATTATTATTCTTCCTCTGACATAAGTTATGCAGGTGATTAATGTGTTCCGCGGGTGACTTCGAGGGAGTCCTCTTTCACCCGCGGGTAATCTTTATGGGTATTTGGATCCTTTTGCTACCCTACCTATATTGTCGGTAACTCGATATGGAGTCCGCGAGGCGGTTTTGGTTGAAGTCAAGTATAGTGAGTTCAGGAAAGGTGAGAGATGGAATCAAACTGGTTAACTTGTTGCTACTCAAATCTAACGACTTTAGGCCGATGAACCGGCTAAAAGATACCGGAATCGAACAATTAAGATTTTTTTTAAAAAAAAATCAAGTGCTCTTAAACAAGTTAGGTTACCGAGTTTAGGGGCTGTTTGTTTCATTCAGACTTCAAATTGTTTGGTTCCAAACAGAAAAACATCTGAATGATAAAACTAGGTCTGAATCATTCAGACTTGTTGTTGCTGAATGGGACAAATGTTCATTCAGACCTGATTCATTCATATCAGAATGAACCAAACAGCTCCTTAGTAAGAATGAAATTTTGTGTTTGTGTTTTAGTGTGTTTGTGATTGTACGCATCTCATTTTAATACTTGTAAACACACACATTAAGGTGTAATCAAAGTCAGCAACCTATTTACATATTGTGTTCATATCCAATGCAGTATCGATCATGTTTTTGCTTCAATTCATTATGATTTTTACACATATGATTTGTTGTTTATGCCTTCAAATAAATATGTTTGATTTAGAAATGAGCTCTGTATCAGCACTGTCGAAGCATAGAGAGGGCCAAGGGCGGCCCCCTGTTTTGTGTGTGCGCGCGTAGTAGTGTAAATTAACAAGTTTTTCGCCCAAAATTCGTATACGTTACATGTTTTCGGCCAAAATTTTGAACCCCCCCCACACCCCCCCCCCCGGGTTTATGAAAATTTGTATACAATTTGAGTCCGTCCCTGACGTTTTCATCCAAGCTTCGCAATTAGATATCAAACCGACGTCTAGTGGTAAGTTTTTATTAGTTGGTCATTATTTTTATTATTATTATTTTTTTTTGCTACGGATGCACCCACGCCATCAATGGCATATGATGTTATAGTGACTTGTTGCCGTTTTCATTTAAATCTACTTTGTGCTATATAAATTTAAACTAGCTTTTACTCGTGTATTAACGGGTTGTTTTACATTATACGTTAAATTTTAATTTTATGTATTATACAGAAGTTAATAATGTACTTAAGAGTTTCACAAATAAATGAGATATGTTGTAACTCAATTTAAAAGTTATATGAGTTTGGTGAGACTCATGACTCGCTTATTATTTTTACGATAAAATTGTTTCTTAATTGTAAATAATATGTTTTTGTAAAACAAATCGGATATTAATTTTAGTATAGCCCTATTTTATAGGATTTTCATATAAAATATTTAATGAATTTAATTTTTAATTTAATTAGATGTTATAACTTGTTTAAGAGCTATCTAGGTTTGGTGAGACTTATACATGTGCATTTGGGTCAAATGAATGAAAAGTCTCAGTTTTTAAATAAAACAATTTGGTGACATGAAAGAATGCATTGATCAATTACAGAGTTTTCAAATGTTTCGTTTATATATATATTTAAAATTGTCCTATATATGGCTATAATATATGTGATAATTAGAGCATCTACAACAACAAACTTGTGCAAGCTGCCACATCAGCTCCACATCATATTTTATATTTTCTCAAAAATCTCATTTTACTCCAAAAAAACAAACCTCTACAAAACTATTAAAATAATATATAATATATGTGTATATAATATATCTATATATGTATGTGAGATGGAGAGAGAAAAAGGTGTCCACCTTACTAGTTTGCATGAATAAACTTTGACACATGGACTTTGTTCGACAACAAAAATGTTTGTAACAACCAAATCCTTAATACGTCATGTATATCCAAACCTTAGGTTTAACACCCTGTTGTAGATGCTCTAATATATGTCATGCATTATGACATTTGCAATCTCTTAATGAGTTATTATGACATTGGATTTGATATGTAAGATTAGGTATTGAATGGTAGTACTATGTCTAAGTTCGGCGTATATGAAGTGATGATTAATCTTATATGTTTTTTAATATAATATTTTAATGTTTTGTTTAATGTTTTTAGATGCATTTAATGAATGTTATTTTAAAGTTATTTTTAGAATATATTATACTTATGTTTTTTAATTTAATCAGATGAAGAAAAAATTGGTTGAAAAATGGATAAAGATGGTTATCAAATGATTGCATAGGTTGCGGGATGGATTCAGATGGTTATTGGATGTTTTAATGATGTGATGAAGGCAAAGATGAGAAAGAGCGTGAAAATTGTTTTGCGATGTGGGAAGTTGTACTTGTGGGATGACTCTCACTAGCAGGGCCAACCAATGGGTCAGTCAAATAAGGCAATGGTTTTGGGCCTCCAGTATTTATAGGCCTCCAATTTTATATGGATTATCTACTCATCTTTTAAAACTGGGTTTTTTTATTAAGAACTTATTGATGGGTCAAGTTAAGAGTGAGGCTCATGTCAATAAATGGTTCATCCTTGTATTATGGCACCCATAGTGTAAAAAATAAAATAAAAATAACGACATAAGCTAATGGTGGTCGATGGTTAGAATATTGATTAATTATTATAGTTAGATTTTTTTTATAATGTCAAATACAATTCGAAAGTTTGAATCAGGTCAACCTAAAAGGTTAAAGAAACAAATATTTTATTAGTTTATTATTGTCGGTCCCAAGTCCGGAAAAAGGAGGAGGGTTTACACAAATGATTTTTTAAAAAAGGTCTCAACATTAGTTCGCTTTAGGCCTCCACGAACGTTGAGATGACCCTGCCCACCGGCCACCACCCTTATAATTAGTTATGAACATATTAAATATGAACATATTAGGGTTGAGTTATTCTAAAGGCCAGCAAAAATGAGAAGTGTGAGAAGCCATAATAAATTGACATGTGTCAAGTAGAGACCAAAGAAAAAAATGTATAAAACTAATAGTATACATTTTCTCTCTTTACATGCAAGTCACATGTTAATTCTCCATCATTTTAAAACGTCTATAATTTTTTCATATGATATTTTAAAAATAATTTCACCATAATAACAAATGTTTTTTATCTTTTATATGAGTATGATTTTGTTATATAAAAATGTACGCCTCGTTAGCGGTGTCTTACTTTGGACGTTGAATTTACTCATAAACACAGTTCTAAATATCAGAGTTAATTAAAAACTTTCACGGAATATAAAACTTTCATAAAACATTACACAGTAATTCATAACTTGTCTTAGTCAACATTCATGTCTTTCAAATTAACATCAAATCATAAAACAACTTGAGTCTTCAGATGCCAGCTTCTTTATTCAACTGCCATGTGCCACGCTCAAGCTAGTTGCCTCATCTTACTCACATGCGTGCATACTAAAAGTCAGCTACGCTGAGTGAGTTCTAGTTAATCATACATCATACAATGCATACACTTACCTTCATTTATGCATCCCAAGATAAACATTAAGTACTTTACTTATTATTTCCATTTCATACATGCATTCATACTTTATTACTTCTATACTATAATACTTACTGTTTTTCTATCTCAGATATTATTAGGGCCTGATCAATTCCTTTTCTATCTCAAATATTATTAGGGTCTGATCCCTCTTTCCTATTCTATCTTAGATATTATTATGGTCTGATCCCTCTTTCCTTGTCTATCTCATATATTATTAGGGTCTGATCCCTTTTTTCTTGTCTATCTCAGATATTATTAGAGTCTGATCCCTTACTTCTCTATCTTAGATAATGTTAGTGTAACACCCCAACCTTGGGCGGATTATACGAATGGACGGCACATTAAAGATTGCTCATAAGCTCGTAACACTATTATAGTGATATATATATATATATATAGGGTTTGTATCAATTAAGAACTCATTAATTTTTAAGAACTTTGAAAACTAATCCACACCAGAAATCACTTGGTCAATGGTTTAAAATAGCAGTGGTATTTATGTAATTAAATAAAAAATTATGGATAATAGTTAAACTAGAAAAGGGTACTACAGAGAATACATTTATTCTCTTTCTTAATATCTCCTATAATTACTCAGTCTCTCTTAAGTAAATTAATGTTTGCACACCAAAGTCATGTCAAGTCAAACATAACAGCGTAAGTTATTAATTAATGTATGGTTGGGTGTTTTACCTACACATGAAAAAGATCATGTAATTGTATTTGTATAAAAAAAAACTCCTTTTTTCATTAAGCAATCAGTTTTTTTTTTTTCTTCTCTTAACAACCGGAAGTAATGTTTCTGGTGAAATTCCAAGTGGGTTTGTTTATTAACGAATATTGAAGATGTTACACTTTCCGGCAACAAGCTCGCCGGAATCCTACCGGAAAACATGTCAAAGTTAAAAAAATTTGAATTCATTGTTATCAATCTAAATTTTTCGTCTTTACCTAGCCCGACATATGTTTATCCCAAATTTAATGAATCATCATCAAGTCCCTTATCGACTAGAGGCAAACCATCCACCAAAAGTGGGAGAACATAAACATGGTTTTTGGTAAGATTATGAGAAAGTGAGAGAAGATGATGAAATAAGTTTAAATTCCACTGAAATTCATCTTGGCAGTTGCTTTGTAATCAAAATACGTCTCCGGAGTTGAAATTCATTTGAAATTTATCTTTAGAGACGAATTTCAAAAAAACTCAAAAACCAATTTTTTTTGAAAACT
Organism: Bidens hawaiensis; assembly: GCF_021521415.1. Lineage (NCBI taxonomy): Eukaryota > Viridiplantae > Streptophyta > Magnoliopsida > Asterales > Asteraceae > Bidens > Bidens hawaiensis. Next base: position 88,720 of record NW_027492604.1, read on the forward strand.
CACGTGGAAGACGGAAATAGTTTGAAACATCACGTTAAATATGGTTTTCATCAGGTTAGATTTGATATGAAAACAAACGTTTAAGACGAATTTGAGATGAAAAGTCACGTGGTAGGTGGGAAGGCTTGACAAGTAGCAGATTATGATTGGTCCATGACAAAATACGAGGAATTTCCCAATGTCACGTGAAAGACTGATTTGAAGGGCTATTATAGGAATTTGAAATCCGACGGGCCATTTTAAAAATTCTCTATCCTGACGAGGGCTATTTTAAGAATTTTCCCCTAATCTTTTTACCGTGCCGATAATGTGTTTTGATTGGTGTTACATGACTTTTTGAATAGTGAAAATGATGGTGATATTTATACATTCTCACATGGGATTAGAGGTGGTCAAAAAAACCGGTCGTCGAACCGGTTTGCCGGTTTAAACCGGAAACCGGTTTTTAAGAAAACCGGTTTTTTGTAAACCGGTTTGACCGGTTTACAAACCGGCGGTTTGTATATCGGTTACACAATTTGGAGCCAAAACCGGTTTTATAACCGGTTATAAAAAAAACCGGTTATAAAAAAACCGGTTATTAAAAAAACCGGTTAACCTGTTTTTTTATAAACCGGTTTTTGACCGTTATAAAAAAACCGGTTAACCGGTTAAAAAACCGGTTTTTTCCCGTTGAGTAACGGCTATATAGCCGTCTTTTTTATTTTTTGACCGTTTTTTTTTCCCCCATTTTACCCCCACAAACATCTATATATAGCTTAGGTTGGGTATTGGTTAGATCACACTCGATTATACAACTCCAAACGCTCTAAACGTTTATTTCATACGCGATTATTTTGTTATCTCACGCTCAATTATACCACATTACCACTCCATACGCTCTTATTTCGTAGTCGATTATCATGGCCTCCCAAAGTGCTGCTTCATCCGTCAATATGGGTGCCTCGAACACGGGAGAAACGGTCGTTCGGGTCATCCCCACGAAACAAAACCATGATGTTTGGCAACATTTCGACCTATGCGAAATGTCTAACGGTAGCCAAAAAGCTCGATGCAAACATTGTTTGAAGTTTTATGACAAAGATGCAAACTCCACTTTAAAAGCGCATGTACAAAGGCCCTTTTGCAAGGCCTTGAAGGACGAATCGGGAAGTAGTTCGCAGCCGGAGATAACGAATCAAGGAACGGTGTTTACGTACGACCTTGAAGCGGTACGTCAACAGTTTTCAAACTTTGTGATTCAACAAACACTTCCTTTCAACTACTTCGACAACCCTCAATTCACGGAGATGATGCAAAAGTATGTTCAACCACGCTACCAACACGTAAGTCGTTCGACCCTTAGAAGAGATTGTCTTAAATCATGGAAAAACGCTAAATCCGAACTAATTTCATACTTTTCAAACTTACAAACTGGTGTAAACTTAACAACGGATGTGTGGTCGGTACCTAATGGTTCGCCCGACTCATACATTTGTGTGACGGCTCATTGGGTTGACCCCGAGTCGTGGCAAATGATGAAACGAACCGTTGCGTTTCAATTGTTTGATTACCCGCACACGGGTAGAAATATTTTTAAACTCTTGGATAAAGTCATTCGACAATACAAGATTGAACATAAAATCTTTTCAATTTCGTTTGATAACGCGTCCAACAATACGGCCGCGGTTGGCCATTTAAAATTAAAGTATAAACCTATTTGTGATGGAGCGTTTTTTCATAGCCGATGCATTGCACATATTATCAACTTGGCCGTGCAAGATGGGTTAAACGTGATCGAAACGCAAAGAAACAATTTTAAAAGAATGTTACGAGATGTTTTTAGCAACAATACAACATTTTCAAGATACAAAAAATTTTGTGTAGAAGCTAATTGTCAATGGGTGGGGCCAAATTGGGATTGTCCAACAAGATGGAACTCGACTTGTGATATGTTTGAGAAAGCCATCCAACAAAAAGAATCATTAATTGCGTTTCATCAAATTTTGTCAAATAGGGGTAAATGTGCACCGTACGATCCTAGAAACTGGTTATTGATTGAGATCGTTACGGAGGTCCTTCAAATTTTTAAATCTTGCACAACTAGTTTATCCGGGGTTTACTATCCAACAAGCCCCATTGCTTTACCAAAAATTGCTGTCATGTGCACAAAGTTGAGTGAACTTCATTGTAGGGGTGCACCTTATATTGATATGGGTGTAAAAATGAAAGAAAAATTTAGAAAATATTTTCAACAACTACCCGCTGTTTTGACATGTGCTGCTGCGTTAAACCCTTGCATCAATGTTGGTGGTGTTGAAGCTTTAATAGAAAAAATTTGTGATGAGCTAGAGTTAAACGACGATCAAAACCCCTATTATAACCAAACTTTAAAGAATGCTTTCAACACCACCTTGTCAAACATGTATGATGTTTACCTTACAAAATACGGGTCGTCTTCCCAAATTCATGACTCGTTAAGAGCTGTTGCCCAATCCCAATCCCAAACCGACCTTGAAATGGGGATGTACTACATGATTTGGGATGACGCCGGTAAACGTCAAAAGGTAAACACCCCAAGCAGTGAACTTGGAAGGTATGGTGGTACCAACTTTGTGAAACACATGACTCCGGATGAATTTAGAAGTCTTGATTTGCTGGCTTGGTGGAGAGGTAAGGAGGATGAGTTTCCGATCCTCGCCGCCATGGCCAAAGATTTACAAACGGTCCAAGCTTCCACGGTAGCTTCGGAGTCTGCTTTTTCTGTTTCTGGCAGGGTTATATCGATTAGGAGGACTCGACTCACTCCACCAGCTGTAGAGATGTCGATTTGCTACAAGGATTACTTGGACTCTTTAGATAGGGCACAACATCAACGCTCACTCGAGGGGGAAATGGACTATGAGGCGGCCTTGTATGAAGACGAGGTCAATCAAGGACACACTCAACCAATGACCGATGAAGAAGCCGCGTACGACGATTACCTAAGGAATAGCTCGGGATCGGGTAGCGAAGAAAATTAGTTAAAGAAACAGCAAGTTGTTAATGTAATCGTGTCTAAGCATTATTTAATGTTTATATTTTTGAGTTACGAATATGCGATAATGATTTAATGTTTGTATTTTTTATGTAAAAGCTATAAATGAAAGTTATGTGTTTTTAATCTTCCAAGAATGGCTTCGGTCTTCCAAACTAAACCCTAAACCCTAAACCCCAAACCCAAAAAAAAAAAAAAAAAAAAAAAAAAAAAACCGGTTAACCGGTTATTAGAAAACCGGTTAATAAAAAAACTGGTTTATTAACCGGTTCTAACCGGTTTCTAAACCGGTCCTAACCGGTTAGACCGGTTAGGGTTTTCATATACAAAAACCGGTTAATAACCGGTCCGGTTATTAACCGAACCGGTTTTTTTCCGGGCCAAAAAAACCGGTCCGGTTAATAACCGAACCGGTTTTTTTTAAAAAACTGATTTGTGCACCTCTACATGGGATGCTTCTATTTACATAAGTAAATTAATGTTTGCACACCAAAGTCATGTCAAGTCAAACATAACAGCGTAAGTTATTAATTAATGTATAGTTGGGTGTTTATTAATTAATGTATGGTTGGGTGTTTTACCTACACATGAAAAAGAACATGTAATTGTATTTGTTTAAAAAAAACTCCTTTTTTCTTTAAGCAATCAGTTTTTTTTTTCTTCTCTTAACAACCGGAAGTAATGTTTCTGGTGAAATTCCAAGTGGGTTTGTTTATTAACGAATATTGAAGATGTTACACTTTCCGGCAACAAGCTCACCGGAATCCTACCGGAAAACATGTCAAAGTTAAAAAAATTTGAATTCATTGTTATCAATCTAAATTTTTCGTCTTTATCTAGCCCGACATATGTTTATCCCAAATTTAATGAATCATCATCAAGTCCCTTATCGACTAGAGGCAAACCATCCATCAAAAGTGGGAGAACATAAACATGGTTTTTGGTAAGATTATGAGAAAGTGAGAGAAGATGATGAAATAAGTTTAAATTCCACTGAAATTCATCTTGGCAGTTGCGTTGTAATCAAAATACGTCTCCGGAGTTGAAATTCATTTGAAATTTATCTTTAGAGATGAATTTCAAAAAAACTCAAAAACCAATTTTTTTTGAAAACTCACGTGGAAGACGGAAATAGTTTGAAACATCACGTTAAATATGGTTTTCATCAGGTTAGATTTGATATGAAAACAAACGTTTAAGACGAATTTGAGATGAAAAGTCACGTGGTAGGTGGGAAGGCTTGACAAGTAGCAGATTATGATTGGTCCATGACAAAATACGAGGAATTTCCCAATGTCACGTGAAAGACTGATTTGAAGGGCTATTATAGGAATTTGAAATCCGACGGGCCATTTTAAAAATTCTCTATCCTGACGAGGGCTATTTTAAGAATTTTCCCCTAATCTTTTTACCGTGCCGATAATGTGTTTTGATTGGTGTTACATGACTTTTTGAATAGTGAAAATGATGGTGATATTTATACATTCTCACATGGGATGCTTCTATTTACATAAGTAAATTAATGTTTGCACACCAAAGTCATGTCAAGTCAAACATAACAGCGTAAGTTATTAATTAATGTATGGTTGGGTGTTTTACCTACACATGAAAAAGAACATGTAATTGTATTTGTATAAAAAAAAACTCCTTTTTTCTTTAAGCAATCAGTTTTTTTTTTCTTCTCTTAACAACCAAAGTTGATACATTTTGGTAACTTAAAGACAAAAAGACTTGCTACTTTTCTAAAATAGTGTAGCAACCATGATTTAGTGACATTTTCTAGGTTAGTCACTTAAACTCTAAATCCCATTTTCAGTTGGGAGTGAAGACTGAAGAATACATCCATGAAAGGCACATATAAACGACTCTGGAAATATAAGACTCCAAGATAATAATCAATGGTCTACTCAAGTCACTTGTCAGCATCAGTGCCGGCCCAATAGGATTTTAGATCCCTACTTGAAGATTTTAGATCCCTACTTGAATAAGGTTCTATTTTTAAAAATTATGTAAATACATATTCAATGTACATTAAGTTTACTTTGGTTTTACAAATTAAAACACAACACTAGTGTAGTGATAAGACTATTCTTGCTCTTGGTAGGCAGAGGTTTGCATCTCACAGTTCACAACTTTATTTTTCTATGTTTTGTACATCTCATGAAAAAGGATACCGAAAGACCGTACCAAATTTTAAAATAAATACCTTGGAATATTTTTCTATTAGGCCTCGTATATTGTTGAGACTATGGTGTGATGGGTTAAGGTCACACGATAGAGTTATACCAAATACTTCTCAAAACAAGTAGGTGGTAATGCCGGACCTCGACGTAAACAGGAGTATAAAAAGCGCGAGCAACTGAAGAGCTAGCTAATATCCCTTAAGCTAGTTTAACATCATGATACCTCCTATGGTTGTTCACGAACCATGGCGAACCTAAAGCAGCCTTCCTCATACTTTGTTTGGTTTGAATCGAGCCGAACCGAGCGGATGAATTTAAATAAACGAGCGATATTTTTATGCTTGAACCTGGTTTGGTTTGAAACCGAGTAGCTTGGTTAGGCTTGATTTCGTATTAAGTTTTCAATTTTAAATTTCTAAACTTCAAAATATCATTAATTAAGACTTTTAAGTATAAAAAAGTTATAACTTTAAAATGTTTAAAACTCAAAGTTAACAAGAAAACATATATAAAACAAGCAGCTATGGTTTAAATTTGAACTTTAAAAACTTTAAAAAATAGTATGTTGTTATACATATACATAAATATATATATATATATAATTAATATTAGTAAATAAAAAACATTCGAGCAAAACGAACCGAATTAAACCGAACCGAGCGAGGCTTTGCTCGTTCTTGGCTTGCTTTCAAACCAAACCGATCCAAACGTCTCATTTCTAACCGAGCTAAAGTGAAACATGCATTTGTCGAGCAATTTTCGAGCGAATAGCAAACGAACAACAAGCATTTTGAACAACCATAATTCCTCCACTCCAACCCCTAAAATGAGGGTTCTTTTTCTTAGTAATCATTGCTCTGGAGAGCTGTATTTTGCGATTTTCAAAGTCCTTAATTTTGGAAGTATGTTATTATTGTTTATTTCTAATAGTGTTTTAGAGTATTTTTATTCAACCCTTATCCCTACTAAAACACATTACATTTTTTCTATTCTTTTCAATTAAATAATACTTTTTTATACCTTTACCATTATTATTTTTCTTTCATTCATTCACAATTACTTTCAAAATATATAAAAATATTATAGAGGATGAACACTAGCTTTCCAAATATACTATTAAAATCACTATATTTTCTAAAATATAAAAACTCTTTACTCATAACACCTTAAATCACTCTTTATATTATAAAAATACCCCCTCACATAATATGAGGGGTTGGATGAGAATGCTCTTAGGTACCTTTGTTAATTAACATCAAAGTACAAGACAAACACACAGCAAATTGTGATAATGACCATTTTTTAATACCTAAGCTAAGTATTTTAAAAACTACATTCATCATTTTTAATTTAAGATTATAATAATATTATGCGTTACCCGTACACTTGATTAAGTGTATGAAGTGTATATATATATATGCTTTAAGTGTATATTTATTTGTAAAAATAATGTAGCCTTTTATGAGGTTTGGTTGAGAGTAGTTGAAATCTCATAACATCTTGCAAGGACGATTTGCCATGGACCAAGGAATTTTCCCCGTTGTATGGTAGGCAAATAGTAGGTCATAAATTTAGGATAATTTTATGTCGTCCAATTAATTAATTATATTTTAATAAATATATAAAATATTATAATTAGGGGTGGGTTATTGTATAATAATTGCTTATCATACGTTACGTACGCGACCTTCCAGAGCGTTAGATTACAAAACACTCGGTAGCAGTTGATTTAGATGTCGTGCTCTAATAAAAAACAAGTATTTATAAAACTTAAATACCTATAACTAGTATGGGTAAGTAGGATCGTCTCCACATGGAATCAGTGGAAAGTACAATTAAAGTTCATAATTATTAATTAATTAACTAAGGTGGACATATGATGTAAAGCGGTTTAGAAAAGTTGATTTAAGAAAACACACGATTATAACTTAAAGGTTGTAAAAAATTATGGGAAAACGTTTCACTTCAGGTTCAGGTAGTGCGATGACCAACTAATCACGGATTCATAAAGATTGATTGCGCAATAATTACTAAACCTAACAGTTGCGTTGTGAGGACAAACGATACCTTAACCGAATTGTTGACACAACTGAACTCCGTTTTACCCAATTACCAGTTTAATGTATGAAAATCAATTATAAGCAATGACTAACGAATACTGGTTCAATGACATAAGAGTTAACCTTACATGTGATGAACACAACCAGAAAAGTGATGCAAAGTTTGATAATCAAAATTATAAACTGTTTAAACAATCAATGCTAATGTAAAACAAGATTAAAGACATTTAATCAAGTTCATATTTATTCAAAACATAGAATCTAATCAAAGTTAGTTTACACAAAACCCTAGCCTAAAGTGAATACAATGGTTTAGCCTGACATCAACAACACGAAGGATTCGCTTATCCGATGAGAGGATGAAAGCATGTGATGACTTGACGAACCAGAGGCTTCGTGATGGTAGAAAATCGTCACAGGGCTTGTACTTGGTTGCTAGAATGAAGGATAAGTCGAAATAGGGGCTCAAAACTAATTCTATCAAAGTTAAGGTTAATTTTCCCGTCTGTAGGGATGTTAGCGCGACGCTAACATCCAAGGGGTGAGTCCTTAGCGCCGCGCTAAAGACTCAACTGTCTGATTTCTTAAATACGATCTTAGAGTATCTCTAAGATCACCTCAGGATCCCTTAGCGCCGCGCTAAGGGTGTCTGACACACCCTCTTTATTTTCTTCTTTTATTTTGCATAGGAAAAAACGTGCCAATCATCATGAGTCTTCTATATATTCGTTCCAAGCCCGTAATACATCCCGATAAGCGTCCTTAACGTCAAGTATCCTGAAACACATAAACACGCTTGAAGTATCAAAGTTCACATAATGCTTAAACTAAAAGTAGACAAATAATATTATAATTTACATGAATTTAACCCAAGCATCACATCCCCACCCATTACTCCAGTTGCATAAAGAATAGAACTAAGGGGTTTTTTGTGGCTTAGGTTAGGGTATGAAATCAGATTTATTTAGGGACTTATGATGGATGAAACCCGATTTATTCCACTATACAAACAATCAAAATTACAAACTGACTGCTATTTACCACTTAACTGACATAACATTAACTCTTTTTGAGTTTTTTCTGTTTTTTTTTTGACAAAACTCAATTTATACAAGCAACTGATTTGAGACATACGTACATTGTGTACTATTCTTGACAAATGACTCTAAATACAACTCTTGACTTACTGAATTTCATCCATAGGGTTAAAAATAATAAACGCCAAGGAAAACACGTCTTGTAATATGGTTAAACAGCCGAAAGGGAAAATGCATAAACTTGGCTCCCAGGGGATAATGTAGGGTAGGAAGTATTGTTTTATTTTTTTTTTATGTAAAATGGGTTTTCTACAGTCCTATTTCTTCATACAGGTGGTGGTATTAAGATATTGAAATGCATGAGACAACCAAGTTCTAAATATCATGGACATACTGGTTACAATCTATAATGTCACTAATATGACGTGTATATACTATATATTATATGTGTATTGCATATAAAGAAAATCTCACACACGTCTAGGAGGAATTAGGCTGCCGATATGAAACATGTGTACCCGTCCCCATGACTCGTTATCCTCATCTAAACGATCCATTGTAATTATCCTTTTTGAAAAACATTTGAATGAGAAGACTTTCGAGAAGCTTAAAAACTGACCATGACCAAAGACCTCTACTTGGCATTAATAATATCAATTAATTATTTACAATTCCGGCTTTTGCGCACAATCAAGACACTTTAAGGCAAAAATTTTAATTTTACCCCCATCCCCACACTTGTGGTTGACATTGTCCTCAATGTTTAGAATTTAGCAATAAAAATATATTATCGAGGACGGGGTTAAAATTGGCTGAGTACAAATTTTAAATCCGGGCTTAATGTGATGGTCCTAAAAAGTATACAACTATACAATTACACTTTTAACAATAATACTAATAAAACAAAAAGAATTATGAAAATGAAATCACCTGATAAGAAAAAATAAGCCACTCAAATATACACCTGCTTCCACTAAACAACCCGGCTCCTCAAATCGCTCAACACAATCTGCAAACTCTCACACGTGTAGAAGCATGCTTCTCACAACTATTGGAATAAGTCTTTTAAACGGTTTGCAACACTGTTCATTTTAATTACCAAGCCGAATTAAATTAAATTCATAATTCAATTTGTTAAACTAGTAAAAGTGTTAAAGACCTAACTCACTTTCGTAGAAATCACAATAGCATATAATATGCAATAAGCCCTTTAAACACCTCGGTAGCCCGAGTTGACGAGTGAGGTCTTGTGAGGGTTTATAGCGAACCATGTCACACCCTCAAAATCCACTAACGGAGTTTTACCGCCAGAGGGTGTGAACTAACAGGATCAGAATCATTAGTTATAATCAAACACCATAAATAAAGTTTTCAGAAACCACCAAGACATCAAGTCTTAAGTAAAACGCGGAAGCGAAAAGTGTAAAGCAAAAAGTTGCGCTACACAGGACGACTTAAAACACAAGTTCTCAAGATAAAAATTTAAAAGAAGTTTTAAAAAAATGGTGTTCAGCGAATGCAAGTTCTATGCCGCCCGCCCACCTCGGCTACCCGAGAATAACATACTAAAAGTGTCAACACAGGGTTAACGAGTTCACAAGTTTATACAAATAAAGCGTTTGCGTTTTGGCGTTACCAGATAATGTTAAGTCAATTATATATCAATAGGTAGCTAACCTATCAAGCATGAATTACTAAGTGTTCGACACCGAAGCTGAGTGTTTTACGATTTGCCTTGCCACCATGTCAACCACGACCATGGTAATGTGTTAGCCAAGATTACACCCACTCGACCTACAGTCGAGTTTAGAGTTGGGTGGGGTTTGTCAAACCCAGTAGTACTCGCTATTATCCAAATATTAACCGGTTCGATGTTTAAAAGGACGTTAGTTGGTTTGTTTGCCAATTAGCCTTACAAGTGATATATAAAAAAGTAACAAAATCTACATTGTTGAAGTATGTTACCTCCCCCCCTAATAAAAGCGTTTAAAAAAGAGTAAAAGGGGACGTGGCACTCACTGTTTGCGAAGATTCAAAAGATCCGAGAAAAGTGTGCGTCACAGAAAATCCTCACAAGTGCTCTAAAAAAAACGAGATTTTCTAAGTATTTGAACTACGAGTGAGTCCCTAGACTCGACACATAAAATTTATGCATGAGATGTGTTCGTGTTACTTTGTGAAACAGGCGTGACTCAACAAACACGTTGGTGATTAGTTACATTTGTGAACAGATATTAAGTGTTATGTGTTACCATTGTACATTACTAGCAACTATCCCCCACAAGGGCAAATAAGTCAAACACATAGCAAACATCGATCAACAATTCACTTTTCATGTTAATTCAAATAATTCAGCAGCTAATTTACTGAGACAGATTGTAACCCGACAAGATTACTCTATTTAATAGATCATAACATGTCAATAAAATCACTAAAAGTCATAACTGAAGCACACGTGAGTTAGGTTTCTAAAAATATTTTTACCTGAGCTAAGATCGCTGGATGACCCTTTCGTAAATATTTCTGCGCCTTCATGAGGGTGATGATGCTGGTGGTCATGCCGCTCTTCTCGCCCTGTATTGAGATGATTTCGCCGGAAGGAGTAGTGATATGAATAATCTTGTCATGGCATATAATCTCAGCTCTATTTTAGGATAGCCAGTCCATACCGACAACAACATCGAAACTACCAAGCGTAAAGGGTATGAGGTCGATATCGAAGGTATGACCTGACAGTTTCAACTTACATCCCGCTAGTACATGAGTTGTTTCAATAGACTTACCGTCAGCTAATTCAACATGAAACTTAGCATCTAACAGGGTTGGAGTTAAGTCTAAGAGTTTACTAAAGGCTTTCGACACAAAACTCCTATCAGCTCCAGTGTCAAACAATTACAAACTTGACAAACACGTTGGTGATTAGTTACATGTGTGAACAGATATTAAGTGTTAAGTGTTACCATTGTACATTACTAGCAACTATCCCCCACAAGGGAAAATAAGTCAAACACATAGCAAACATCTATCAACAATTCACTTTTCATGTTAATTCAAATAATTCAGCAACTAATTTACCGAGACAGATTTTAACCCGACAAGATTACTCTATTTAATATATCATAACATGTCAATAAAACCACCAAAACTCATCACTGAAGTACACGTGAGTTAGGTTTTTAAAACTATTTTTATTATATTTTTATCACATATGATTTTCCCACAATGATCAAAACATCACAGTAAACACACAACAGTCATTATCATGCGCAACTGAACGTTATTTGTTATTCCCGTTACATGGAAAATCCAATTAATTCAACGCCAGATGGGTAAGATTCTTAACTCAAATTATTAACTTCCAGAAGTAGAACCGACCCATTTTCTCTTGTCGTTTATGAGATATACTAATTACAAAATAGTCTACCAGCAGACTTCCAGAATCAGACTTGCACAACAGATTTGTAAAATAATAAAAACTAACTTTTACTCGTCCAAAAATTACAAACTCAGACTCTTTAGAAAGTAGACCCGACCTACTATATCATAGAATCAATAATAACTTCCAAATACAACATTAACATCGAGTTCCAGTCGTTTCAACATGAAATTAAGAATCTGTCCAGCATCAGTTTTCATCAAGAACTCAACAACTATTAACCTATGAACTAACAATCATGCATACAACCCTAACATATCAATACTCAACATGTTTAACAATTAGGGTTTATGATCATCATACTAATCATGCAATTAATTGGTAGAATAGTTTAGATATCATGTTTAATATACCTAGTTAGCCTCTTGGATCTTCAAAATAACTTGGAACACCTTGTATGTATGTGTGTGTGCTTGTGGTTTCGGTCGAACAAGAGAGGGGAGGGGATATGGGGGCTGCCGTGAGAGGGAGTGGGGGAAGGGATTAGGGTTGGGTGAATGATTTGTTTAATTAATAAGCATGTTACAACTTGCACCTTCAATTTCTATTTAGTTTAATTCTAGCACAAACTAGTTTACTTTCTTCATGAATTAATGCTATACATGTAAACACCAAGTAACACATAAACGTAACACATAATTATCAAATACTTGTTTATGATATTTATTGTTTGTTCACCAACGGTTTGAGTTGACTCGTGTGTGTTTCGGTGAAATTCCGAAAGACTACTTGTGTAATGATTGTCATGCGTCATTTAAACCCTAACTAAATGTAATGAGGTATGCGTTAACTGGAATGACATAGTTCGTGTGACCTTATGTTTGAATTAACCGAGTTCGGATTAACGGAGTTAACCTGAAATTGACGAGTGTCACATCATTCCCATGTTGAAAGAATTTTCGTCCCAAAAATTTATGTCAAGTAGCGATGACTGTCTGAAAAAGGCAAAAATTTTCAGTTTGTCACAAACTACACACACAAAGTTCAGATACAACAAAATTATACACGTACCTGAATCAACCATAGCAAAGTATGAACACACCTTGGGTAGCTGAAACTCATGTCAAGATGATTCTTTACCGAATCATTGCAAACTCCGACTTTTCCATGTGTGGCATCCCCACACTTGACTTTTGCTATAGTGGTACGCTTGAAATAAAACGGTTAACCAAACTACAAAAAATAAAATAAAATACAAATTGAAAATAAAATCCGGGTTACCTCTAGGTTAGCGCTAAGTTTTTGTTAAGGTCTTCAGCCGGACCGTTACCTGATTTGGCGAATGGTGGTCTGATGGAGCATTTACCTACCGAATTTCCCACATATGTTCGGTAGGTAGCATGCCTCGGCTCTGGTTCCCCTGTCATGTTCAACATGTACAATGAACCAATACGGGCCGGTGTAAATGCACATTTTCCCCTTGAATTTCCCATATACGCCTTATAGTTAACACATCTAGCCCTTAACCTCCTTATCTTGGAAGCGTTACATGTCGATCGGGGCCGAACCGAGCGTTTCCCACTGAATTTCCCCGTGTATGCTCGATATTTAACTTGCCGTGTCCAGACTTTCTTCTTCATGGTTGACATGTCTGTAGAACCCATGTGAGCCCATTTCTTACCATTTTGCCTACTATTCTTCATCTTCACCTTTTTATTATTCGAGTTCAAATCATCATCTCCGACTTATCAATATGAATAATGTGTAACGGAGGATCATAGGGATAGTATGAAACTATCTCAGGTCCTGACTCTTTAGCGGGTGATGTCCCTTTGGCTGTGTCTAGGTATTCAACTCTATGCTCCAACAACTCTGGATTCTCTCCTACTACATCATCACCATCAAACAAAACCTGGGTTACTTCCATTATCGGTTCTTCAAATGTTTCCATGTCTTCAACAAGGTATAAACTTTCAAGTTCATTCCCTAAAAGATCTGAACTTTGTCCCTCAATATCATCATCTTCAACCACAACTGCAACATTCATTGGCTCGCTAGTAATTGACAGAGTTGGTGTAGTGTTAATCTCTGCAACCTCTTCGTCAACTTCGTGCTCTGAAATCCCCTGAACCTTATCTATCATTTCATCATCCACCACAACATCACTAGCCAACTGTTTCCGATATCGTTTAATTTGATCCACATCTTCAAATAGTTGACTTATTATCTTATCTTGGGCATCATTTAATCTTTCTTGGCTTTCCTTGAACTCTTTTCTCTCCTCTATCACTTCTTTCATCATCATCATCAATGCATCTAATTTAGTGCTCACATCGTCATGATTATAATCGTATTGATCCTCATATGATGATTGAGAGCATTCATGGTAGTAACAATCCTCCTCTTCTTGATAACTTACAAATGTTGATGTCTTGGGCCCATCACTATCATACTCTTCAGTTGACTCGTAATAACCCTGATCAGTATATGGAGGCGGTGAATAATTTTGGTACCACCAGTTGCGACCATTTTAAGGCCGCGATCTCGGTACCCTAGTTGGACATTGGATTTACTCATAAACATAGTTCTAAAATATCATAGTTAATTAAAACTTTTCGCGAAATTTAAAAAGCCAACCATATATTACATAACATGTCTTAACATCATTCATTTTGTCTTTCAAATAAAAACATAATCAAATATAACATCATAACATTTTTCTCAAGATGCCAGTATCTGAAGTCAAATGCCATGTATCTTCATTCAAGCGAGCTACCTTAGCCTATTCACCCGCGTGCATACTAAAAGTCAGCTATGCTGCGTGAGTTCCAGTTAATCAGGCAACATACATTTCATACACTTACTTACAAATACACATCAGAAGATACATATTATATACTTTACCTGCTTACCTTTCTTTCTCACTTACATTCATTCATACATACATTCTTTCATACTTTCATACTCTCGTGCTTTCATACTACATACATTACTATCTTAACCATCTCAAGCAGGGGCTGGTCCCTTTTATCTCAGATATTATTAGGGTCTGGTCCCTTCTGTCTCAAATATTATTAAGGTTTGGTCCCTTCTATCTCTGATATTATTAGGGTTTGGTCCTTCTATCTCAGATATAGTAGGGCAGCTGGTCCCTTCTTTCCATACAACCATACATATATTTCTTTACACATACATTCTATTATATACTTTCATGCATACTATTAACCTCATACATATATCATTCATACACATTCACATATCATACACTTGCCACTTAAGGTAAGTGTATTAACTAATCACATTGAGTATGCACACAACCCATAAAACATAACAAGGAAATGGGGATAGAAACTCACATGTATCATGTGCTTCTTAGAGTTAACTATAATACCCCTCCTAAGTTGTGGACGACTAACCGTGTAATAAATATAAGTATTTATTAACTACTTCTGAGTATATCATAATTCTATATTAGTTTAACCCCTATCTACAGGGGTCCAGGGGCAGCGCCCCTGACAACGGGGTCTAGGGGCACCATACCCTAGCAGGGTCCAAGAGGCAGAGCCCCTGGCTGGGGTCGAGTTGCCAGGTCAGCTTGGAAAAAAATTATTTTCATTAACTGTTCTTTACTAAAAAGTTCATAAAAAAAATGAAGTTTGAACTAATCTAATCGAATCACAGTTCTAATCGAATGACAATTTCTAATCGAATGGAAATTCTAATCGAATGACCATTCGATTCGATTACTTTACCATTCGATTCGATTACTTTGATGCCAATTCAATTCGATTACTTACCTCTCGATTCGATACTTTACAATTTGATTCGATTACTTTACTGAATCAGGTTTCTTAAGGACTTGATTCATATATGGTTTCCATTCTTATCACTTTTCCAGCCTTTGTTTTGCCCTTCTTTCACAAGAAACGAGCCTTAGTCTATAACGACATTGTTTTATGCCAATAACCTAGTCCAAACGTTACCTGTTTGTCCTTTTTCATTCTAAAACACCTCGTTTACGTCCAAGTTCATATTTTTCTTCCATAAAAATGCCCGATTTGCCTTAGTATAAAATCTCATGGCAAACCGACCTTAAAAACGTAACCTTTAATCTAAAACATACCTTTTTGGGTTTACTTCTAGCTACGCTTCGGCTCGATACGTGATTATGGACGTTTTCCTTGTTTGTATGATGAAGATCTAGCACAAACCCTTCTTGGTTAGGATCCAAATCTGATCCGAATTGGAGAGGAGTGTTTGTGTGTGTTTTTGAGTGTATTATGGAGGCTAGAAGATGGAAATGAGGGTTTAGGGTTTTAGGGAGGTTTAAGGGGATTTATATACCCTTAAGCCCGTTGACCTAAGGTCCATCACCATCCCTTATTCCATCTTTTATTGTCCAAACTCACATTCTATTATTTTTATTTAACTTAGCTAAATAATAACACACCATCAAGCTACGAATTATTTTATTTATTATTATTATTATCAAAAGTAGGATATTATAAGTCTACCCTCCTTAAAAGAGGTTTCGTACCAGAAACCTAACTATTACTTACACAAATCTGGGTAAAACTTGCGCATCTCTTCTTCAACTTCCGAAGTGGCATCCGACCCTTTACGATGCTTTCATATTACTTTTACCAGAGGAATAACTTTATGACAAAACTGTTTTTCCTTGCAGTCGACTATATCTACAGGCTGTTCAATGTAGTTTACTTGTTCATCAACCTCAATGTATATTAATGGCACATGAGATGTGTCATAAGCTAAGTATTTTCTCAAGTGAGAAACATGAATGGTAGAGTGAATCCCTTCTAACTATTCAGGCAGATCTAGTTTTTAAGCCACTTCACCCACACGATCTATGATTATAAACGGTTCAATGTACCTTGGACTCAACTTCGTCTCTTTCTGAAACGAATAATTCCCTTCCAAGGTGAGACCTTGAGCATCACATTGTCACCAATGATAAAATCAATCGATCGTCACCGCTTATCAACATAGGATTTCTGGCGATCCTGAGCAACTTTCATTCTTGCTTTGATCTGATCAAACCTTGAAGAGCTTTCTTGCACAACTTATGAACTTCCAATTTCTTTCTGACCAATCTCTCCTCAGCATACATGAGTTCTACAACGTCTACCATTCAACATCTCAAACAACAGCATACCAATACTCGAATAGTAGCTGTTGTTATAAGAGAATTATGCAAGATGGAGATGATCATCCCAACTCCCTCCAAAATCCAAAACACAAGCACGTATCATATACTCAAGGGTTTGGATAGTCCTTTCAAACTGCTCATTTGTTTGAGGATGATACGCCATACTGGTGTTCAGTCTTGTTCCCATCGCTTCACGGAACTTCTTCCAAAATCTCGAAGTAAAGCGAGTATCTCTATCAGGCACGATCAACATCGGCACTCCATGCTTAGCCACAACCTCTTTTATGAACACATTCGCTAATGTTTCTGACGAGATGGCCTCTCGTATAGGCAAAAAGTGAGCATTTTTCGTTAAACGATCCACTATCACCCAAATGGTATCATGATGTTTAGCTGTACGCGGTAGCTTAGTTATGAAATCCATGGTGTGTTCGCATTTACGTTCTGGTATTTCTAAAGGCTGCATCTTCCCATTAGGTTTTCGGTGCTCTGCTTTGACTTGTAGGCAACTCAAGCCACTTATTGACATAATCTACTACATCATTCTTCATACTCGGCCACATGTAGTCTCTTTTCAGATCTTGATACATATTGGTGGATCCCAGATGAATCGAGTATCTTGACTTATGAGCTTCATCTAGGATTCGACCTTTAAGATCTCCAAGGCGTGGAATCCACATATAGTCAAACCTGTCTACACACAATGAGTATTATCCATCAGCTCATCTTGCTGTCCGAAAATTCTTTCCTTTTTCATTAACCCTTCATCTGTAAGCACATCAGACTTCACCTTGATGATTTCTCTGAAGAGATCTGAGTTAATGATCAACATATAAGACTTCACTGTTGCAATGACTTTTTCATTTCTACGTCTTAGCACATCAGCAACCAAAGTAGCCTTACCAGGATAGTATTTCATATCACTGTCGTAGTCCTTTTTCAACTCTAACCATCTCCTTGGTCTCATGTTCAACTCTTTCTGCCCGAAAAAGTGCTTCAAACTTATATGATCTATATAAATAGTACACTACCATACATATAATGTCCCCATATCTTGAGAGCACGCACTACTGCTGCTAGCTCTAAATTATGCGTCGATTAGGTACTCTCATGAACCTTCAACTGTCTAGACGCATAAGCTATCAATTTTCCTCGTTGCATCAACACACAACCTAACCCACGATGCGAGGCATCAATACTTCGCTTGTCGGATGAACTAGAAAGGCGGTTAACTTGATTCCTAGAATTTTCAATATTAAGAACAAAATTGATGGTATATCGAGATGCTACAAGGGCCTGTAATTTACTTTGGTGAAAGAATTTTTGATAAATATGTCAACAAGATAAATTTTAAAGTCGGCTTTATGAAATTTACGTTTTTGTGTTTGTTAGTACAAATTAACGGATGAAATCAGTTAAAAGTTACATCAATGAGTTCATATTATGATATCACACCTTATAGTTACAACGAAAAGTGGTTTTAGCAAATTTTGATTTTTCGTGTTCTCCAAATAACTTCGCAGAGTAGGGTGTAGAGTGTTATGACCAATTTTGACCTAACTTTCGTATTTATACCTTGTGAAAACCCTGCGGCAAAGTTATGACAAATTCGCTTATCCACGCGATGTTATGGGAACTTCGCCTGTGGAAACCGAAGCGTCTTTTTAGGGAAAGCCACCCTCGCGAACACAACAAAGAGAAATCCAACACCAAAACATCATAAATAACTGATCCAAAAGATGCATTTGGAACCCATGACACACTACAATAGCAAGATTAGAATAATTTAATTGTGAAAAACCTGGTGTCTGAGTAACACCCCATAACTTACCTGTCAATTTCTTACTAACCCTGACAAGTAGAACAAGCATAAAAATGACAAATAAAAAATCAATTAAAGTGCACGATCTTAATCAAACAAGCTAATTGTCATAGTAGGGTTTGGTTGGAATGAAGCCTGGTCCGATGCCATCACGTGCATGTAAACATGTAAACCATCTAACATGAATGTGTCGAGCCAACAAACATTTTAATGAAATACAATTGTGTGAGCCTATTTATAAAGCAAATAGTCTGTTAGGTGAAGTTAGTAAGTTCGCTGGAACAACTTCGCTGATAATTAAAGCGAAGTTGATAACTTCTCCCAGAAGAATTTACTTAATAAAATATTGCATAGAAACCATTTTTTAACATGTTAGACCTTAAGATAAACCCATACTAATAAAAAATTATTAAATAAAAAAATAATAAAAAAGAAATTTAGCACACAGGATATGGATCAAATGGTCTAGGCTTGGCCAAGAAACACTTTTCAGCACACACACACTTTGCAAGATATGGTCTATTGTCGGTATTATTATCCACTTAAACCCATGCCCCTAATACTTAATTTGAAAGATAAGACCAGACACAATTTAAGTTTGTATAATCCAGTGGGACCCACACTAACAAGCCTAGAAACCACCTTGCCGAGTTTCATTGCAGTTTTACTGGACCAAGTAACCCCAACTTGACTTAAATCTTTTGCCACAAGATCAAAATATTTTTTTACATAATATATAACCTACAAACACAAATTTGGTCCTTGCAAGCAAGATTAACCGACCATAGTTTTCTTCATGGTGGTTTAACTAGACACATATACGCATCTATTGCTTGTGCAATTTGCTATTTGCCTTTTGACTTTATTTTTTTTTTTTGAGCATTTTGAATTGAATTTTTAAGGCTTGTGCCTTTTAGATACTTTGACTCTTTAAAATTCGAATATGATGGACAATTCTAAAGAATGCTTCACAACTATGGTCTGCGCCACCACGCAACATAGTGCCGAGCAAATCATGTCTTCCAATAGCATCAACATTCAGGTTTGCGCCATCGCGCAATAAAGTACAGAGATTTGCGGGTATAATACGTATACATAATATATATATATATATATATATATATATATATATATATATATATAACGCTTAGGGACATGAGGCTTGAGTATGACTCGATCTTTCAATCCTGTTCTTACACAAGGGTTAGTTAAGCTAACAAGACCCCAAGATGTTTCCCACTAAGAACATGCTCATCAATTTCCAACAATTCAACAGTCAAACTACTTGTTCATTCTTAGGAGCCGAGTCTACCGACACATCGCAATTCTGCTACAGTACCTTACGTCTGTTAACCTTGCTTTTAATACGAAGATTCATATCATTTCCCTTTAAAATTCCCCTGTTGTTTAAACATACTACTAAAGACTTGTCATACCATTTTGTTAAAAAACGTGTACAATCAAAAGCTTTAGTGAAAAGATCAGCCAAAATATACAGTGTGTCGACTTTTTACATCGTAATTAACTTTTTCTCAGCACAATCTCATATAAATTGATGACGAATGTCAATGTGCTTAGTTTTACTATGCTTTCAGTGATTGTTACTTACTGATACGGCTATAGTTTATCAATTCTAATAGGAGTCTGAGTGAAGTTCAGACCATAATCACGCATTTGTTGTTGTATCCACAAAACCTGGGGGCAGCAATTAGATGCTGCTATATATTTTGCCTCACACATGGAAATAGCAACTAAGGTCTATTTATTGTATTGCCGAGACACTAATCGTCCTCCTAAGAACTGACAACCATTAGTAGTAGACTTTATGTTTTGGTTGTTTCCTCCATAATCCGAGTCAGTATACGCCACAAGATCCATATCACCTCCCTTAGGATACCATAGACCCAGCATTGTTTTTCCTTTTAGATACCGCAAGATCCTCTTAACTGCCTTCAAGTGTGATTCCTTAGGATTTTCTTGAAAACGAGCACACAAACAAACTGCAAACCTAATATCAGGTCTAGGAGCGGTAAGCTACATTAAGAACCTTCTATGGTATGGTAATGAGTTGGATCAACATATTCATCACTTTCAGAGTCGGTCCAAGCTTATGATTTACACAGATTGAAGTGCCAAATGGTGAACTGTCATCCATGTTAAATCTCTTCAAAACATCATGCACATACTTAGTCTGATGAATGAACTTTCTATCTTTATATTGGTCAACTTGCAACCAAAGAAAAAAATGTAAGCTCCCCCATGGTACTCATTTCAATCCTTTTCTTCATAATCTGCTCAAAGTCCTAACACAACTTCACTTTTGATACCCCATAGACTATATCATCCATGTATACCTGAACTAGCAAAAAATATTTCCTTTGCCATTTGACAAAAAAAGTGCTGTCAATTTTACCTAAAAGAAACCCATTCTCTTGCAGATAATCGCACAAAGTCTCATACCAAGCCCTAGGTGACTGATGCAAACCATATAGAGCTTTACTCAACCTATAGACATGATCTGGATAGTCTGGATCAGTAAACCTAGGTGGTTGTTCAACATACACCAGTTCATCGACCTTTTTGTTTAGAAACTCCCTAGACATCCAACTAAAAGACCTGAAATCCTTATGCACTACAAAGGCTTGATATAGTTTAATTTCTTCCAACCGGACTACTGGTGCAAACACCTCATTGTAGTATATAGATTCTTGTTGATTAAACCCTTTCACAACCACTCATGCTTGGTTTTTGGTTATTACACCCTTATAATCTCTTTTGTATTTGAACACCCATTTTGTTCCAATAGCCTAAACAGCTCTTGGCTTTTCTACTTGTGTCTAAAGAGCCATCTTCTTAAACTGAGCAAGTTTATCGAACATGGCCTAAACCCAGGAACTGTCTTTTAATGCCATTGGGTAGTTCTTGGGTTCCACCTGACTAATGAAGCAAGAGTAGGGACATTCATCAATAATCCTTGCCTCTTTCATATCAACGTAGACGCACATGTTTTTAGTAATACTTTTCCTGGTTTGCATACCATCTTTTAAATTTCCATTGATAATCTCAATCGGGTGATCTTTGTGAATCCTCGTGGTTGAAATCTGATATACTACCAAATCGTCACCCAAAGTTGTTACAACCTCCCCCAAACTTTCTTGACTATGGAAAGGGTTATAGAATTCATCCTCTGATATATCTTTTATAGTAGATGTGCTTGGCTTATCTAAGTCAAATCGAGTATAACACTAGTTCTTGGAGTTGCAGATTTATCCTCGTTATAAAGCAATTCAGTTGCCAATCTTTCTTCCTTATATGCATCCACAAAGTCAGAAATGTTAAAAGATTTAATGAGTTTGTAATAATCGATAGCCCCTTCTGGTCCCAAAAAAGGTCGAGGTGATGAGTAACTTGTAATGTCTATGTTATACACCATTTCAATCTTGTTATTTAGAATGTTAAACCCTTCATCTTCCACTTCACTAAACATTGAATTTTTCTTTAAAATAGTGCATGGGGACCCAAAAGATTCAAATCCTTTTAGATTCGGCTTTCGTTTATACATATACATCAATTCATAACATGTTTTATTTAATATTTAAACATAAAGAACTCCATTAAGTATATAATGGCCTATTGCAACAGCCTTTGCCCATAACATAACAGGTAGCTTAGAATCGGCTAGCATTGTTCTCGCATCTTCAATTAGCATTATGTTATCTCTCTACCACTCCATTCTGATGTGGAGTGATGGTGCACTGTATTGATGCTCTATCCCCTTTTGTAAACATAAGTGTAGGTTCCCAGCCGAATCTACATAGGAGTATCTCGTAACACAAGGGTGCGGAATCCCCTACGTATACGATACGAGTGCTAAGACGATGAACACGTAAATCACACGCAACACACAAGTATATAAGAAAATACTAGTTATATTGCCAAGGGTAATAACCAAAGACCAAACACGTGACTCAGAGTATCACACAAAAGCCAGCCGTCAAAAGTTCTTATGAAGTGAGCCGAAGTTACAATACTTATTCCACGACAACTTCGCCCAACAGGCTAGGGGAAGTTGTCATAACTTCGCTCAACACAAGTTCGCTAAACATCAAAGTAAACCAAACAAGTTTAACAAGAACAAAGTAACGATTACAGACACAATTAAATACGAGATACTGAACTACTGGCATCATGCACCAACAGCCTCCCGCTTGACAGTAGCTTCATATCTCTATCTTCTTTCTCGTGTCTTGTAATCCAAAAATCACGTACCCACCGTCATCAAGCATTAACGCCCTGTCTCACACAGACAGAGACCACCCTCTGGTACTTTTTTGCTCATCTTTCCACGCAGGAATATAGAAAATCTTCTTATCATTTAGTACCTGCAAATCAGCTTGAGACAAGTTAACCAAGTGCATTGGATCATACAATCTCAGGATCTCCTGTTCATATTCGTCTTCCATCACAGCTTCAGCAGTCTGACAGTCAACAAACCACCACTTGAGATCCTTCAACCCATCCTTGGGCATTAGCTTCATCGGAACCTCTTTCAAACATCGAATTGGCTTATATTTCATCTCCATCCAGGGCTTACCATCAGCCCGCATAACCCGTTCCTTGTCTTCAACTAACTTTCCTTTCCGAGGCTTTAATAACTCAAACTTTGTCTCTTTAATACTTTCCTTCCACACAATCTTTACAACCCATCTTGCAAAATTATCGTCACTTCTATTTATTAACCTCAAACGAGCCAAATCTTTTACCTCGCACTCAGGCAACGTGTTGAGCGATCTCAATGCCTTTTTAAAATACTGAACCCCATCATAACGCTTTATCACAAACAACTTCAACTGTTCATCATATAACCAGCAAATGATACCTTTCTTTGACTCAGCGTAACCCTTGATATTGTAACTTTTCTTGAACATTGTCGGTACCTCTGGCTTCTTTGTCTTGAAGAACCATTGAGCACAGCCTTCTTTCCATCTTGGCTGCTCTTCCCACTCAGAATCACCAGTCACATTATCATCTTGACCCAACTTCACTTCATCAACACTTGGAATATCATGCTCAACATCATCATCGACTATCTCTCCTTCCTCTAACTTACTTTCAATCTCTATCTGTTCCCCGATCTTCTCGATCTCACAAGCCGTCAACACATCATCAACTAACTCATCATCCTCATCATTTCCCAACTCATCCTCAACATCTACAACTCCCACAGTCTCACCACCTGTACTGCCAGACGGAACAGCAGACTCCCCCTGAGATGTGGAAGACCCAAGATTTTATTCAGTTCTTGGAAACTCACCACCTGCATCTTTCGATGCATTGGGATCATCGTCTTTGTCTTGTCTCTTCTTTGTCCTCAGCTCATCACCCTTACAAGTCGTCTCCCCCTGCGATGCTAAGAACTATTTAAGAGCATTAAAGAGTTTACCGTGTTCAATGAGGAGTGATGATTGAATCTGATTCTCAGCCACAAACCGCTGAATAGCTTGTGTCTGAATGAGATTAATCCGGGACTGTTCAGCAACAACCCGTTCGAGAGCCGCAATCCTCTCCAAGTCAGACAGGGTAGCATCAAAGTCAAACCGCATATGAGAAATATCTTGAGCATACAGCGGTGGAATTCCCAAACTTGCTGGAATATCAGATGTAGGCTGAAGAGTAACCGTGGGTGGTATAGAGACAGGTAACCCAGCAGTCACTACCAGCATGGACTCAAAAAATCTAGCAACCACCTCTGATGGAGTAAGGGTAGGAGGCGGTAAAGAAACAATCTCCGGTGATGTAAACTTGAACTTAGTTGGAGGAATACCAAATGATGACGATACAGTCACCAAAAGTACACTCGAGGTGACTGGTAAAGTGACAGTTGAAAAAGCAGGTAACATAGTCATACCAGATAACGATGGTGGGGAAAAATGGACAACCCTTGAACTTTCACCAACTTTTGCCTTCTTTGATCTTCGTACCAAATGATACAAATCCTCCTCATAATCTGATTCACTATCATCTGAGTCTTTCTTTTGTTTTCCATGGATTCTTTCTTGTCTGGCAAGAACTCGTTGTGCTTCAATTACATCATCAGTGGAGGAACAGAGACAGTTCCCTCAGAATCCGCCACAGATGGACTGACAATGGAAACGTTTACACCAGACACATCAACTACTGAGGCATGAACTTCAGCAGCAGGATCAAGCCTTTCCATATCAAAGAAACCTTGCCCTCCAAAGGCAACCTCAAGATCAACGGGTTCTTCAGGAGCTGCAACAGGGTCAGCAACAGGTGCTGGTTGTACCACGGGTGGTTGAACGACAGGAGGTGGTTGAGGGATATCAGCCCGTTACGGTGTCGGATCAAGAAATTCATCTTCTGGAGGAGCAACATAAGCAGGATTCACCAAATACCCAAACAATGCAGTGTGCCTTGGACGTAACTCTTCCCTGTTACGTGCACTCGATGATCGACATTGAGCAAAAATTCTCTTTGAAACACTCTCCACATAAGAAATATGACGTCGTTGTGGTAGATTGGGAGCTACATGATTGAGAATCATCTGTGAGAATCTCGGGTAAATCAAAAACCTTTCTCGTGCCACTGCGTGTCGCTGAAGATCGATCTCATAGAATATCACCTGACTGAAACTGTAAGGCTTGTTGTTAGTTAACGCAGTCATCGCAGATTGCATCGTCGCACCCATACCATCTGTACCAGCTTTGAGGCCAGACATACACACAATCATTACGTGCATCAGAAACCTCCACTGATCTAACAGAAACCCCTTTCGCCTCTGAGAGTTCTCCAAAGGACCTGAATACCCCATACGAACAAATGCACCATTTCAGAAAGTAGCGAAAAGTCAGTAGGGTCGTCAGTAGTCTCAACCCCAAACTGTAAAGCTTCCTTGATCTGATTGGCTGAGAACTGTACCACCTGATTGTTAACAGTAGCACGCATCATAGGTGGGTCAACACGACAGTCATACTCAACTGTGTTCCAGAAATCTTCAATGTTCGGTAGTGAGATCGGAAGAGTAGTAGTAATGGCATGAAAGATGCGTGAGCGAAAGAGAAACGAAATAATCTCACGGAAGTTTTCAATTCCTCGAGCATCCGGATCGAAGGTGATATAGATGTTGTGACCCGGGAAGAATTGTCTCTTATCACCTCCTCCTTCATCACCACCAGTGCCACCAGCACCAGCCACAGCAGCCATATCTATAAAATAAACGAATTAAATCAGACTAGTATGGCAACAGGTTACAACTTCAATGACTATGAGTTAGGCGAAGTTGTGGATGTAGCGAAGTTATTAAGCTTAGTTGAAAAAAAAACTTCGCTAGGAAAGCAAGGTAGATACATATATCAGTACACAAGGTTATATAGTAACAAGTAAGGAAGATAATGCAAGATTAATGAGTTTATGCAGCGAAGTTATGCGGATAGCGAAGTTAGTTTAACTTCGCCACATAAACTGTGAATCTGAAACACTCAGTTAAGTTGAATGAGGAACAATCCGAAGATATCTTCCATATATAATATAGCGATTAAGATATAAAACCACTAATTAACCTCACCACAACCTCGAATCGATCATGAAAAAGGTCTCAAGGGTTTTCAAAACAAACCGAATTAAAACTGACAGTATGGACCAGTTTATCAACAACATATAGAAATTATGACTCAGTAAGGACCAACGAACCTCGATAGCAAACAAACAAGGATTAACGAGAGGTTTGATTCAAATGATAAGTTCGCCAAGGGTTTAGTGAAGAAGAGTTTAACCTCGTTTGACCACCTTTGCCATTTATATAATTTTGGAAAACCCAGGGGCGAAGTTAATCTAACTTCGCCATTTACCCAACTTCGCCCATGGTCAACTTCGCCCTTAAATTAATTTCGCCCTCAGTGAAGATAATAAAAATAAAACGTTCAAAAACAAGTAACCAAGAGTTTATGAAGACAAACCATAATTTAACACACATAACAGAAGAGAAATAAATAAATAAACGGGATCAAATTTCAGTCTTGCCGAACCCAGCATGTTTTTTTAAAAAGATCCGAACAGGAATCATACTAATTAAGGGGCTGTCACACAGATCCATGTTCAGCGGATTTCTGACATAGAGAAACAGGTTGTAGGCAGGTATAAAACTTAGTATGGTTTTCATTGCTTCTGTGATACGGATTAGGTTCAGTTAAGCTCAAAATTTAGATGGACATCACATGAGAGATTGTGATGCCTCCTATCTATTCTCAAGGCGTATTTGGCTTTCCCCATGTCACCCCGAGTTGACTTTGACCCGTAGTGTCTGATCAATCAATATTCATTTTTCGACTTTCCGATTCTTCTTCCCGAACTTTCTAAAGCTTTGAATTATGCTAACTTGCGTTTTCTTTGATATTTGTAAGCAGAGAATCTTCATAAGGCTTAACAGTAACAATAAGTAATGTTTTTTTTAAATAACAATAACACAATTGCAAGTCCCAAATCTGGATCACTGCAGTAACATAACACTATCTTCGCGGGAATCAGAACACTCACGGGCTCGTGTATGACTGGGTAATCACTTTTCTGCCTATCATTCGGAGAGATGTATGTGGAGACATGCACAGCTCAAAATGACTCTCCACAGTAAATCGAGAAGATTTAGTTTGTATCACTTCTAATTTTACGCACCATAGAAAGCTACCATAACGTACAATGACTGTTTTAGACTCTTTTAGGCCTAATTACTTCACCGGTTAATCACACAAAATCAGTTTATCTATCACTTTCCAAGGTTGGATCAATTTTCATTTTAACACCAACATTGAAACTTCTTGCGAAGTTATAGACTGAAAAGTTATATCATTTCCCAAAAAAAAAAAAATTTAAATTCAGACGCCCTGATCAAGTCAAAGTCTTTAGGTAAACGGCTATCCTGAAGATCCAGTGGATCAGCCGGACTGACCACATACGAGTATGTGTCCCTCCAACTAAACATGAACGACTAATTTTAAGCGAAAGAATAAAAACCCATCATAAACCGCCCTGGTCGCTTTCAGTCATCTGGCTAATGGATATCCTTATAGTCTACACGTAGATTTAAGGACCAAATATATTCATGGAATATGTCCTTCAAACTTGAGCAACCGACATAATTTTAAGCGACAGTGATGTTTTTTTTTTGTTTTTTTTAAGAAAATAAGGAAAACAAGGTTACTTGGGATTGATCATCCCATTAAGCTCAACAAGCTTTTGAAAACGGGATCGGTCAAAAGCTTTTGTAAAAAGATCGGCAAAATTATCCAGTGAATCAACCTATTCAAGCATAATTAATTTCTTCTCAGCACAATCCCGTATGAAATGATGACGAATGTCAATATGTTTAGTTTTACTATGTTTAATGGGATTGTTAGTTACTGGGATAGCAGCTGTGTTATTAATGCAAATAGGAGTTTGAGTGAAATTCAGACCATAATCGCGCATTTGTTGTTGTATCCATAAAACCTGGGAGCAGCAGTTCGATGCTGCCGTGTATTCTGCTTCGCAGGTGGATATGGCTACAGAGGTCTGCTTCTTGCACTGCCACAACACCAATCTTCCTCCGAGAAATTGACATCCTCCGGTTGTTGACTTCCTGTTCTGATTTCAACCTCCACAGTCAGAGTCTGTATATGCTACCAAATCCAGTTCTCCTCCTTTGGAGTACCAGAGTCCCAGCTTGGGCTTTCCTTTAAGATATCGCAAGATCCTCTTCGCTCCCTTCATGTGCGATTCCTTTGGGTTGGCCTGAAAACGAGCACAAAGACAAACTGCAAACATAATGTCAGGTCTAGACGCAGTTAGATAAGTTAAAGAACCTATGATTGCCCGATATTGAGTGGGATCCACATCTTCATCACTGCCGGAATAAGCACCCAATTTGTGGTTGACGCAGATTGGAGTGTCAAACGGTGTACTATCATCCCTCTTAAAGCGCTTAAGCACATCATGGACATACTTAGTTTGATGAATGAACATGCCATCTTTTTTCTGATCTACCTGTAATTCCAAAAAGAAAGTTAATTTGCCCATGGCGCTCATCTCAAACCTTTTCTTCAAGACAGCTTCAAAATCCTGACACATAGAAACTCTTGAGGCAGCAAAGATAATATCGTCCACATAAACCTGAACGAGTAGAAAGTCATCCCATTTCCGTTTCACAAACAAAGTACTGTCGATCTTCCCTCTCTCAAACCCATTCTTTAGCAAGTAATTTGACAAAGTTGCATACCAGGCTAGAGGTGTCTGATGTAGCCCATATAATGCTTTGCTCAGTTTGTACACATGATCAGGAAAATCTGGGTCAGGGAAACCCGAAGGTTGTTCGACATATACCACCTCATCGACTTTTCCATTAAGAAAGGCACTCTTCACATCCAACTGGAACACTTTCATCTCTTTGTGTGCAGCAAAAGCAAGAAACAGTCGAATTGCCTGCAATCTTGCCACAAGAGCAAACACTTCGTTGTAATCAATTCCTTCCTGTTGATTAAACCCTTTGACTACCAATCTTGCCTTGTTGCGAATGATTACCCCCTTCTTATCTCTCTTACACTTGAATACCCACTTTGTACCGATAGTGTTCACATATTGTGGTTTTTCAACTAACAGCCATACTTCCATCTTTTCAAACTGTGCCAGTTCTTCCTGCATGGCTTCAACCCACGAGCTATCCATCAGTGCCATTTGATAATTCTTTGGTTCTATCTGACTAATGAAGCAGGTGTACAAGCATTCATTTATAATACCAGTGTCTTTAATGCTTGTATACACACATGTGTTTTCATACAAACTTCTTCTAGTATGTACACCATTAGAAGGATTACTGATCACATTTTCTAAAGGATGATTCTTGTGAATTTTGGTGGTTTGTACCGGACCGACGTCCAGATCATTCTCAAGATTTGAAGAGAGTTTATCAGAGTGATGCTGAGTGTGAAATGGATTGTAGAATTCATCTTCATTCGAGACAGCTGGAGTTTCAACCGCACTTGACGAGGTTGGTTGGTTTTCATTATATTGCGAACGTTGTACAATGGCCTCCTCTTCGTCAAACAATATCTGTGTGGCCATTTTCTCATCTATGTCTGCAAAAATCCAAGTAAGGCACATTAAAAGATTTGAATAGCTTATCATAGTCGAAAGCCTCTTTTGGTCCCATGCTAGGCCTTGGTGATTTGTAACTAGTAATGTCAGTGTTACAGACCACCTCAACCTTGCTGTTTGATAGATTAAATACTCTTCTGTTGGGTGTCCCAACAACATAGCCAACTAAGATTCCTTCGTAAGCTTTCTCACCAAATTTAGAGTTAGTCTTTAATATCGAACATGGGGACCCGAAAGGTTCAAGACCTTTCAAATTTGGCTTTCTGCCATGCATAAGTTCATAACAGGTCTTATTTAATCTTTTAACAGTTAAAACACGATTAAGGATATAGCAGGCTGTAGCAACAGCCTCAGCTCAGAACACCACTGGAAGTTTAGCATCTGCCAGCATAGTCCTGGCGCCTTCGTTTAGAGTTCTATTCTTCCTTTCAGCTACTCCATTTTGTTGCGGAGTATATGGGTCGCTGTACTGATGTTCTATCCCTTTCTGCAAACAAAACATCTCCATCAGATAGTTCTTGAACTCTGTACCATTATCACTTCTGATGAACTTAACCTTTCTCCCGACAATATTTTCCACCTTGGTAATCAAGTTAATTACCAGTTGAACTGTTTCATCTTTTGCCTTCAAAAAATAGACCCAAGAGTACCGCGAGTAATCATCAGTCACCACCAAATAGTATGACGTTCCTCCTAGACTTTTTACATTCACGGGACCAAAAAGATCCATGTGAAGCAAGTCCAAGGTGCTGACAATTGAGTTAACCTTCTTGGAGTGATGTGGCTTCTTGTGCTGTTTTCCTTTCTTGCATGACACACATTGGTCTTAAAAATTGAAGTTATTCAATGGAACCCCAAGTACCAGCCCATTCTTGACATTGTAGTTCATCTTACGAAGGTGAATATGACCCATTCGTCGGTGCCACAATTCTGATTCAGTTTCTGTTGCTTTTGACAGAAGACACGATTCTTCCGTCACTATGTCAGTTGACCGCATATCAGTTACATATGTGTTCTTTTATGTAGGAGCCTTCATCACGATCCAGGTCTCTGGTATCTTGAAACCAGGATAAAGCACGAGTGCCTCATCTTTAGTAAAATGAACGGTGTATTCTTTGTCACAAATCTGAGAGACACTCAACAGGTTGTGCTTCAACTCTTCCACAAAATTAACTTTTTCCAACTTTATTCTTCCATTTGTCACAGTCCCAATACCAGTAATTCTTCCTCCACTTTCTCCTGCAAAACTAACCCTTCCTCCTTGAAAAGTCTTTCAATCACGTAAAAATTTCTTGTTACCAGTCATGTGCCGAGAACAGCCACTGTGAACAACCCACATATTGTTTACAGCCCTGCTCGACTGTTCTTGTACAATTAAAGAAATAGATTAAAATCTGGGGACCCAAGACCTTCTGGTCTTGGGTTTATTAAACCTGTTATTCGGCATCCAGTACCTTGGTTGCCCAATGTTCTTTTGAGGAGAGTTTCTATATGATCTGAAAGTAAAATTTCTAGATGACTCGCTATGAGGCCATCCAAAACTTCATAAATTTCTAACATTATTGGAATTATAATTGTTGGTTCGGTGATTCACTGGGAAAAAACGAGACTGATTTTTTTGAACTCTTGGATTAGTCCAATGATTGAAATTTGATGTGTTAGCATTCTTACCAACATCATATTTAGTATTCATTTTATTCTCAGTTTCAGTTGGCCTCATATTTCTAGATTTCCCCTGTTTCAGAGGACAGTCATTGACAAAGTGTCCTATCCTGTTGCATCTAAAACAACTTCTGTTTGAACTATTTATGTTGTTTTGAACATTTGTCTCAAAAGTTGTTGTAGATGATGAGGTTGTGTTACTATCAGTTTGCCTCACATACGGTGGAACAAACGGATTTAGGGAAGATTTCTTTTCATTAAACTTATAGTCCTCCCCTCGTTTTAGTAACACGACCTCTTCTTTTATCTCACCCGATTCAGACGATTTGTCCGAATTTGACGAGACAGAACTTGTGACATTAGAACTTGTCTGACTCGCTTCACTCTCATTAACTTTAGTATCTTTAGTAGAGACTTTGATTGGAACTGTCTGACTAATTTCAACATTAACGGATTGCTGATTACTAGGATTATAAGTATAATTATTATTGTATGGTGGTGGAACTTCTGTGTAACCGATTCCCCCTTTGTTAGTTGGGGAACGTTGAACACTTAGAATATGGTCAAGCATCACCGAAGAGTTTCTAAACTGTTCAATTTTCCTATTCAATTCCACCACCTTTACCTGGTAATCAGCTATCTGTTTGTCCTTTTCAGCGATCAGTTTGGTTTTTTTCTTCTAAAACCTCATAGCTAAGATCAATGACTTGTAGCTTTTCAGCTAAGGTAGCCTTAAGGATTCTGATATCTTTTACACTAGCTTTTATTTTTACCGAGTAGCTATTTTCTTTAGTTTTAGAGTATGATGTTCTTCTATTAATTTTTTTAATTCAATATCCAAACTGACAAACTCATCAGTTAACGCTTTCAATTGATAAGACAGTTTTCACATTGTTCACAATGGGATTCAGAACATACCTGTTGGTGCATAATGTCAGTAGTTCAGTATCTAGTGTTTTGTTTGTGTCTGTAATCGTGTTAGATTAGTTGTTTTGGTTTTAGATATGGTGTCACACAAGTTCGCCTGATGTAAGAGAACTTGTAGACAAGCGAAGTTAAGACAACTTCACCTAGTCTGTTAGGCGAAGTTGTCGAGGCCTATATATGCATAACTTCGGCTTGTTTAGAAAAGGTTTTTTTGAAAAAGGTTTTTTGGGGAAGAACGTGTAAGTGATATTGAGATCACGTGTTGAAGTGTTGCAATATGAACGTGTTTATTAGTATTGTAACGTGTGTTTGTGCATCGTCTCAACGTATCATATATCTTACGCTCGTATCGTATTACGTGGGGATTCCGCACCCTCGTGTTACGAGATAATCCTGTGTAGATCCGGTTGGGAAACTACAGTTGGTATCAGAGCGTTTGCTCGTGATTGTGTGGTTCGGGATTATCACACGGGTGTTAAGATCGTTCCGTTTGACTATTCGCGGAACGAGTTTACGTTGAAATACCTAGTTTTTGTGTCTTACTGTCACACCCTCAAAATCCACTAACGGAGTTTTACCGTCAGAGGGAGTGAACTAACAGGATCGGAATCATTAGTTATAATCAAACCATAAAAACGTTTAAAAGAAAATAAGTGCGGAAGCGTAAAAAAACCAAAAGACAAAAGTTGCGTCACGCAGGACGACTTAAAATCCAATGGCAACAGTTTAAAATCAGTTTGCATAAACAAAAGCGTTTTCAACAATGCATGATCCTATACCGCGCGCCCGCCTCGGCTACCTGAGAATAACATACTAAAAGTGTCAACACGAGGTTGGTGAGTTCACAAGTTTATATAAAATAAAGCGTTTAGCGTTTTGCGTTCAGCGTTCAGCGTTTTGCGTTTAACGTTTTGCGTTACCAGATAGTGTTAAATCAATTATATATCGATAGATAGCTAGCCTATACAATAAGTATTACTAAGTGTTCGACACCGAAGCTGACTGTTTATCAAGTGCCTTGCCACCAGGTCATCCAGACCATGGTAATGTGTTAGCCAAAATTACACCCACTCGACCTCTAGTCGAGTTTAGTGTTGGGTAGGGTTTGTCAAACCCAGTAGTACTACTCAATAGTGACTCGCTATTTTCCAATACTAAACGGTTCGATGTGTAGGACTTCCATTGTTTCGTTTGCCACTTAGCCTTTACAAGTGATATATAATTTACTAACAAAATCTTAAAAGCGTTTTCGGAGTATGTTATCTCCCCCAAATGAAAAACGTTTAAAGAGTTTAAAAAGGGGTAAGTGAAACTCACTGTTTGCGAAGAATTCCCAAAAACAAATCACCAAGTGATGCGCGTCACAGAAAACTCTCACTAGCGTTCTATAACAACAAGGAGATTTTTCTAAGTATCGGAACTATTATCGAGTCTCTAGACCCGGCACATAATTCCTAAGCACAAGATACGTTTCGTGTTTCGTTTGTGAATCGTGTATGAATTAACAAGTATATTTGTGATACATTACACGTGTAAACAAATTCTCAAGCATCAAGTATAAACATAGCATACTTCTAGTAATGTTCTAACACAAGGGTATTTTGGTCAAACACGTAGCAATTATCGATTATCAACATATTTCATGTACTTTCGCCTAACTCAGCAACTAGCTTTACCGAGACAGATTACTACTAGTAAAGATTACTCTAACCAACAGATCACAACTCATCAATTAATTCATCAAAAATCACCACAAGAGCATACATGTGTTAAGTTTCCAGAACATATTTTGTTGTATTTTTATTCCACATATATTTCTCACAATGATCAATTTACTACAGAAAACTCACAACAGTCAAATTCATGTGCAACAGAATGTTATTTGAAATTCCCGTTAAATGAAAAATCCAACAAATGCAAGACCAATTGGGTTAGGTTCTTAACTCAATAATTTAACTTCCAGAAGTGGAACCAACCCATTTGGTCTTGTAGTTCATGAGATATAATATTTACAAATCAACCTAACAGCAGGTCTCACAATTCAGATTTGCATAACGTTTTTGTAAAATCATAAAAGTTAACTTTTTCACGTTCAAAAATTGCAAATTTATATTCTTTAAAAACTAGACTCAACCTAGTTCACTGTAGTATCAATTATCTCGACCAATTTTCATATTCACACCCCGTTACAGTCAATTGAACATCAATAACACAATCTGTCCAGAAACTGTTTGCATCCAAACTCAACATATTAACTATTTATGGACCATAATCCGTTCATATGACCTTCTAGACACCATAATCACTATCCATGCACATCAAATACACACCACATACATGATTAGGGTTTTACTTGAACTCAAAATCAAAGAAACAAGCAATTAACATGCAATAACATCAATTCTAGTTATCAAATCAACAATCAATACATAATTAACCATCATCTAATCAAAACAAGTCATATGAACATTATATATATAATTTCCGGATTCTAGGGTTTATAATTATACCTTCAAAAGCAAAAAAATAAGCAAGAGGAAGGTAGAAGATGACTAGAATCTGGTGTAGGATGCTTCAGTTGTGAAAAACAAGATCAAAAACCAAGAGATATGTGTGTGTGTGTGAGCCGATCGTGAGGAGAGGGGAGGGGGGGGGGGGCTGGCCGTCGGTTTTGGGAAGGGAGAGAGGGAGGGCTAGGGTTCTTGATTAATATTATTTAATAACAATATATTACACTCAAGTCCCTCAACTTTCAAATGTTACTTTTGTAGGTTCCCAGCCGGATCTACACAAGATATCTCGTTCTACGTAGGTGCGGAATCCCTACGTAAGACATTACGAGCGTAGAAGACGATACGATTAAACACACGTTACAATGAACAAATACTCGTTATATTGCAACCTGAAACACGTGATATCAATCACAAATACTGAACAACTCGTACACCAATGACTCGAATGTTAACTTCTTACTGAAACAGCCGTAACCTAAAGGCTTATATAATCACGACAACTTCGCCTGGCATGTTCAGGCGAAGTTGTCCCTAACTTCGCTTGTCTAACAAGTTCACCTATATCAGCGAACTTGTTAGCTAACTTCGCTTACATCAAATACAAAACATTACAAACTCGATTACAGACACTAGACACTGAACTACTGACATCATGCACCAACAGACTCCCCCTTGGCAGTAGCTTCATCTCTTTAGCTTCAAACACGTGTCTTGTAATCTTCAACAATCTTGCATCTTCATCTTTAAGCATGAACTCCTTCGCGTACACAAACTGATACAACTCTTTGATATTTCTTCGCTTCGTCTTTCCAAGCAGGAATATAAAATATTTTCTTCTCATTCAGCACCTGCAGATCAGCTTGCGACAAGTTCACTAGATGCATCGGATCATACACTCTTAGCAGCTCTTGTTCATCTTCGTCCTCCATGACTGCTTCAGCTGTCTCACAATCTACATACCACCACTTCAACTCTTTGAGCACATCCTTGGGCATTTGTTTCATCGGCACTTCTTTCAAGCACCGGATCGGTTTATACTTCATAATCATCCAAGGCTTGCCATCTGCTCTCAACCCTCTATCTTTATCTTCGATAAGTTTACCCTTCTGTGGTTTCAACAGCTGGAACTTCTTTTCCTTTATACTCTCATTCCATACTATCTTCCTGATGACTCTAGCCATATTATCATCACTTCAGTTTATCAATCCCAATCTGGCTAAGTCTTTCACCTCACATTCTGGCAATGTATTCAATGATCTCAAAAATCTTTTGAAGTACTGAACGCCATCATATCTCTTAATCACAAAGAGCCTCAACTGCTCATCATATATCCAACAAATAATCCCCTTTCTCGCTTCAGCATAGCCTCTAATGTTGTAACTCTTCTTGAACATTGTAGGGACCGCCGGTTTCTTCGTTTTTACAAACCATTGAGCATAGCCTTCTTTACATCTAGGCTGCTCTTCCCATTCCGTCTCATCATTTCCCATATCTTTACCTATATCTGCCTGATCAACATCCGGAATCTCATGCTCCACATTCTCTTCTACTATCTCTCCCTCTTCTATATCATCATCAATCACAATCTCTGCACCAATCTTCTCTATCTCATCCACCGGTAATACATCATCATCACCTATAAAGTCATCATCCATCTCCTCAACCTCCACGACCACCACATCATCACTACCAGCTGCACTTGACTCCCCCTGAGTTGTGGAAGTCCCAAGAGCTTGGTCAGTTCTTGGCAACTCTCCACCTGCACCTTTCGATGCATTGGGATCATCATCTCTATCATTTCTCTTCTTGTTCCTCAACTCATCGCCTTTACAGCTCGTCTCCCCCTGAGATGCCAAGAACTCCTTCAAAGCATCTATGATTTTGCCATGTTCTACCAGCAGGGACGACTGCATCTGATTCTCTGCAACTAGGAGTTGAATAGCCTGGGTCTGGATAAGATTTATCCTTGATTGTTCTGCCACGACCCGCTCAAGTGCTGCTATTCGTTCTGAGTCTGATAAGGTTGCATCGAAATCAAACCTCAGATGTGATATATCTTGAGTGTACTGAGGAGGGATTTCCGATGTAACCGGGACCTCAGAAGTAGACGTAACCGCAGGTGGTATCGTCACCGATAACCCTACAGTGGCCACAACCGTCGACTCAATAAAATGTGCCATGACCTCCGTTGGAGTAAGAGTTGGAGGTGGCAACGATACGATTTCTGGAGCCGAAAGTTGGAAAGTAGTTGGTGGGAGGCCAAAAGTAGATGAGGTAGCCACCACGGGAACATCCGTGGCGCTTGGCCTTGTAACTTGTAATGTTGAGGGAACCATTGTCATACCAGACAGTGCGGGTGGTGAAACGTACCACCCTTGAGCTCTCACCAGCTCCCGAACCTGCACCTGCCCGTTCCCTTCTTGATCTCCGAATCAACTGATGTACCTCTTCTTCATAGTCCGACTCGCTGTCATCATCAGTTCTCTTTCTTTTCCCATGAGTTCGTTCATGAGTTACCATAATTCTTCTCGCTTCGGCCAACTCATCATCAGAATCTGAGTCAGCCACCGTTGTAGCTGCCCTAGTAACATTCAGACTCGACACATGTGCAACAGAGACTTGCACATTCTCCTCTGGATCAACTCTCTCCATGTCAAAAAATCCTTGACCGCCAAACTCTGCGTCAAGATATACGTTCTCTTCCGGTGACACAACAGGAGCAGCAGGTATAGCTTGAGGTGCTCCTGCCTGTTGTGGTGCCGGGTCCCGAAACTCGTCCCCTCGAGCAGGCACATACCCCGGGTTGATCAAGTACCCGAATAGTGGAGTATGTCGAGGACGGAGCTCAGGTTTGCTCCTCGCACTGGAGGATCTGCACTGGGCAAAGATCCTTTTGCTCACACTTTCTACGTATCGGATTGGGCGGCGCTGAGGTAGCGTTGGAGCAACTTGATTCAAGATCATTTGGGGAAATCTTGGATACATGATAAATCTCTCACGCGCCACCGCTCTTCTTTGTCGATCTATCTCATAGAAGACCATCTGACTAAAGCTGTAACGCTTGTTATAAGTCAGAGCAGTCATCGCCGACTGCATGGTCGCACCCATGCCATCAGTGCCCACCTTTCTCCTTGACATGCATACAATCATGACATGCATGAGAAAGCGCCACTGGTCAAGTAAAAACCCCTTCCTTCTCTGGGTATCTTCCAAGGGACCAGAGGATCCCATCCTCAGAAACGCTCCATCACGGAAAGGAGCCACAAACTCTGTCGGGTCATCCCTCATCTCATCTCCAAAACGTAAAGCCGCCCGGATCTGTTCAGATGAGAACTGAACAATGTGATTGTTGACTGTTGCGCGCATCACCGGGGGCTCGACCCTACAGTCATATTCCACGGTCTGCCAAAAATCCTCAATGTTTGGCAAGGATATTGGCAGTGTTGTCGTAATCACGTGGAATATACGCGAGCGTAATAGGAACGTGATGATTTCACGGAAATCATCAACTCCGCTCGCCTCTGGGTCTAATGTTATATACATGTTGTGACCCGGGAAGAACTGTCTCTGGTTATCACCTCCGTCATCACCGCCTGCACCACCTACAGCAGCCATATCTGCATCAAACAGACCAAGTTAGATAAACGTCAAAGCAAAACACAAGTTCGCCTGTTACCATGAGCGAAGTTGTGATGTATTCTGTATAGGCGAAGTTAGAGGTGGGGCGAAGTTGGAAACAACTTCGCCTCAACTTGAACTTCGTCTAATGAATGTTAAGTAAAAAGGTCCAGGCGAAGTTAATGGTAACTTTGCCTAACCATAACATCGCCTCATAAACTGTTTTAAAAATAATTATCAGGCGAAGTTAAACCTCAGGCTAAGTTACGGATAACTTCGCCTAAACTGTAACTTCGCCGAATTCAAATCGGCAACAGTTAGGTTTTTCCAACGAGGTGAATCGGGTCAATTTGGAGATTGCGGACTCCGTAAAACTTGATTTTATGATGATTTGGACGTTTAGGTTGATTACTACCACGTGAAAACACGTTTGAAAATCGGTTATTGAAGGTTCGGAAAAACGAGGTCGTGAATCGGGTCGAAACGACCTTTGATTAACGTTACGGATGTCGATAATACGACGCTACAAGCCTTACACACCTTTAATTCACGGATTTGAACTGAAAAATGAACACAGATTGTAACGACGGATAAGTTCGCCTAGGGTTTCGAGATTAAGTTCGCTGGATAAGTTCGCTGGGTTTTGAAAATAATGAACCAGTTTGACCTTAAAACTTCTTTGTATAGGGTCAGAATTTTACAGGCGAAGTTGTGGATAACTTCGCCTATTGCAGGCGAAGTTATGGACAACTTCGCCGGTATTAAAATTTTCAAAACACACCCCTATAATTTGAACAATTTGCAATTAAGTTTTAAAACATCCTTTAAGGTGTTAAATGATACGATCAAGACCAAGTAACCAGGTATAAATCATACACCTACATAAGTAGAAAAACCTTTTAAAAATTAAAGTACACGGGATCAAATTTCAGTCTCGATAGGGACAACCATGTTTTAGAAAAGATCCGAACAGGAATCATACTAACTACGTGACTGTCACACAGATCCGTGTTCAGCTGTATTATGACATAAAGAAACAGGTTGTAAGCAGGTAAATAACTTAGAATGGTTTTCATCGTTTCTGTGATACGGGTTAGGTTCAATTAAGCTCAAAACTTAAGTGGGCAACAACTCAGAGATTTTTGATGCCGACTATCTATTCTCAAAGCGTATTTGGCTTTTCCCAAGTCACCCCGTGTTGACCTCGACCCGTAGTGTCTGATTAACTAGTAAGTACTCTTCGATGTTTAGATTTTGCTTCCCGTTCTCTTTCTTGCATCTTGATTGAGAAATCTTATCATTCTGACCTCTATAATGTCTCAATTTTTTTTTTTTTTTTTTTTTTTAAGTATTTACACAACTTCAGATAAACTACTGCAAGTCCCGAATCTGGATCACTGCAGTTTCTTGACACGCTATCTTCACGGGAATCAGAACACTCACGGGCTCGTGTATGACTGGGTAATCGCTTTTCTGCCTATCATTCGGAAAGATATATATGGAGACATGCAAAACTCATAAGGAGTTTCCACATAAAATCGAGTAGATTTAGTTAGTATCACTTGTACTTTTACGCACCATAAAAAGCTACCCAGACATACAATGGCTGTTCTAAAGTCTTTTAGGCCTAATAACTTCACTAGTTAAGCACACAGAATCAGTATATCTATCACTTTCCAAGGTTGGATCAATTTTCTGGTAAACATAGTAAAGGAACTTCTTACGAAGTAGTAGACTTGAAAAATAATTTCATCTCCCGTAAAAAAAAATTTTAACTTCAATCGCCCCGATCAAGTCAAAGTCTTCAGGTAAACGGCTATCCTGAAGATCCAATGGATCAGCTGGACCGACCACATACAAGTATGTGTCCTTCTAACTAAGTATGATCAACTAATTTTCAGCGAAAGAATAAAAACACATCATAAACCGCCCCGGTCACTTTCAGTCATCTGGTTAATGGCTATCCTCATATTCTACAAGAAGAAATGAGGACCAAACATATCCGAAGACATGTCCTTCAAACTGAGGCAACCGACATAATTCTAAGCGATAGTGAGGTTTTTTTCTGAGGCAACATCAATATTATTATATTTTTGGAGATTCATTTCACCCAAATCAAGTTTAGTGTTTATTTTCTGTTTTCCATCCTAATCAGGCTTAATTTAATTCGTTTCATATTTTGTTTTTTTTTTGTTTTATGTTGTCTTACCAATTTTTTTTATTTTTTTTTTTTAATACTAAGAAAAAAAGCAGGGTTACTCGGGATTGATCATCCCATTCAGCTCAACAAGGTTTTGAAATCTAGTTTTGTCAAACGCTTTAGTAAACATGTCAGCGAAATTATCTAGCGTATCAACCTTTTCGAGCACAATCAGTTTCTTCTCAGCACAATCCCGTATAAAATGATGACGGATGTCAATATGTTTATTTTTATTGTGTTTTACGGGATTATTAGTTACTGAGATAGCAGCAGTGTTATCAATGCAAATAGGAGTATGAGTGAAATTCAGACCGTAATCGCGCAACTGTTGTTGAATCCAAAGAACCTGGGAGCAGCAGTTAGATGCTGCCATGTATTCCGCTTCACAGGTTGAAATGGCGACTGAGGTCTGCTTCTTGCATTGCCATGACACTAATCTGCCACCAAGAAACTGACATCCACCTGTTGTTGACTTCCGACTCTGATTGCACCCTCCATAATCAGAATCTGTGTAGGCGACCAACTCCAAGTCTCCTCCTTTCGTGTACCACAACCCCAGCTTAGGCTTGCCTTTGAGATACCGTAGAATCCTCTTCGCACCCTTCAAGTGAGATTCCTTTGGGTTTGCCTGAAAGCGAGCACAAAGACAAACTGCAAACATTATATCAGGCCTAGAAGCAGTTAAGTACATTAAAGAACCTATTATTGCCCGATATTGGGTTGGGTCCACGTCTGCATCGTTGTCTGAATCAGCACCCAATTTGTGGTTGACGCAGACTGGAGTATCGTATGGAGTGCTGTCCTCCATCTTGAAGCGTTTGAGAACATCATGGACATACTTAGTCTGATGAATGAACATCCCATCTTTCTTCTGATCAACCTGCAGTCCTAAAAAGAAAGTTAGTTCACCCATAGCACTCATTTCAAATCTCTTCTTCATGACGGCCTCAAACTCCTGACACATGGCGACTTTTGATGCAGCAAAGATGATGTCGTCCACGTAGACTTGCACCAGTAGAAAGTCGCTCCCTTTTCTCTTGAAGAACAAAGTGCTATCAATCTTTCCTCTTTCAAACTCATTCTCAAGCAAGTAATCGGATAAAATTGAGTACCAGGCACGAGGTGCCTGATGTAGTCCATACAGTGCTTTACTTAGCTTGTAAACGTGATCAGAAAAGTCGGGGTCAGGAAAACCCGGAGGTTGCTCAACGTACACAACCTCATCGACTTTACCGTTTAGGAACGCACTCTTCACATCCAACTGAAAAACATTCATCTCCTTATGTGCAGCAAATGCCAAAAACAATCGAATGGCTTCCAATCTTGCCACAGGAGCAAACACCTCATTGTAATCAATCCCCTCTTGCTGATTAAAACCTTTTACAACCAGCCTCGCCTTGTTCCTGATAATAATCCCTTTCTCATCTCTCTTGCATTTGAAGACCCATTTTGTGCCAATCGCATGCACATTCTTTTGTTTTGCAACCAAGTTCCATACTTCCATCTTCTT
Source organism: Bidens hawaiensis (assembly GCF_021521415.1). Taxonomy (NCBI): domain Eukaryota; kingdom Viridiplantae; phylum Streptophyta; class Magnoliopsida; order Asterales; family Asteraceae; genus Bidens; species Bidens hawaiensis. Next base: position 130,953 of record NW_027492604.1, read on the forward strand.
AAACTGGGCTAATTCTTCTTGCATGGCTTCGACCCACGAGTTGTCCTTGAGAGCCATTTGATAGTTCTTTGGTTCAATCTGGCTAATGAAGCAGGTGTACAAGCATTCGTTGATTATGCCTGAATCTTTAATGCTTGTATAAACACAGGTGTGCTCATTCAAGCTTTGTTTTGTTTGTACACCGTCGGACAGATCACCTATCACATTCTCCAATGGGTGATTTTTGTGAACTCTCGTAGTCGGAACCGCACTGACTTGCAGATTGTCTTCTAGATTCGAAGATAGCTCATCAATGGTTGATTGTTGTTGAGAGTGAAACGGATTGAAAAATTCCTCTTCAGTAGAGGCAGCAGGGGTATCGACAGCATTTGAAGAGGAAGGCTGACATTCATCGTACTTCGGTCGTTGCACATAATTGTCTTCCTCATCAAAAATCATCTTCGAAGCAATTTCTTCATCTACTTCTGCACAATCCAAGTAAGGTATGTTAAAAGATTTAAAAAGTCTATCATAGTCGAAAACCCCAGCGGGTCCCGTGCTTGGTTTTGGTGATTTGTAACTTGTGATATCAGTGTTACACACCACCTCAACCTTGCTGGTCGATGTATTAAAGACACGTCTGTTGGGAGTCTCAACAACATATCCGACTAAAATTCCTTCGTCGGCTACTTCACCAAATTTAGAATTTGTCTTTAATATCGAACAAGGGGACCCGAATGGTTCTAGACCACTCAAGTTGGGCTTTCTCCATGCATAAGTTCATAACATGTTTTATTTAATCTTTTAACGGTTAACACTCTATTAAGGATATAACAGGCTGTTGCAACAGCTTCAGCCCAGAACACCACAGGAAGTTTCGAATCAGCCAGCATGGTTCTGGCTCCTTCAATTAACGTTCTGTTCTTCCTCTCAGCCATTCTATTTTGTTGCGGAATATACGGAGCGCTGTACTGGTGTTCGATTCCTTTCTGTAAGCAGAAGAGCTCCATCTGATAGTTCTTGAACTCAGTCCCATTGTCACTCCTGATGTATTTAACTCTTTTTCCCATAATGTTCTCAACTTTGGTAATCAAATTTATTACCATCTGAACCGTTTCATCCTTTGACTTCAGGAAATATACCCAAGAGTATCGAGAGAAATCATTAGTGATCACCAAGCAGTACGATGTTCCCCCTAGACTTTTTACATTCACGGGACCGAAGAGATCCATGTGAAGTAGGTCCAGGGTACTGACTATAGAGTTAACCTTCTTGGTGCGATGGGATTTCTTGTGTTGCTTTCCCTTTTTGCACGATAAGCATTGATCTTCAAAGTTGAAATTCTTCAAGGGAACACCCAGCACAAGCCCATTCTTGACAAGGTAGTTCATTTTCCGAAGATGAATATGCCCCATTCTCCTATGCCATAATTCGGACTCCGATTCAGTTGCTTTTGACAGAAGACAAGATTCTTCTGTTGCCATTTCAGTCGACCTCATGTCCATTATATACGTATTCTTCTCTCTTGGAGCCTTCATAACAATCCAATCCTCTGGTATCTTGAAACCAGGATATAGCACGATCGCTTCATTCTTGGTAAAATGCACGGTGTAATCTTTGTCACAGATCTGCGAAACACTCAGCAGATTGTGCTTGAGTTCTTCAACAAAATTTACTTTCTCTAACGTCATCTTTCCGTTAGTCACAGTCCCCATTCCTGTGATCCTTCCACCGCTCTCTCCAGCGAAACTCACTCTTCCTCCCTGAACAGGTTTCCATTCGTGTAACAAACTCTTGTTACCCGTCATGTGCCGAGAATAGCCGCTATCCACAACCCATTGATTGTTTGCAGCCCTGTTCAACTGTTCCTGCATGATTAAAGCAGATGATTAAAATCTGGGGACCCAAGACCTATTGGTCTTGGGTCGATACATCCCGTACCTTGGCTGTCCAAAGTTAGTATCAGAATAATTTCTGTACGTCCTAAAAGGATACCTTCTTGGAGATTGACTATGAGGCCATCCAAACCTTCGTGAATTAAATGAATTATTACTTAAGGTTTGGTTGTTAGCAGTGAAAAACTGAGATCTTTTTCTTTGAAAACCTGAATTAGTCCAATTTCTGAACTTTGATGAGTTTTCAGTTTTACCACTATTGTAGTTACTGTTAGTTCTGTTTTCAGTTTTTGAAGGCCTCACACCTTTGAATCTCTGCTTCAAAGGGCAATCAGCAATTTGGTGTCCTAATTGATTACATCTGAAACAACTTCTGTGTTCAACTTTCTTTTCAATAGTTGTTTTAGATGATGAGGCTGCATTACTGCCCGTTTGTCTCACATATGGTGGGACATACGGGTTTAGTGGAGATTTCTTTTCAGTTGTTTTATGTTTCTCTCCACTTTTTGGTAACACTGCCTTTTCTTTTGTCTCACTCGAATCGGATGACTTGTCCGAGTTTGATGAGACAGGACTAGGAACAGAAATCTTCACATTAGACACAGGCTTATTCGTTTCTCCTTTACTAACTTCTGGATCTTTAATAGTTACCTTAACCGGAACTGTCTGACCAAAATCAACATCAACAGATTTCTGATTACTAGGATCAAAAGTGTAATTATGATTGTACGGTGATGGAACTTCATGATAACCAATTCCTCCCCTTTTAACTGGGGAACCTTGATCACTAACGAGGTGATCAAGTATAGCGGCGGAATTTCTGAATTTCTCAAGTTTCCTGTTTAGTTCCGCCACTTTCACCTGGTGATCAGCTATCTGTTTATCCCTTTCAGCTATTAGTTTGGTTTTCTCTTCTAACACTTCATAGATAAGATCAATTACTTGAATTTTCTCAGCTAGATTTGCTTTAAGACTTCTAATATCTTTTTCACCAGCTTTTATTTTTACCTTGTAACTATTTTTTCTAGCTTTAGTGAAATGATGATCTTCTTTTAAGGTTTTAAATTGAGTATCCAAACTAACATACTGATCAGTTATAGTTGTCAATTGTTCAGACAGATTTGCACATTTAGTACAAGGAAGTTTAGTACTTACCTCGGTGAGCTGGTCTTTCACATCTGCCATGTAAGCTTCATTTTGAGCTTCTGCCATGTAAGCTTCACTTTCGCCAGTCACCTTCTCAGTATCTGCAGTTTCGATGTTCGCCAAATTGGCCTGTTCGAACACTTCTTCAACATGCAGATTCCAGTTATACTCCCCATCCCGTCTGGAAATCATGGCTCTATTCTCATTACCACCCCCACTCTGTTGTGTAGACCTGTTTTGACTGCGTTCTACACGTTCATTTGTGCACTCCTTCGCAAAATGGCCATTATGTTGACAGTTGTAACACCTGACCTTTGACTTATCAAAACTTGGTCTTTCACCCACAAATTTTCTACCTGTCTTTTTCATAAACCTTTTAACCCTTCTCACAATCATCGCCATCTGCCACTGCAGATCCATCTCTTCCAGATCATCAGCATCGATCTGATCATAATCTTCATCCAAAGTTGCAGGATCAACAATCTTACCCTGAATGTAATTTTCATACGAGGCAATGAAAGATGCATAGAGAGCAAACTGCTGTTCAGCAGATTTAACACTCATGGGCATCTTTGAGTAGTTGTTGTTTGAAACACCTGGGGAAAAACTACTCTTGGTCGCTTGAGGTTTAGAAGCATTTGATCCTCCAGCTACAAAGCACACATCACCATTCATGTTGAGAGATACATGACCTTCATGTGTTGAGTTAGCTCCCGACTCTCCCTTTGAGTAGTAAGCAGACGAATCAGACTTCGAACTTGAACTTGTATTAACCTTTGCACCATACATTCCTGGATCTTGAACCTGATCAGTAGGTGTCTCTTTTCGAACCATGTTTTGTTCAAAAGTTCGTAGCTTGTTAACTGCTGTTTCCAGGTCATAGTCTGCAAAGTCTTTGTCTTCTCTCATCAACACAGTGTACATCTCCCATTTCGGTGGGAGAGCATCAAGAAGCTTTTCAACAATTTCATCTTCTTTGTAAGCAATTGAATAATTGCTGAGTTCGGTCATCAGATGATAATATCTAGTGATGATATCATCAAGTGATTCATTCTTCAAGTACTTGAAGAACGAGAACTGGGTTTTAAGTAGTTTAATATTTGAAGCACGAATTCCCACATTACCCTCAAAACGGTTTTCAAGCGCTTCCCAAAGCTCTCTTGCAGTTTTATACTTTCTGAAGGTGTGTAGAATCTCTTGTGGAAGAGCCATCGTTATCGCTGCATGAGCTTTGCTTTCAGCCTCATACATTTTCTTTTCTTCTTCTTCCATCTCTTTGTATTTCTTAATCTAATCACGACCCTCATACTCAGCAGTTGGTGGAATGTAACCATCTTGAATGCACACCCACATTTTAGCGTCTTGGTACTTGACATATTGTTCAAAACGATCTTTCCACGCTACATAATCGGTTTTCTTAAGCATCTTCGGTGCCTTTGTAGCCGAACCCGCTTCCACCTCCATCTTCACCATTTCCGTAATGTTTATTGAAGACATCTTTCTCAAAAGACAAAGGAACCCGAAAAATAAAAAAAAAATTTATTTTAAACAGTACTGTAGGCGAAGTTGTGGATAACTTCGCTTAAGTCTGAATTTCGCTGATTCTGAACTTCGCTTCCTTGTTAAATTCGCCTGATGAGGCGAAGTTTAAGATAACTTCACTTGAGATAAGAGAACTTGTGAAAAGTTGTGGGTAACTTCGCTTAAAATAAGCGAAGTTGAGAAGGTAGGCGAAGTTGTGGATAACTTCGCTTAACCTTATATCTTTGCTGAAACCCTACTAACAGTGACGGCAACTTTGCCTGATGAACACGATGGTTTTGCAGGTTTGATTTCTGGATTTTACGAGGTTTGTGAAGGTGTAATGGGTTGTTTATGATGGTAGGAGGTGAGTATAACACAAAAACTCGATAAACACGTCCCGCGAATAGTCGAACGGAACGATTTCTACATCCGCGTGATAATCCCGAACCACACAATCGAGCAAAAGCTCTGATACCAATTGTAGGTTCCCAGCCGGATCTACACGAGATATCTCGTTCTACGTAGGTGCGGAATCCCTACTTAAGACGTTACGAGCGTAGAAGACGATACGATTAAACACACGTTACAATGAACAAATACTCGTTATATTGCAACCTGAAACACGTGATATCAATCACAAATACTGAACAACTCGTACACCAATTACTCGAATGTTAACTTCTTACTGAAACAGCCGTAACCTAAAGGCTTATATAATCACGACAACTTCGCCTGGCATGTTCAGGCGAAGTTGTCCCTAACTTCGCTTGTCTAACAAGTTCGCCTATATCAGCGAACTTATTAGCTAACTTCGCTTACATCAAATACAAAACATTACAAACTCGATTACAGACACTAGACACTGAACTACTGACATCATGCACCAACAACTTTTCTAGCTTAATTAACTAGTTCTTGTTTCTTGTCTAGCATTACACATAATATAATCAAGTAACACATATGTTAACACATAATTATCACATAATTATTTTTTTGACGTTTTTCGTTTATTCACCAATTATTTGCGTCAACTCGTTTGCGTTTCGGTGCAATTCCCGAAAGACTACACATGTAGCAATTGTTCAAGCATCATTTAAACCCTAGTTTAAATGTAATGAGTTGTGCGTTATAGATTCAATGATCTTTAAGTTTGAATTGACGGAGTTGAGTTAACGGAGTTAACCTGAAATTGACGAATGTCACATCATTCCCATGTTAAAGAATTTTCGTCCCGAAAATTTGAGTCAAGTCGTGATGAGTGTCTGAAAAAGTAAGAAAAATTTTCAGTTTGTCATATCATCCCCTAGTAGAAAGAAATTTCGTCCCGAAATTTAATTCATACCTCCGGTGATTTCTGACGGTTTGTCGGGTTTCGCGGTTTTCTGTGTTTGGTCAGCCCTTCAAAAAGATGAGGATACTTTTTCATCATTTGATCATCGCGTTCCCACGTGAACTCCGGTCCACGTCTCAAGTTCCATCGAACCTTAACAATTGGAATTTTGCTGTGCTTTAGTGTTTTGGTTTCCCAACCCAAAACTTCGGCTGGTTCTTCAATGAAGCGTAACTGTTCATCAACTTGCAGTTCATCCAAAGGGACTACTTGGGTTTCATCAGATAAGCATTTCTTCAAGTTGGATACGTGGAATACATTGTGTACGCCACTGAGTTCCGTTGGTAGGTCCAGTCGGTACGCCACCGGACCAATGCGCTCAGTTATCCGGTAAGGACCAACGTATCGTGGATTGAGTTTGTTTCGATTCCCAAAGCGAACCACACCTTTCCAAGGTGAGACTTTGAGTAATACTTGGTCGTTCACTTGAAATTCGAGAGGCTTTCGGCGCTTGTCGGCGTAACTCTTTTGACGATCTCGTGCTGCCGCCATGTGGTTTCGGATTTGAATAATCTTTTCGGAGTTTTCGAATACCAATTCTGGTCCAGTGATTTGGCTGTCACCCACCTCTGCCCAGCAGAGAGGTGATCGACACTTCCGTCCGTACAACGCTTCAAACGGCGCTGCTTTAATACTTGCGTGGTAGCTGTTATTATACGAGAATTCTACCAAAGGTAAGTGGGGTTCCCAACTTTTTCCGAAATCCGACACGCATGCACGCAACATGTCCTCCAAGGTCTGAATGGTGTGTTCACTTTGCCCATCCGTCTGAGGATGGTATGCTGTGCTTATATCAAGACGGGTTCCTAGTGCGCTTTGTAGTGACTTCCAAAAGTGCGAAGTGCAACGAGAATCTCGATCAGAAATGACTGAGACAGGCACTCCGTGTCTAGACACCACTTCTTTCATGTAGACACGAGTCAGTCTTTCCATTTTGTCCGATTCCTTAATCGTTAAGAAGTGTGCAGACTTAGTCAATCGATCAACGATCACCCAGATGGTATCGCATCCCGTCGGTGTTTTAGGTAATCCTGTGATAAAATCCATTGAAATGTGTTCCCATTTCCACATTGGAAGTTCCGGCTGCTGTAGCAGGCCAGATGGCTTCTGATATTCTATTTTGACTTTTGCACAAGTCAAGCATTTTCTCACGTAGGTGGCAATGTCGGCTTTCATGTTTGGCCACCAGTAAAGTGCCTTTAAGTCATGGTACATTTTATCTGAGCCAGGGTGGATAGAATATCGGGACTTGTGTGCTTCGTCCATCAGTAGAGTTCTCAACTCTCCGTATCGTGGAACCCAAATCCGGTTCTCAAAATATCGGACCCCGTCCGATTTGGTTTCAAGTTACTTGTTCATGCCCCGCATGAGTTCTGATGGTAGATTATCATCCTTCAAAGCTTCGAGTTGCGCATCGCGAATCTGATCGGGAAAGTTGGCATGAATCGTGAGTTGCAGTGCTCTCACTCGCTTGGGTTTATCGGTTTCTTTTCTGCTGAGGGCATCGGCCACTACATTGGCCTTGCCAGGGTGGTACTTGATGGCACAATCATAATCCTTAAGCAGCTCGACCCAACGACGCTGTCGCATGTTTAGCTCCTTCTGATCGTAGATATGTTGGAGACTCTTGTGGTCGGTGTAAATGGTAAACTTGGTACCGTACAAGTAATGCCTCCATATCTTAAGGGCAAACACCACAGCTCCGAGTTCCAAGTCATGGGTCGTGTAGTTCTTCTCGTGAATCCGTAGTTGTCGAGAGGCATAGGCTATAACCTTCTCGAGTTGCATCAGCACACAACTGAGACCTTGTATCGATGCGTCACAATGTACCTCAAAGTTCTCTGTTCCCTCGGGGAGGGCTAAAATAGGGGCGCTACAGAGTTTGGTTTTCAACAGTTGGAAAGCGGATTCTTGCGCGTCACCCCAATTGTACTTAGTACCCTTGTGAGTCAAAGCGGTGAGGGGTTGAGCAATCTTTGAAAATCCCTCGATAAAACGCCGGTAGTAGCCAGCCAGTCCTAGGAATTGCCGCACCTCAGTTGGGGTCTTAGGTGCTTCCCAGTTTTTGATGGCCTCTACCTTACCGGGATCGACATGGATACCATTCTCGTTAATCACATGTCCTAAGAAGTGAACCTCGCGAAGCCAAAATTCGCATTTCGAGAGTTTAGCGTACAGTTGTTCCTTCTTCAACAATTTCAGAATTAATCTCAAGTGTTCTTCGTGGTCAGCCTTGTCCTTGGAGTAAACAAGAATATCATCAATGAACACAATCACAAACTTGTCGAGGTACGCCTTGCATACTCGATTCATGAGATCCATAAATACGGCTGGTGCGTTGGTTAAGCCGAAAGGCATAACCGAAAACTCGTAGTGCCCGTACCGTGTTCTGAAAGCCGTCTTTGAAATATCTTCTTCGTGCACTCTTAATTGATGGTAACCAGATCTCAGATCGATCTTCGAGTAGTAACTCGATCCTTGAAGCTGGTCAAACAGATCATCAATTCGGGGTAAGGGATAACGGTTCTTAATCGTCACCTTGTTCAACTCCCTGTAGTCAATACACATTCTGAAAGTCCCGTCCTTCTTTCGGACAAATAAGACAGGGGCTCCCCATGGCGATGAGCTAGGTCGGATAAAACCTTTATCCAACAAATCTTGCAACTGAGTGGACAACTCCTGAAGCTCCGCCGGTGCGAGCCGATACGGGGCTCGGGCTATGGGTGCAGCACCGGGGGTCAATTCGATTTGGAATTCGACTTGTCGAATAGGAGGGAGTCCAGGCGAATCCTCCTGGAAAACTTCCGGAAAATCTCGCACAATCGGTATATCTTCGATTCGTTTCTCCTCCGTGGGTTTCTCGACAATATGCGCTAGAATTGCCGGATGACCCTTTCGTAGATACTTCTGCGCCTTCATGAGGGTGATGACGCTAGTGGTCATGCCGCGCTTCTCGCCTTGGATCGAAATGATCTCGCCGGAAGGGGTAGTGATGTGGACTATCTTGTCGTGACATATAATCTTCGCTCGGTTCTCAGATAACCAGTCCATGCCGACAACGACATCGAAACTACCAAGCGTAAAAGGTATAAGGTTGATATCAAAAATATGACCTGACAGTTTCAACTTACATCCCACAAGTACATGAGTCGTTACTATAGTCTTACCGTCAGCTAATTCAACAGGAAACTTAGCATCTAACGGGGTTGGAGTTAAGTCTAAGAGTTGGCTAAAGGCTTTCGACACAAAACTCCTATCAGCTCCAGTGTCAAACAGAACAGAAGCAAAATAGTCGTTCACAGGAAACTTACCAGTCACCACATACGGATCGTTGCGAGCTTGACCCGACCCAGTAACGAAAGCTCTTCCTTTACCATTGCTTCCGCCACCGCTGCTGCCTCCATTGTTCTCGTTTTGTTTTAACTTGGGGCAATCTTTCTTGAAATGACCCTCTTGACCACACTCAAAACATCCCTTAGTCGTCATAGGTGATTTAGGAGCACCCTTTTGCCGTTAGGTCTCCTCTACATTCCTTGGCCTGATGACCCATTTTTCCGCATCTCAAACACTTGACACGGTCACACGGGCCAGCATGATGATAGTTGCACCGGTTACTTTTCGGGTGTTTCCCAGCATAGCCGCTCGAACCCTGCCCGCTACCGTTTTTGTTATTATTGGGACCCTGACTATTGAAGCTCCGAGTGAGTTCGGGCTTACGGTAGTGTTGTTGCTGTGGGGGGTTCGAGAATGAGGATCTGGCGTGGTCGAACTTTCTCTTTCCATAACCCGGGTTGCTGTTTCTGTTGTTGTCAGTGCTCGGGTTGTCATGGGCCTTAGCGGTTGAACCTCTAGGTGGTAACGCACCTTGTGTCATTGCTTGATCAGTCAGTTTGTGAGCTAATCGGATCGCTTGTTGAATCGTGGCTGGTCTGGAAGACGTCACCATGCCCTGAATTTGCGGTGCTAACCCATCAATATACATCTCAATCCTCTTACTAGGCGGGTCTACCATCCGTGGACACATCACAGCTAACTCGTGAGAACGGGTGGTGTAGGCTTCGATTTCTGAACCCACCATCTTCAATAACCAAAACTCAGATTCCAACTACGCAATCTCCTCTCTCGGACAGTACTCTTCTCGCATCATGTTTTTGAACTCTTCCTAGTTCATGGCGTTAGCCAGTTCTAATCCAAGAATCTGCACATTCGAATTCCACCAAGTGAGAGCAGAATCTTCAAGTATCCCAGCAGCAAATTTGACCCTACTGGCAGGTGGACAGTTACACATCTCAAACGCTGATTCGGCCTTCTCAGCCCAACGCAGGAACCCTATGGCTCCCTCGGTGCCCTTAAATGAACTGGGCTTGCAGTCAAGGTAATTCTTGAAGGTACACATTCCAATTGGACCTCCAGCTTGGTTCTGAACATGTGCGGCTAGAGCGGCCACCGCGTGGTCGTTCAGCAGAGTTTGAAGTTCTGCTGCAGTCAAGTTGATGTTACCGCGACCGTGTCCAGCGTTTCTTCCTGCCATTTCCTAGAATCACAGCATAAAATTTTAAGCATGAATTTTTCTTTCATATGCAACACGCCATACATGTAATAAAAAGATAGGTAAGAAAGAAATAAGAAACAAACATCACATCGCAACCATATATTAATCCAAATAATAATTCATGATTAAAACCATTGTATTCGCTACAAAGTATTTAAAACCAATCCTTAAAATCATAAACAATAATAGTTTGGATGGAGACAACCCCTCCATCTAGGTGTTATCATCCCCAGATGTCATCATCTGAGGACACCTCTGAGTGCGCCTCCTCCTCAGCCGGTTCTTCCTCCGGTTCCTCTTCGGGTTCCTCCTCGGGATCTTCCTCGGGATCCTCCTCAGGCTCCTCTTCGGGATCTTCTCCGGGTTCCTCTTCAGGCCCTACCTCAGGTTCGGCTGCGTTTTGAGCAATTTGCATTGGTAAGACATCGCAACGCTCTAAAGCTATCTCGGTTCGGGTCCTTGCTACTTGGAGTTGCTCTTGCAAGTCTATCTTCTCGGCTTGCATCTTTCTCATAATCTTCATCTGTTGATCACTAGCCTCCTGCATTTCCTTCATTGCCGCTGTCAGGCGGGAAATTTCCTCTTTAGTTTCGGTTCCATCTTTTAACAGTCTAGATACGTTCGCTCTCGTATAGCGCATGTAACCAATGTCAAGCTCCAAACAAGAAACGACAGCTGCGAGAACTCGCTCCACAGGTTCGGTTATGGGTGGTAGGGTGTTGGGGTAAGCAGGATGGTTCGGGTGAGGTAGCGGGGGAACTTGTTCGCGATAGACCATACGCCTAATCATATTAGGGTACCAATCCCAGCTAACTTCGTTTTCGTACATGCCTCCGGATAAGTGATACCTCTTCGGTGAAGGAGCTTCGAGTTCCGGGACTACACGGGGTGGCGATGAGGAAGGTAGCTGCGGCTCCTTCCCATGAGCATGAGTCATCTGATCGGATGATGATGATGGTGGCGTCGACATCCCTACAGGTAAGCCGTGTATGCGCGCGTATGAGTGAAAGAGGTAAAGAGATATGATAACAAAGACTACACAAACATATGCAGTGCGTATCATTATAACTAATGGGTCGTCGCGGTTATAGTCTAGTATGCATCCAGCTTCTAGTTCGCTATAACCAATGGCTCTGATACCAATCTGTCACACCCTCAAAACCCACTAACGGAGTTTTACCGTCAGAGAGAGTGAACTAACAGGATCAGAATCATTAGTTATAATCAAACCATAAAAACGTTTAAAAGAAAATAAGTGCGGAAGCGTAAAAAACCAAAAGACAAAAGTTGCGTCACGCAAGACGACTTAAAATCCAATGGCAACAGTTTAAAATCAGTTTGCATAAACAAAAGCGTTTTCAACAATGCATGATCCTATACCGCGCGCCCGCCTCGGCTACCTGAGAATAACATACTAAAAGTGTCAACACGAGGTTGGTGAGTTCACAAGTTTATATAAAATAAAGCGTTTAGCGTTCAGCGTTCAGCGTTCAGCGTTTTGCGTTTAGCGTTTTGCGTTCAGCGTTCAGCGTTTTGCGTTTAGCGTTTTGCGTTACCAGATAGTGTTAAATCAATTATATATCGATAGGTAGCTAGCCTATACAACAAGTATTACTAAGTGTTCGACACCGAAGCTGACTGTTTATCAAGTGCCTTGCCACCAGGTCATCCAGACCATGGTAATGTGTTAGCCAAAATTACACCCACTCGACCTCCAGTCGAGTTTAGCGTTGGGTGGGGTTTGTCAAACCCAGTAGTACTATTCAACAGTGACTCGCTATTTTCCAATACTAAACGGTTCGATGTGTAGGACTTCAATTGTTTCGTTTGCCACTTAGCCTTTACAAGTGATATATAATTTACTAACAAAATCTTAAAAGCATTTTCGGAGTATGTTATCTCCCCCAAATGAAAAGCGTTTAAAGAGTTTAAAAGGGGTAAGTGAAACTCACTGTTTGCGAAGAATTCCCAAAAACAAATCACCAAGTGATGCGCGTCACAGAAAACTCTCACTAGCGTTCTATAACAACAAGGAGATTTTTCTAAGTATCGGAACTATTATCGAGTTTCTAGACCCGGCACATAATTCCTAAGCACAAGATACGTTTCGTGTTTCGTTTGTGAATCGTGTATGAATTAACAAGTATATTTGTGATACGTTACACGTGTAAACAACTTCTCAAGCATCAAGTATAAACATAGCATACTTCTAGTAATGTTCTAACACAAGGGTATTTTGGTCAAACACGTAGCAATTATCGATTATCAACATATTTCATGTACTTTCGCCTAACTCAGCAACTAGCTTTACCGAGACAGATTACTACTAGTAAAGATTACTCTAACCAACAGATCACAACTCATCAATTAATTCATCAAAAATCACCACAAGAGCATACATGTGTTAGGTTTCCAGAACATATTTTGTTGTATTTTTATTCCACATATATTTCTCACAATGATCAATTTACTACAACAAACTCACAACAGTCAAATTCATGCGCAACAGAATGTTATTTGAAATTCCCGTTAAATGAAAAATCCAACAAATGCAAGACCAATTGGGTTAGGTTCTTAACTCAATAATTTAACTTCCAGAAGTATAACCAACCCATTTGGTCTTGTAGTTCATGAGATATAATATTTACAAATCAACCAAACAGCAGGTCTCACAATTCAGATTTGCATAACGTTTTTGTAAAATCATAAAAGTTAACTTTTTCATGTTCAAAAATTGCAAATTTATATTCTTTAGAAACTAGACTCAACCTAGTTCACTGTAGTATCAATTATCTCGACCAATTTTCACATTCACACCCCGTTACAGTCAATTGAACATCAATAACACAATCTGTCCAGAAACTGTTTGCATCCAAACTCAACATATTAACTATCTACGGACCATAATCCGTTCATATGACCTTCTAGACACCATAATCACTATCCATGCACATCAAATACACACCACATACATGATTAGGGTTTTACTTGAACTCAAAATCAAAGAAACAAGCAATTAACATGCAATAACATCAATTCTAGTTGTCAAATCAAAATCAATACATAATTAACCATCATCTAATCAAAACAAGTCATATGAACATTATATATATAATTTCCGGATTCTAGGGTTTATAATTATACCTTCAAAAGCACAAAAATAAGCAAGAGGAAGGTAGAAGATGACTAGAATCGGGTGTAGGATGCTTCAGTTGTGAAAAACAAGATCAAAAACCAAGAGATATGTGTGTGTGTGTGAGCCGATCATGAGGAGAGGGGGGGGGGGGGCTGGCCGTCGGTTTTGGGAAGGGAGAGAGGGAGGGCTAGGGTTCTTGATTAATATTATTTAATAACAATATATTACACTCAAGTCCCTCAATTTTCAAATGTTACTTTTCTAGCTTAATTAACTAGTTCTTGTTTCTTGTCTAGCGTTACACACAATATAATCAAGTAACACATATGTTAACACATAATTATCACATAATTATTATTTTGACGTTTTTCGTTTATTCACCAATTGTTTGCGTCAACTCGTTTGCATTTCGGTGCAATTCCCGAAAGACTACACATGTAGTAATTGTTCAAGCGTCATTTAAACCATAGTTTAAATGTAATGAGTTGTGAGTTATAGATTCAATGATCTTTAAGTTTGAATTGACGGAGTTGAGTTAACGGAGTTAACCTGAAATTGACGAATGTCACATCATTCCCATGTTAAAGAATTTTCGTCCCGAAAATTTGAGTCAAGTCGTGATGAGTGTCTGAAAAAAGTAAGAAAAATTTTCAGTTTGTCATACTTACCCATCTCCCACCATCAAATATAACCCATTACGCCCTCGCATACCTCGCAATACATCCAATTAAAACCTGCAAAAACCTTGTGTTCATCAGGCGAAGTTGCCGTCACTGTTTGTAGGGTTTAAGCGAAGTTATAGAGAAGGCGAAGTTAAGAGCAGGCGAAGTTGTAAGCAGTGAAGTTAGGAGGTTTAAGCGAAGTTAAGTTGTCAAGCGAAGTTGAGTATAAGCAAAGTAATAGAGAAGGAGAAGTTAGGATCAGGCGAAGTTAACAAGCGAAGTTGTCAGAATTTCGCTGTCTGGTCACTGTTTAAATATTAAATACTTTCTTGTTATTTCGAGTCGTGTTTCTTTCAACTATGACTTCAATAAACATTACAGAACTGCTAAAAATGGAGGTTGAAGCCGGTTCAGCTACTAAGGCTCCAAAAATGCTTAAGGGTACCGATTTCGTTGCATGGAAAGATCGGTTTGAATAGTACGTGAAGTATCAAGACGCTAAGATGTGGGTTTGCATTCAAGACGGATACATTCCACCAACATCCTTGTTTGAAGGTCGTGATCAAATTAAGAAGTACAGTAAGATGGAAGAGGAGGAAAAGAAAATGTATGAGGCAGAGAGTAAAGCTCATGCAGCAATAACCATGGCTCTTCCATAAGAGATTCTTCATACCTTCAAGAAGTACAAAACTGCTAGAGAGCTATGGGAAGCACTAGAAAATAGATATGAAGGTAATGTGGGGATACGTGCCTCCAAGACAAAGATACTAAAAACCCAATTCTCTGTATTCAAGTATTTGAAAAGTGAATCACTTGATGATATCATCACCAGATATTATCACTTGATGACCGAACTTAGTAATTACTCCATTGAATACAAGGAAGAAGAGATAGTAGAGAAACTCCTTGATGTTCTTCCACTGAAATGGGAAATGTACACGGTTTCGATGAGAGAGGATAAAGACTTTGCCAATATTGATTTGGAAACAGCAGTCAATAAGTTACGAAATTTTGAACTTAACATGGTTCGGAAGGAGACACCAACTAATCAGGTTCAGGATCCGGGAATGTATGGTGCGAAAGTCACTCCAAGTTCAAGTTCAAAATCAGAATCCTTTGCCTACTACTCAAAGGGAGAATTCTCAAATTCAAATCGTGATGGTCATGTGACTCTCAACATGGATGGTGACGTATGTTTCGTAGCTGGAGGTAGTAATTCTTCAATACCTCAAGCCACAACAGGAAATTTCTCGTCAAATGTTCCGAGCTACAACTACTCACAGATGCCCAAGAGTGTTAAATCAGCTGAACAACAGTTTGCTCTTTATGCATCCTTCATTGCATCTTATGAGAACTACATCAAAGGTAAAATAGTCGACCCTGCAACGTTGGATGAAGACTATGATCAGATCGATGTTGATGATTTGGAAGAGATGGACCTGCAGTGGCAGATGGCTATGATAGTAAGAAGGGTAAAGAGATTCATGAAGAAAACAGGCAAAAAGTTCGTTGGGGAAAGACCAGGTTTTGATATATCAAAGGTACGGTGTTACAACTGTCAACAAAATAGTCATTTTGCTAAGGAATGTACAAATGAGAGAGTAGAACGAAGTCAGAACAGGCCTGCACAACAGAATGGGGGTTGTAGTGAGAATAGGGCTATGGTATCTAGACAGAATGGTGGATACAACTGGAATATACAAGTTGAGGATGTGTTCGAACAGGCTAATTTGGTAAACATCGAACCGGGAGGAAGTGAGAGGGAGACGGGAGAAAATCAAGCATATATGGCAGAAGTGAACGATCAGCTCTCTGAGGTAAGTTCTGAACCTCATTGTATACAATATGAAAATCTGTCTGAACAATTGAAAACAGTAACTGATCAGTTTATTAGTTTGGATGCACAATTTAAAACATTAAAAGAAGATCATTACTACACTAAAACTAGAGAAAACAGTTACTCGGTAAAAATAAAAGCTAGTGAAAAGGATATCAGAAGTCTTAAAGCCAGTCTAGCTGATAAAATACAAGTAATTGATCTTAGTTATGAAGTGTTAGAAGAAAAAACCAAACTAATTGCTGAAAGAGATAAACAGATAGCTGATTACCAGGTAAAAGTGGTGGAAATAAACAGAAAAATTGAACATTTAGAAATTCCTCAGCAATGCTTGATCACATCATAAGTGTTCAACGTTCCCCAGTTAACAAAGGGGGAATTGGATTTTCTGAAGTTCCACCACCGTATAACAATAACTATACTTATAATCCTAGTAATCAGAAATCTGCTGATGTTGAGATTAGTCAGACAGTTCCAGTCAAAATTTCGACTAAAGAACCTAAAGTTAATAAGAGCGAAATGAGTAAGCCAATTTCCAATGTTGAGATTTCTGTTCCTAGCTCTGTCTCATCAAATTTCCGTGATGTTCCGGGCTGAAGCTGTTGCCACTGCCTGTTATATCCTTAATCGTGTTTTAACTGTTAAAAGATTAAATAAAACTTGTTATGAACTCATGCATGGTAGAAAGCCGAACCTGAATGGTCTTGAACCTTTCGGGTCCCCATGTACGATATTAAAGACAAACTCAAAATTTGGTGAAAAAGCCGACGAAGGTATTTTAGTCGGATATGTTGTTGGGACACCCAACAGAAGAATCTTTAATTTATCGAACAGCAAGGTTGAGGTGGTATGTAACACTGACATTACGATTTACAAATCACCAAAAGCCTATAACGGGACCTGATGAAGCTTTCGACTATGATAAACTATTCAAATCTTTTAATATGCCTTACTTGGATTTTGCAGAAGTTGATGAGAAAATTGTTTCACAGATTCTGTATGACGAGGTGGAGAATATTGTGCAACGTCCGCGATACGACGAAAGTCAACCTTCCTCGTCAAGTGTCGTTGATACTCCTGCTGCCTCTACTGAAGAAGAATTCTACAATCCATTTCACTCTCAACATCAATCACCGACTGTTGAACTCTCTTCGAATTTAGAAAACAATCTGGAAGTTGGTCAGGTTCAGACTACTGCAATTCACAAAAATCACCATTTGGAGAATGTGATAGGTAATCTGTCTGACGGTGTTCAAACAAGAAGAAGCTTGGATGAACACACATGTGTTTACGCAAGCATTAAAGACACGGGTATCATAAATGAATGCTTGTACACCTGCTTCATCAGCCAGGTTGAATCGAAGAATTATCAAATGGCTCTAAAGAATAGTTCGTGGGTCAAAGCCATGCAAGAAGAGTTAACACAGTTCGAAAAGATGGAAGTATGAAAATTAGTTGAAAAACCAAAGAATGTAAATGCTATTGGTACAAAGTGGGTTTTTAAATGTAAGAGAGATGAGAAAGGGATAATCATAAGGAACAAGGCAAGGCTGGTAGTAAAAGGGTTTAATCAGCAAGAAGGAATCGACTACAATGAAGTGTTTGCACCAGTGGCAAGATTGGAGGCAATTCGACTATTTCTGGCATATGCCTCACACAAAGAGATGAAGGTGTTCCAGTTAGATGTGAAAAGTGCCTTTCTTAATGGTAAAGTCGATGAGGTGGTGTACGTTGAACAGCCTCCGGGTTTCCCTGACCCTGATTTTCCTGATCATGTGTACAAACTGAGTAAAGCTCTATATGGGCTACATCAGGCTCCTCGTGCCTGGTACGCAACTCTGTCTGATTACTTGCTTGAGAATGGGTTCAAAAGAGGAAAGATCGATAGCACGCTGTTTGACAAGAGAAAAGGGGGAGATCTTCTACTCGTTCAAGTCTATGTGGACGACATCATTTTTGCTGCATCAAGAGTCGCCATGTGTCAGGAATTTGAAGCAGTCATGAAAAAGAGGTTTGAAATGAGCGCCATGGGCGAATTAACTTTCTTTTTGGGATTGCAGGTATATCAGAAGAAAGATGGGATGTTTATTCATCAAACAAAATATATCCATGATGTGCTCAAACGCTTCAAGATGGATGATAGCACTCCATTTGATACTCCAGTATGCATCAACCACAAACTGGGTGCTGACTCTGACAGTGATGAAGACGTTGATCCCACCCAATATCGAGCAATCATAGGTTCTTTAATGTATTTAATTGCATCTAGACCTGATATTATGTTTGCAGTTTGTCTTTGTGCTCGTTTTCAGGCAAGCCCGAAGGAATCTCACATGAAGGGAGTGAAGCGAATATTGTGGTATCTCAAAGGCAAGCCTAAGTTGGGATTGTGGCACACGAAAGGGGGAGAACTGGATTTGGTAGCTTACACAGATTCTGACTATGGTGGTTGCAATCAGAACAGGAAGTCAACAACCGGTGGATGTCAGTTTCTGGGAGGAAGATTGGTGTCGTGGCAGCGCAAAAAGCAGACCTCAGTAGCCATTTCCACCTGTGAAGCAGAGTACATGGCAGCATCGAACTGCTGTTCCCAAGTTCTTTGGATACAACAGCAATTTCGCGATTACGGTCTGAATTTCACTCAAACTCCTATTTGCATTGATAACACTGCTGCAATCTCAGTAACTAACAATCCCGTCAAACACATATTGACATTTGTCATCATTTTATACGGGATTGTGCTGAGAAGAAATTAATTGTGCTAGAAAAGGTTGATTCGTTGGATAATTTCGCCGATCTTTTTACTAAAGCGTTTGACCGATTCCATTTTCAAAATCTTGTTGAGCTAAATGGGATGATCAATCCCGAGTAACCTTATTTTTCGTTTTTTATATATAAAAAAAATCACTATCGCTTAGAATTATGTCGGTTGCTTCAGTTTGAAGGACACATCTTCGGATGTGTTTGGTCCTTACTTCTACCAGTAGATTATAAGGATAGCCATTAACAAGATGACTGAAAGTGACCGGGGCGGTTTATGATGTGTTTTTATTCATTCGCTGAAAAATAGTCGTTCATACTTAGTTAGAAGGACACATACTTGTATGTGGTCGGTCCAGCTGATCCATTGGATCTTCAGGATAGCCGTTTACCCCCGAAGACTTTGACTTGATCGGGGCAATAGAATTTAAAATTTTTTTAAGGGAGATGATATAATTTTTCAAGTCTATAACTTCGTAAGAAGTTTCTATACAATGTTTAAAAGAAAATTAATCCAACCTTGGAAAGTGATAGTAAAACTATTTCTGTGTGCCTGACTGGTGTAGTTATTAGGCCTAAAAGACTCTAGAACAGCCATTGTATGTTATGTTAGCTTTTTATGGTGCGTAAAAGTAGAAATGATACAAACTAAATTTCCTCGATTTAATGTGGAGAATCATTCTGAGTTGTGCATGTCTCCATATACATCTTTCCGAATGATAGGCAGAAAAGTGATTACCCTGTCATACACGAGCCCGTGAGTGTTCTGATTCTCGAGAAGATGGTGTGTCAAGTACCTGCAGTGATCCAGATTCGGGACTTGCAGTCGTCTACTATTTGAAGCTGTATTAATATCTTTATTTAAAAAAAAATGTTGTTAAGCCTTTTTGAAGCTTATGTTATTTCAAATATCAACCAAGAGGCAAGAAAGAGAATGGGAAGAAGACTCTAAAGATCGATATGTACTTACTGTTTAATCAGACACTACGGGTCGAGGTCAACTCAGGGTGACTTGGGGAAAGCTAAATACGCTTTGAGAATAGATGGGAGGCATCACATTCTCTCATGTGATGTCCATCTAAATTTTGAGCTTAAATGAACCTAATCCGTATCACAGAACCGATGAAAACCATACTAAGTTTTATACCTGCTTACAACCTGTTTTTATATGTCATAATACCGCTGAACATGGATCTATGTGACAGCCACTTAATTAGTATGATTCCTGTTCGGATCTTTTCTAAAACATGCTGGTCCCCGTCTAGACTGAAATTTGATCCCATTTATTTAATTACTAAAATTTTCTTTGCATATTTTGTTTTGTGGTTTAAAACTTGGTTACTTGGTTCTTTGATCGTAAAGTTTAAATCTTTAGCGGAGAATTTTAAAAGACAGTTGCACTTTGATCAAATTTATAAGGTCCTGTTTTGTAAATTAAGTTAGGCGAATTTGTGTTAAGGTAAAGAGGCGAAGTTGTCCATGCTTGGTGTTAAGTGAAAGAAAATGAAAAATCACAAGTACTCCCGAGCACACCCTTGCTACCGAGCACACTTTTGCTCCCGAGCATGCTTGGTGTTAAGTGAGAAAATGAAAAATCACAAGTACTCCCGAGCACACCCTTGCTACCGAGCACACTTTTGCTCCCGAGCACACTTTTGCTCCCGAGCATGCTTGGTGTTATGTGAAAGAAAATGAAAAAGCACTAAGTAATCCGAGCACACTTTGTGCTAGTTAAAAATTGAAAAATACAAGTGTTTTGCTTACCGAGTAGACTTTACTTCCGAGCACACTTTGTTTTCTGAGTACACTTTGTTTTCCGAGCACACTTTGCTTCTGGGTACACTTTGTGCTTGTTAAAAATTGAAAAATACAAGTGTTTTGCTTACAGAGTAGACTTTACTTCCGAGCACACTTTGTTTTCTGAGTACACTTTGTTTTCCGAGCACACTTTGCTTCCGGGTACACTTTGTGCTAGTTAAAAATTGAAAAATACAAGTGTTTTGCTTACCGAGTAGACTTTACTTCCGAGCACACTTTGTTTTCTGAGTACACTTTGTTTTCCGAGCACACTTTGCTTCCGGGTACACTTTGTGCTAGTTAAAAATTGAAAAATACAAGTGTTTTGCTTACCGAGTAGACTTTACTTCCGAGTACACTTTAGGCGAACTTGTAAAGAGGCGAAGTTGACCATGGTTGACCTTGAGCGAAGTTAATGATAATCTGTTGACCAGCGAAGTTGTCATAGGGGCGAAGTTAAGGTTAACTTCGCCCTTGCATTTTCAAACCTATATAAGGGTCAACCTGGTCAAACCCTCGGCGAACTTATATACACTCCTAACCCTCGGCGTACTTAATCCTTGAATCCTTATTATCCGTTTCCAATCCGTGTTACAGGTGTGTAGGCTCGGTATTACATGTAATTCATACTAATGGTGATAATCAAGGGCCGTGGTGATTCGATGTGTGACATTGTTTATGCTAACTTTTAAACAATTGATAAACTAATCTGTTTCTAATGTGTTTGTAACTCAGTAAATCGTCTAGATCTCCATAGTAACATCTTTTCTTGCTTTCAATCACAAATTCACCAAACAACCCAGGATCGTACCTATGTACTCGCAGTTTCAGATTCAGGCGAAGTTAGGCTTAGGCGAAGTTGTTTTCAACTTCGCCTTATGCATAACTTCGTCTGCTCATGTTTAATTAATTAATTAGACTGGTTGTTCTCAGGTGAAGTTAGGGTTAAGGCAAAGTTGCACTCAACTTCGCCATATGGTTAACTTCGCCTGCACATAAGATGTTATCATAACTTCGCTCATGGTAACAGGCGAAGTTATGATCTGCTTTGTCGATGTTCTAACTTAGACCGTTTGTTGTGCAGATATGGCTGCTGTGGCAGGCGCTGGTGGTGCTGGGGGTGACGAAGGTGGTGACAACAACCGACAATTCTTTCCGGCTCACAACATGTACATTACTTTAGATCCGGATGCTAGCGGTGTCGACGACTATCGCGAGATCATCTCCTTCCTCGTTCGCTCACGTATTTTTTACGCTATTACTACAACTCTCCCCATTTCTCTACCGAATATTGAAGATTTCTGGCGAACGGTAGAATATGACTGTAAAGTTGAGCCTCCGGTTATGCGCATCACAGTGAACAATCAGGAGGCGCAGTTCTCAGCAGATCAGATCAGAGTCGCTTTGCAGTTCGGGACTGAAACTAGAAATGATCCTAAAGATTTTTCAGCTCCATACAGAGATGGTGCATTTTTACGTATGGGCTATTCGGGTCCATTGGGTGACACTCAAAGGCGAAAGGGATTTTTATTGGATCAGTGGCATTTTCTTATGCACGTGATGATTATGTGCATGTAGGGTCGTAAAGCTGGTACTGACGGTATGGGGGAAACGATGCAGTCTGCTATGACAGCCCTGACTTACAACAAGCCCTACAGCTTCAGTCAGATGGTGTTTTATGAAATTGATCGTCAGAGACGCGCGGTCGCTCGTGAAAGATTTTTAATGTACCCCATATTCTTACAGATGATTTTGAATCATGTAGCACCTACGCTACCTCAACGACGTCCCATCCGTTATGTTGAGAGTGTAAGTAAAAGGATCTTTGCGCAATGTAGGTCGTCAAGCGCATGTAGCAAACCAGAGCTTCGTCCGCGGCACACTCCATTGTTTGGTTATTTGGTGAACCTTGTTATATTGCTCCTCGTGGAGATGAATTTCGGGACCCGGCACCGCAACAGGCTGATGTTCCTCAACAACCACCTATGGTACAGCATGCTTTGCCTGCTGATCCTGTTGCAGCTCCAGAGGAACATGTAGATCTTGAAGCTGCTTTTGGTGGCCAATTTTTGATATGGAGCAGATTGATCCAGCTGTAGAGGTTCAAGCACCAGAAGCTGAGGCATCTGGTGTGAATGTTTCGATGGTAACTACGTCTGTAGCAGATTCTGAGAGAACCGACTCTGACTCCTCCGCTGACGATATCGCTGAAGCACGACAGATTCTGGTCACACAAGAAAGAATAAATGGTAAGAGAAAGAAAGACTCAGATGACAGTGAATCTGACTTCGAGAAGGAGTTAGACCAGTTGATACGTCGATCAAAGAAGGCCAGAACTGGTGAGGGTTCGGGAGCTGGTGAAAGCTCAAGGGTGGTTCGTTTCTCTCCACCCTCGTTATCTGGTATAACCATGGTTCCGGCTTCGATGACTGTAACAGTATCGATCACCTCCAGTGTTCCCGTGGTGACATCATCATCATTTGGTATTCCACCAACCACGTTTCAGTTTTCGGCTCCAGAGATAGTTTCCTTGCCACCTCCTACTCTTACTTCATCGGAGGTTGTTGCAAGATTTGTTGAGTCGACGTTGGTAGCTACTGCGGGGTTATCTGTTACATTACCACCCGCGGTTACTGTTCAGCCTGCTTCTGATAATCCAGTCAGTCTGGGAATACCTCCACCTTATGCTCAAGACGTTTCTCACATGCGGTTTGATTTTGATGCTACCTTGTCTGATTCTGAAAGGATAGCGGCTCTTGAAAGGGTGGTTGCTGAACAATCGAGAATAAATCTAATCCAGACACAAACTATCCAGCGCCTTGTAGCAGAAATCAGATCCAATCGTCCCTCCTTGTTGAACACGGTAAACTTTTTAATGCTCTAAAGCGGTTCTTAGCATCTCATGGGGAGACGAGCTGCAAGGGCGATGAGTTGAGAACAAAGAAAAGTCATGATAGAGACGATGATACCAATGCATCGGAAGGTGCAGGTGGTGGTTTCCAAGAACTGAACAAACTCTTGGGACTTCCACATCTCAGGGGGAGTCAACTGGTACAGCAGGTGGTGAAGATGTTGTGGTTGTGGATGATGAGGATACATTGGGTGATGATGATGTGGGTGATGACGATGTGTTACCTATTGAGGAGATGGAAAAGATAGAAGAACAGATTGTGATTGATAGTGAGATTGAAGAGGGAGAGATTGTGGATGACAGTGTAGAACATGATATTTCAGACGTTGACAAAAGTAATGTGAGTCAAGATATGGATGTGTCAGATGAGTCTGAGTGGGATTAGCAGCCGAGATGAAAAGAAGGCTACGCTCAGTGGTTTGTAAAGACAAAGAAGCCAGCGGTTCCTACAATGTTCAAGAAAAGTTACAATATCAAAGGGTATGCTGAGTCGAAGAAGGGTATTATTTGCTGGTTGTATGATGAGCAGTTGAGGTTATTTGTGATTAAACTCTTTGATGGGATTCAGTATTTTAAGAGGATGTTGAGATCTCTCAATACCTTGCCTGAGTGTGAGGTGAAGGATTCGGCCAAATTAGGGTGGATTAATAGAAGTGATGATAATATGGCCAGAATAATTGGGAAGATTGTGTGGAAAGAAAGTGTGAAAGAGAAGAAGTTTGAATTGTTAAATCCGCAGAAAGGGAAGCTGGTTGAAGATAAGGAAAGAGGAATGCGAGCTGATGGTAAACCTTGGATGGTAATGAAATATAAATCGGTTCGGTGTTTAAAAGAAGTGCCGATGAAGATAATGCCCAAGGATGTCTTAAAGAATCTCAAGTGGTGGTACGTTGATAGTCAAACAGCTGAAGCGGTTATGGAAGATGAAGACGAACAAGAGATTCTGAGAGTGTATGATCCCATGCACTTGGTAAATTTGTCTCAAGCTGACTTGCAGGTGCTAAACGATAAGAAGATATTCTATATTCCTGCATGGAAAGATGAAGCTAAGAAGTACCAGAGAATGGTCTCTGTGTGTCAGACAGGGCGTTCATGCTTGAAGACGGGTGACACGAGATTTTTGGGATTACTAGACACGAGATTGAAAATAGAGATATGAAGCTACTGCCAAGGGGGAGTCTGTTGGTGCATAATGTCAGTAGTTCAGTATCTAGTGTTTTGTATGTGTCATTAATCGTGTTAGATTAGTTGTTTTGGTTTTAGATATGGTGTCACACAAGTTCGCCTGATGTAAGCGAACTTGTAGACAAGCGAAGTTAAGACAACTTCGCCTAGTCTGTTAGGCGAAGTTGTCGAGGCCTATATATGCATAACTTCGGCTTGTTTAGAAAAGGTTTTTTTGAAAAAGGTTTTTTGGGGAAGAACGTGTAAGTGATATTGAGATCACGTTTTGAAGTGTTGCAATACGAACGTGTTTATTAGTATTGTAATGTGTGTTTGTGTATCGTCTCAACGTATTATATATCTTACGCTCGTATCGTATTACGTGGGGTTTCCGCACCATCATGTTACGAGATACTCCTGTGTAGATCCGGCTGGGAACCTATAATACCTCTGTGAGCTGATCATTTACTTCTGCCATGTAAGCCAAGTCCTCCACCGTCTCTTTGTCACATCTTCCTGTTTCGATATTTACCAGATTTTCCTGTTCGATCACCTCCTCAACTTGTATATTCCAGTTGTACCCACCATTCTGTTGAGATACCATATCTTTGATTCCATTCCCACTTCCATTATGTTGAGTAGGTCTGCTCTGACTTCGTTCAACTCTCTCATTTGTACACTCTTTAGCAAAGTGACCATTTTGTTGACAATTATAACAACGAACCTGTGACTTGTCGAACCCCGGTCTTTCTCCAACAAACTTTCTACCAGTTTTCTTCATAAACATCTTCACCCTTCTCACTATCATTTCCATCTGCCACTGCAGATCCATTTCTTCTATGTCATCAGCGTCTATATGATCATAGTCCTCATCTAAGATTGCAGGGTCAACATTTTTTGCTTTGATGTAGTTCTCATAAGAGGTAATGAATGAAGCATATAGAGCAAATTGTTGTTCAGCTGATTTCACGCTCTTAGGCATCTGTGAGTAATTCTTGCTAGAAGCACTGGCTGAGAAATTACCAGCTGAGGATTGAGACTTTGAGGAACTACTTCCACCTGCTACAAAACATACGTCACCATCCATATTGAGTACCACATGCACGTCTTGAGCGGAGTTTGGTTCTCCCCCCCGAGTAGTAGGCAGACGATTCTGTTTTCAAACTTGAGTTTGGAGAGCCTTTAGCACCATACATTCCCGGATCCTGAACCTGATCAGTAGGCGTCTCCTTTCGAGCCATATTAAGTTCGAAATTATGTAACTTATTAACCACCTTCTCCAAGTCAAAGTTCTCAAAATCTTTATCTTCTCTCATCAGAACTGTGTACATCTCCCATTTTGGTGGGAGAGCATCAAGAAGCTTTTCCACTATCTCTTCTTCCTTGTATTCAATGGAGTAGTTATTCAGTTCGGTCATCAGATGATAATATCGTGTGATGATGTCATCAAGTGATTCATTTTTCAGATACTTGAATACAGAAAATTGAGTTTTCAGCAGCTTTGACTTGGAGGTACGTATCCCAACATTTCCTTCATATCGATTCTCTAGTGCTTCCCATAGTTCTCTAGCAGTTTTGTATTTTTTGAAAGTATGAAGAATCTCTTGTGGAAGTGCCATTGTTATGGCTGCATGTGCTTTACTTTCTGCTTCATACATTTTCTTTTCATCATCCTCCATCTTACTGTACTTCTTAATCTGTTCACGACCTTCAAACTCAGTATTTGGTGGAATGTACCCATCTTGAATGCATACCCACATTTTTGCATCTTGATACTTCACATATTGTTCAAACCTATCTTTCCATGCAACGAAATCAGTACCTTTGAGAAGTTTTGGAGCCTTAGTTGCTGAACCGGCTTAAACTTCCATCTTTACCAGTTCTGTGATGTTTATCGAAGTCATACTTGAACGAGACGAGACTTAGAACTCAACAACAAGTTTATGTGAACAGTGAGTAGCGAAGTTAATACGACTTCGCTTGCCTTCAACTTCGTTGGTTAATATCCTACACTATAACTTTACAGGTTACTAACTTCTCATGTCAACAACTTCGCCTCAACAACTTCGCCAAAACCCTAGTTTGGGTGACGGCAACTTCTCTAGAGGAACAACGATGTTTTGCAGGTTTGACACAGCCGATTTTGAAGGTTTCGAGAGTGATGGGAAGGTGTATTTGATGAGTATCATAGAGAAACTGACAAAGGAGCGATATTTCAAAGTAAAACAGTTTCGTGAATAGTCGAACGGAGCAATTTTAACACTCGTGTAATAATCCCGAACCACTCAATCACGAGCAAAATGCTCTGATACCAATTGTAGGTTCCCAGCCGGATCTACACATGAGTATCTCTTAACACGAGGGTGCGGAATCCCGTACGTATACGATACGAGTGCTAAGACGATGAACACGTAAATCACACGCAACACACAAGTATATAAGAGAATACTAGTTATATTGCCAAGGGTAATAACCAAAGACCAAACACGTGACTCAGAGTATCACAAAAAAGCCAGCCATCAAAAGTTCTTATGAAGTGAGCCGAAGTTACAATACTTATACCACGACAACTTCGCCCAATAGGCTAAGCGAAGTTGTCATAAATTAGCTCAACAAAAGTTCGCTAAACATCAAAGTAAACCAAACAAGTTTAACAAGAACAAAGTAACGATTACAGACACAAATAAACACGAGATACTGAACTACTGACATTATGCACCAACAATAAGATCTCCATATGATAGTTTATGAACTCAATGCTTGTGACAACTGCCAATTTTCAGGTTAACTCCGTTAACTAAACCCAGTTAGTTCTGTTAACTACGTTAATTGTTGGGACTTATATTTTAGACCGAAGCATCGAATTTATACGTGGGTGAAAAATATATTGTTTGGTCTCAACCAAGGATGGATGGCTTGATGACCAAGTCATGCTAGACTAGTATAAATAGATGTTTTTATTCATTTGTCTAGTATGAGTGACTGTATTGTGTATTTGTGTGAGATTTAGGGTTTATCCCTTTGAGAGAGTATTTGCCTCCAGGATGAGCTCTCCTGGTGGCGGCTGATATTTCTTAATCGATTGTATGTATGAATGTATGTATGAGTGTTTCATCTTTATGAGAATCGTTCGACTAATATTATCATACTACCATTTCTATCTTTTGTGTTTTGATTTCAATTTTTCATCCTATTATTGATTGTTAATCAAATCAGGCTCTCTCCCAATACACCTCATCCGTCCAAACATCTTTCAAGAGTGAATACGAGTGAGATTTGATCCTAACCCTAGATCCGAGCTCCACCGTTAATACTGATTATTCACGCTTCCGCTCCGGGGCTCGGGTTTTCACAATTGGTATCAGAGCGGGGTTACCGAATCATTCAGACTAACCGCTGAACTGATTAATTTCGCTCCCGAATCCACCATGGATGTTAAATGATGAAGTTCGTTGAAATTATTTTTGGGGGTTTTGAAATCATTTGATGATTCGGAAAAAAGTATGTGGATTAATGTTTGGGTTGATGACTCGTTTGGAGATCCAACATCAATTTCATGTTTATTTGGTCAGAACGGTCCAGATCTGATGTAACAGTGTTATTTGGCTCGTTTTGGGGCAACACTGTTCATTTGATGATTTCCAGATCTGAAAAGGTTGATTATGATATGAAGATAGGTTTCTTTAATTTTGAGATAGTGTGGATATTGCTACAATGATTAATTCAGATTACCAAACTTGTTTCTGGATCTGAAATATTTGGGTTTATGTGCTCGTTGTTGTTTATGTTATTTGTGTTGCTCGAACTGTACATGATTTGGTAGACAAACATTGCCACTGGTACAACCTTGTATGGAGAATGTACAAGT
This sequence comes from Bidens hawaiensis, assembly GCF_021521415.1. Classification (NCBI taxonomy): domain Eukaryota; kingdom Viridiplantae; phylum Streptophyta; class Magnoliopsida; order Asterales; family Asteraceae; genus Bidens; species Bidens hawaiensis. The sequence continues at coordinate 159,574 of NW_027492604.1, forward strand.
CAAGAATGAACATGTACTAGAGGCAATATCATTATGGTTTGTTGCAGCAGATGCAAAATGAATATTCAAGCAGGTTCTGCAAGGGCAAATAAATAACTGATTATGCAGAAATGAAGTTTTTGGTGTCTCGAGCACACTATGATCGTATAAGACTGAACTCGAGTATGAAAAATGACTAAGTGGTGTATCTAGCACAGGAGTTGTTTTGCCCAAGCACATCTTTGTGTGGCTTGAGCACAAGTTATTTCGAGCAAGTCTTATATCGAGCACATCAAATTCGAGCACACTTTGGTGAAACCCAGAGCATATCCTTTGTCTTCTCAAGAAAACTATCTTTTTAAGTCTCGAGCACACTTTGTCATTTGTTCGAGCAAATTCTTTTTCGAGCATACTTTGTTTTGTCATTGAACAATTATGCTTGTGAAGAGAAAACTCAAGTTTGTGTCGAGCACACCCTTGCTCCCGAGCACACTTTTGCTCCCGAGCATGCTTGGTGCTATGTGAAGAAAATGAAAAATCATAAGTATTTCCGAGCACACTTTGAGCTAGTGAAGTACTTCCGAGCACACTTTGTGCTAGGAAACTGCTTCCGAGCACACTTTGTGCTAGTGAAAAAGTTGAAAAATCACAAGTGTTTTGCTTTCCGGGCACACTTTGTGCTAGGAAAGTGCTTCCGAGCACACTTTGTGCTAGGAAAGTGCTTCCGAGCACACTCTGTGCTAGGAAACGGAGTTTGTGAAACATTTCAAGGTTTTGAAGAAACTTTTGAGATTTTTGGTGCCGTTGACCATTTGACCAAGCTGTTCTCTACGGAAGATATATACTCATGGGTATTTTGGTAATTTTTCTCCAATCGTCAACAAGCTTATGGAATTCAAACCTCATCCAATTTCACGACTTCATCAAAAGCTTTACAAGAACAAGTGTTCACCAAGCTTAAGGATTTAATCACTTTTATGTCAACCAACATATGAATATGTTTATTTTCATATTTTTGCAATCTTGATAAGGATGGTCAAGATTGCTTCACCCACACTTGATTTGAAGAAACATTCATTAAGACAATTCCAACGAAGCTTCAAATCAAGTAAAAGACTCAAGTTAAGAATTGAAGATTATTTGATGATCACATTGAGTTTATTTCTTTTTGTGGTAACCTTGTTACTTGAAGTTGATCTTTGAAGTTCAAAGCCTCGTTCATATGTCTATACAGCTATATACATAAGTGGTATAAGAGTGATAATTCGAAATGAAAAATGGGAGAAGCTAAACGTGAGGGGGGAGAATTTCAATGAAAGACAACAAGTTATGAGGTGATCATGGAAGAAATTTGATGGCATCGGTCTAAGGGGGAGATTGTTGGGAATTATATTTTAGACCGACGCATCGAATTTTTTATGTGGGTGGAAAATATATTGTTTGGTCTCAACCAAGGGTGGATGGCTTGAAGACCAAGTCATGCTAGACTAGTATAAATAGATGTTTTTATTCATTTGTCTAGTATGAGTGACTGTATTGTGTATTTGTGTGAGATTTAGGGTTTTATCCCTTTGAGAGAGTCTTCGCCTCCAGGATGAGCTCTCTTGGTGGCGGCTGATATTTCTTAATCGATTGTATGTATGAATGTATGTATGAGTGTTTCATCTTTATGAGAATCATTCTACTAATATTATCATACTACCATTTCTATCTTTTGTGTTTTGATTTCAATTGTTCATCCTATTATTGATTGTTAATCAAATCAGGCTCTCTCCCAATACACCTCATCCGTCCAAACATCTTTCAAGAGTGAATACGAGTGAGATTCGATCCTAACCCTAGATCCGAGCTCCACCGTTAATACTGATTATTCACGCTTCCGCTCCGGGGCTCGGGTTTTCACATTAATGAACCCTCATGCATGTAGTGTAATGTATGCATACATTGAGTCAGTCATGTCGTTGGTCACCTAAGTAAGAGTAACTAGTTTTTCGTAACTAGAATAATAAACTTGTCACACATGTTATAAGGTAACTAGAATAATAAATTTGTCACACATGTTATAATAAACATGATATGTTACATGTATAATATATGAGGGTATAGTTGTGTTACGTGCTTAATATGTTACATGACTATTTGATATATGCTTATATGATATTGTAAGAAGTTGAATAATTAAAATGATACAACATATAGTGTGTTACATGATAATTAGCTAGATGAACTATTGAACTTTAGATTAGAGAATTACTTAGGAAATGTTTTTAGAAAGGTTGTATATGTCACACATAAAATAAAATAAAATTACCTAAAGTTTGATTTAATTAATAAAGACTTGATGCTTGTGTTAATAACAAGGGAGGTTATAACCCTTTCCTTCCCCTCTTTTGGCCATCCACCATACCAGACACACATACACTTTTCATTTTCTAAAAACCCTCTCAAAGATCATAAACAACTTGGTGATTCTTGGAAGCAAGGGTGTAGAGTTTTTGGACCAAGCAATAGGTAAATAAATAAAGTATAATCAAGTTTGATTGTTTAAAAGGCGTTTTGTGTCTTGTTATAAAAGAAAAGATGAAAACCTTTTGTACATAAATGCTATTTTATAAATTTGGATAATATCTGAAACCATGAGTTTTGATTATATAAAATGGTTCCTTGGTGATTTAGGATCATAAGGATATAAAAATCATGATTGTTACAAGTTTTGGTTTGGATCTGCTTATTGACAGACTTGGTGATTTAGATTGTTGGTTGTATAACGTATTGATACGGTGGTTTTTTTTATTGATTTTTGATATTAAGGTTAAGTAATTGGAGTCTAGTTTTCAAAAAGTCAGAAATCATAATTTTTTGGACTTTGTTTGACTAGTTTTTATTAATTTACAAAATCAGGTTGCAATCCTGATTGAAAAACAAATTTTCTGAGCCGTGTTATTAATTGTGTAACTTGTTTTTGAAAATAGATAATGATGTGATTCCACTTCTGGAATATCATAGATTTAAGTAGGAATCCAATCCAATTGGTCTTGCATAAATTGAACACATATAGAATTTTTGGCCAATATATGTATTCTGTTGTGTTAATAAAGAGACTAAAAATAGGTTGCTGTGGTGTATGAATTTTCTGTATGTTTGTGAGCATTGAAAAGTTATAATAAAATTGTATGTTGTACCTAATACTTGAAAGTACATGTGTGAATTATGTGGTAATTTATTTACATGTTTTGATTGGTTGGAAAAATCAGTTCTGATGAGTTAAAACTTATTTAGAGGGATCAGCATACGGTTTGTAAAAATAATTGTAGTTTGTGCTAGGATTGTTGTAGTGAATTTGATTTTAAGTTTGTTGGTCAACTTGGAACTATTTGACTAAATGTTTAGTGTTACTTGTGAAGTATTGAAAGTGGTAAAAGTTGGACTTAGTCATAGGATTGTATGAAAAGTGGCTAAGTGCACATTACGTACATGATTGTTGTTAAAGTTGTGACTAGGGATATCATGTAATTATTCTGTGTCTAGATAATTAGTCAAAAGGCACCAACGGGCCATCGGTCAATATTTTGAGTCAAAGGTCAACATTTTGGTCAACAGTCAACAAAACCCAATTTTTAGTCTTTGGTCATCGAGACTTGGACTTTTTAGTCAACGGTTAACAACTTGGACCTTTTGGTCAAAAGTCAACGAAAAGTCAAACTTTGGACAAAGTCAAACGAAAAGTCAAAGTTTTGGTCAAAGTGAAACGAAAAGTCCAACTTTGGTCAAAGTTCTAATAAATAATGGATTGTTTGGATAATAAGGGTTCTAAGAATCGCTTAGCAAATACTTATAGTGCTTGTATGATTTAGGCACTAGAACAACTTTGATTTAAGCAGTTGACTTTCATTTGAACCGCATTCGAGGTGCGTTTCACTGCCTCTCCTTTTACTTACTCCTTTTGGGGGGAGAAAGCATGCATACAAAACCTTTTTGGATATTGTAAACTTTTTAATACCTCATGTGTACATAGTGAACTTAAAATGAAGTCCCCCATATACATTGGACCGTTAACAATTGTACATTGGCTGGGTAATGAAAGGTAGCACTACTGGGTTTGACGAACCCCCTCGGGGCGCTCAGGTGAGGGAGTCGCCGGGTGTCTTCATTTATTAGAAACACAGTATGCACTAGTCTTATATTAGACTCCGTGGGTGGCAAACAAACTAACAAGTCAGCCTCGGTCACAATAGAACTTACACTAATGTAACATGATTGCTAGCCTAATTAACTAGCGGTATTACTAATGCATACATTATCCATACTTAATGTTTACTACTTAATGGTTTGCTCGACAAACTTGTTTTTTAAACTCAAACCTGTGAACTCACCAACCATTGTGTAGACCCATTTTATAATGTCTTTCTCAGGTCGCTAAGATCAAGTGGATGGATAGGAGTTGTAATCATGGTCACTTATAAACACTGCATCATAACTTGAAACTTTTTAATTAATAATGTAATGGCATGCGCGTGTTTTGCGCCTTAGGTTGTTTGCTTTTGTTTAGGGATTGATGTTTCCCGTTATGTTATGTTTTCGCATTTTAAACAATATACATTAACTCTGATATGGTTTTCCCAAATATGGGACAATAAAGTTTATATAAAATATTTAGACATTGTTTGTTGTAACTAATGATTGAGATCCTGGTTTGTCTCGCGCCTCGCGGTAAAACCCCGCATGTGGAAATTGGGGTGTGACAATGCCACTGTCACTTCTAATATACTTTACTCTCCCTCTTTTAGATTCTCTACTTTAGTAATCAAGTTGATTACCAATTGTACGGTCTCATCTTTTGTAGATAGAAAATAAACCCATGAGTATCGAGAGTAATCGTCTATCACAAAGAAGTAAGATCTTCCTCCTAAGCTTTTGACATTCACCGGTCTAAAGAGGTCCATGTGAAGCAATTCCAATGGTGTGTAAGTTGAATTGACCATCTTTGAGAGATGTGACTTCTTGTTTTGCTTTTTTTTTTTGAAGAAGATACACTTGTCTTGAAAACCCAAACTCTTTATTAGTACTGCAACATCAGGTCATGTTTGAAAATGTAATTCATTTTTCTGAAATGAATGTGACCCTTCCTACAATCCCACAACTCAAACTCAGATTCAGATGCCTTAGACAGTAAACACAATTTTTTTGATGCTGACTTCAATGCTCTCATATCCATCATATAATTATTCCTTTCCCTGGGATTTCTCATTAAAATCCACTATTCTGGAATTTTAAACCTTCGATATAGGACAATTTCTAATGTAAAACTTACTTTACCTCCTTGAATTCTTTTCCTATCTTGTGACAACGCTTTATTCCCTGTCATATGCCTAGAAAAGCCACTATCTATAACCCACTTGTTGTTCACAGCACTCTTTGACTGTTGCAAGTAAAAAAATTAATTTGTACGGGGGACCCAAGCCATCATGGTCTTGATTCGTCCAATTCTACCAAACGATGTCATATTTTTCTCATATCTTTGACCCTTGTTTAGTAGGAATGGTTCTAGGTGAGAACATCATTATTGGCATGTTAGTTAAAAAATATTCATGATGTTGTTACCCGGTATATCAATCTAATAACAATTACAGATCTCAGATCTGTATATATATAGATTAATATCTTAATAATAGATCTAGCTCATAATTACTTTAGATTAAGTGTTATATATGTATATGTATTATAAGTATGTGTATATCAATAGTTCGTATAATATTAGGATGAAGATCGAGAGAGGATATTGACAGGGTTTCGTTAATTAACTCTCAAAACTTAAATTAAACGTGAACAGTGTTCACTATATATAGAAGATAGGTATGGTTCGCTAACATCCCCTAGCGAACCAGACGCTACTTCGTTACATACATTAATAAGAAGAAACACCCCCTGATTCGTTAACATCCCCTAACGAATCAGGAGGAAATAAGCTTAAGTCTTAGTTCGCTAACATCCCCTAGCGAACTAGACCTTAAACATAACGAACTAGACAATAATTAAACTAAAAATTACATTAAATATAAAACAAATACTTTAACGATAATTACAAAGACTCAAGACGCAAAACCGTGCACTATCAGGCACCCCCTCGTCTTGAGCTCTTTGTCTTTAAATTACTTGAAGCGCTTGGACTGCCAGTCTCTGCAACTTTGAATTCCATTTTCATGACAAACGCGCACAACGCGTTGGAATTGCATAGCCAGGTCGTTGTCTTCATTGCGGTCGATCAGAATCTGTTTCCTGTGTAGCACGTCATTGTCGGTCTCTAATAAATTAACCAACCACATCGGGTCGATTATCTTGATAAGTTCAGTCTTCAGACCTTTACCAAGTACAATGACGGCCTCGCCAGTACGATTGTCATAGAACCAGCGGTTGAATGAGAGATGCATCTGTTGGGGCATCGTCTTCACAGGAACCCGCTTCATCGTCTTTGGCGGCTTTACCTTAAGAACAAGTTTCCTCCAGCCAGTCCTTGGATCAATCTCATCAATGCGTTTGCGTCTCGGGACCTGGGCTTGAAGAACTTTAAGCCATGATTGACCTCGAACAGTAAGTGTTGATGAAACCACTCAGCTGTCCAGTAACCACCACGATTGATAAAAGGACATCTCGCGAGGGTACGAACATCCCAACGCGGTAAAGTAAGTACATCCTTCACCGTTTCGTTGTATTGGATCCCCTTCTCCCACTTAATTATACATACTTTAAGCTCAGGATCATAAATCCATGAGATAATATCACCATGTACCTTGGAAGCAGTCTTGAAGGAGGTCATTTGGTTTTCTTTAACCCATGCAACAGCAGTGTCTTTCCGTTCTTGATCAACATATCGATACGCACTGATAATTTTACCCACCTTCTGGCGTTTGAACCATCTTGCAATATCATTATCAGTTATAACTTCAAGTGAATGAATTGTCCGCTTACACTTCAATACTTTTTCCAATTCGTCTTCTGCCACTTTAACCGTCTGTTCATTAAATATCGGAGTACCTTGATCAACATTAGTGTGTTGAAACAAGTCCGGATACTCCTCAGCAGTTACATCTTCCATCTCAACATCCTCATCTTCATAAATAAAGTCCGTATTCGTCTGAATTGACGGATCATTCGATATACCTTCCTCATTCACCACCTCGACATCAGTCTCAGTCTCTAAAGCAGTCAACTGATCGTCATTCAGCCCAAGCAGTATAGAAATCTGCTCCCGTGTCAGAGACGTATCCACAAAATCACCAACCTCTATCTCATCTCTGTTCACCACACTTCTAACCACCCCCCAACCATCCATAAATATCACAGTATTAGCCGCAATCATCTCAATTGGCTTGGCGGCAGTTGGATCTTGATATATAATAATCTGTTTCCCAGAGTCTTCACCGCCAGTTGTACCAGCACCGGAAGATGAACCATGCGATTATTTAGGCTCACCTCCTGCACCAGACTCATCAGGATCTTGATCATCGTCTTTGAGTTTCTTTAGGGCATCTTCTTTGCAAGTCAACTGCAAAAATTAATTCTTCTTGTTCTTTAATTTTCACCCCCTGAGACTCAACAATCGCCCGCAGCGCTTTAGTCTCCTTCTGACAAAATGAGATATAACTCATCATCCGTTTTTGATTCTCTATAAGACGTTCTTGATTCTCACGGTCAGCTGCCATTTGGTTTTCCTAAAGATGTAGAAGATTCAGTAGCATCTCAGTTTGACGGTTTGGTGGCAAGTTGTATATTGAGGGATGAACAGGTTGAATCGGTCCCTGAGGCCGAGTGATTCTTATAAACGAGACATCACTTGGAGGAGGTGGAGTAGGACGAGGAGGAGGAGGCCTCATTGATGGTGTTGAAGGGACAGTAGATAATGTAGCAGGAGGCCTTGGTATCTCGGATAATGCCATTTGAGGGATTAAGCCAAGCCTTTCATGTGACACCATCGTCGTAGTCAATGTAAGCATCGGAGTGCTAGTAGTAGGCGGCAATACCGAGCGTTGAGGCGTTGATTGACGAGGTGGTGGTACACCAATAATTACCCCTGCCCCAGTGGAAACACGTCTTTTCTTCGATGGCTCTCTAGTTGCCACCGCTTTCCCTTTCCTCTTTTGTTCTTGTTGAGTTGCAATGGTGCTAACGCAGCTTCAACTGCAGCTTGTTGTTCTCTAAGAGTTGCATCACCAGCTCCACTATCTCCATCATTACCTTCATCATTCCCATCATCATCTTCATCGTTCCCACCTTCTCCCCCTTCACGCTCGGAATCCGAGTCTTCATGGATCCAGCGTTCATCAGGAGGACATACATAATTAGGATTAATTATATGACCAATCATTCATTTATCCCGAGGCTTCTCTTTACGATACACTTTCATTCGACGTACCGTGTCTTCCTTCATGTGTTCCAAAGAAAGCACATCATCCCTCAAAGCTTGATTAATTACCAAGTTTGGAATCAAATCTTGAATTATCAATTGTAGAAATCGGGGATACATTAGAAACCTCTTCGACTGAGTTGGCTGTTGAACTTGTTCTTTCAAATGATCAAAAACCAGCACGGAATAGTTAAATGGCTTGTTGAGTATAAGAGCAACAAAAGCCGATTGTATACTGCTTCTACATTCATCAAATCCTCCACAACGACCACTCATACAATGAATTAGAACATGAAGAAGATACTTGTATGGTGGGCATAAACCATTCTTGTTCAACATAGATTTATCAATATCACCACCATAATGTAGACGAGTAAACAAACCCTTGATCAACTACTTGTCAAACTCACTCGGTTTGTTATCATTATCACCAAATTGAAGTACGCGGCGAACCACTCCCACATTAATTGTAATAGCAGTTTGATTAATTGTGGCTCGAATATGATTTTCCGCCTCAACAACTTCAGTAGTATCCCAAAGCTTCCTAATAATATTTAGAGACACTCTGATTCGAGCAGTGATTGCATAACGTATCACTGAATGTCTTAAGAATGCTAACATGTCTCCAAATACGTCAACGTCAGCAAAATCTTGATCAATATATGCACAGATGTTGTGTTTCGTGTCATATGGTAACAAAATAACATCCTCTTGAGGTGGTTGCTCCTATGGTGGTTGTTCTTGTTGCCCTTGATCGGTAACTGGTGGATCTGGATGTACTTGATTAGCCATTTGAACTGTATAAATATAAAAGAATATAAGGAATGTGAAGACGTAATATGCATTTAGCACCAATATATATCTAGTTATTTATAAATGGTGTATTCAATGTCAAATGATATGTGTAATTAATATATATATATACGCGTTTAGACGATTCACATACTTTATTTAAATTAAATGTTAATTTTAAATTTAATTAAATAAATAAAAATGAATGTCATTCGTGTAAATATCACTCTGATTCGTTACCATTTAGTAACGAATCGAGCGATTCGCTATCAGGTAAATAAGCTAACGAAGTAGGCTTAGCGAATTACTATTCAAAATGACCAACTATGGATCTAGTTCGTTATACTTTTAACGAATCCACATCTGATTCGTGAAGTAATTTATTCGCTGAACTAGTTCTTGTATTTCTGTAACGAATTGGACACGAATTAGTTCCAATTCGCTAAAGATAACGAATGGTCAATAAAATTAGACTTGATCTTTGACTCGCATAGTCAAGGTCAAAATTAATAAGAACACCGAAGGTCAACAACATAAACCCAGCTACAATTAGCGCATGATTATCGTCGAACAATCAAAATAGCAGGTCCATGTGACTCAGAATTGCAATACGAAGCTCACGATGTTAAGATTAAGGTTTAACATCATAAAATAAACAAGAACAATCAGTTCAGGAAACAGAGTCTAAGCCGTCAAACATATAATCATTCAATCAACCTAGCAAACTATAATCGAACACTGATTAAAGTCTACCCAAGGTCTCGGAATCACATTCCGGTGACACTGAATCACACATAAGCAATTTTAACATGATACATCACAAATAAATCAGTGTTTATAAACTCGGAAAACCCTTAGATCACAAAAATCGATAAATAGTCTATCAAAACACAGTCATTTTTGACGAAAATCACATCGCGGTGATCATCGATACCTTAGAAATACAATGGTATCCTTGAAATGTCAAAACTTGAAGATCGAATTTCAGAGAAAATTTTGAATAGGGTGTCTTCAGGGTGAAGGAAAAGATGAACAGTGAAGGACTGTTCGTCTTTTTCTGTCTTATATAGTCTAGCACGCTACACGAGGTACTCGTTGTACGAATTACGCAGTTCGTTTGAATTATAAATAACGAATTAGATAATTCGCTATTCCAATTCGTTACCTTAGAATAGCGAACAAGACATGACTTATGTCTTGATTCGTTAAAGATGTATAGCGAAGAAGGGATGATTCGTTACAGAGTGCGTAAGCGAATTAGGTGAGCGAACTAGAAGCCAGTTCGCTATAGACTTACCTAGTTCGTTATCCATAATTAACGAAGTAGCTTTTTATGAATTAAAACTTTATTTAATTTTAACATAAATAATTAAATGAATTAAATAAATTTCAATAAATAACTAAAGAGTTTAACTTAAATTAATTACCGAGAACCGTTTATCCCGATAACTAAAGAACTTAAAAACATTTCATTTTTACGAAACATAACTTAAAATCATTAAATAATAAGTAAAATACGAAAGATAAAAATATTTTTGGTATTTTGTAAAAAATTAAAGAATGTAATTTACAAAAATAAATATTTGAACCAAGAAATAAACAATCTTTTTTGGTATTATATGATTTTCAAAAGCAGTACATATTTTTGTATTTTTGTTGAGTTTGAGCAAAGAATCATATTGACTAAAATGCCATTCCATCATAGTTTTATATTTCGGCGATATTATGACTGGCGTTAAGTTGGTCATTGATATTGTTGTCCACTTAAATCTTATAACAAGCCTTCAAACATTTTTGTGATATGATTAATGGTTCAATTTGCACACAGAATATCGGAAACTATCAGCCCCTAATCTCGGTTTAAGTTTAATTTGATTTTTGCCAAATCACCCCAACTTGACTTAAACCGTTATAGTGTTGCTCAAAATTTTGAGAATTTTATAACTTTGAACAATGCATCAAATTTCCTTTACTGTGAGTGAATATGCACGAGTCCATCTGTCGGCTTACATATATTATATCACCTGGGGTCCGTTTCTTATTGGTAATGAGACGCACGCAAGGGAGGAACAGTTGTATGACTAACAACGGATTTTGATCAAGTCAGTAATTTAGATTGTACATAGTACAGCGGTGATCAAGTTTAATGACTTTGGATTTGCTCCAAAGCGAGTGAAATATTTATGAATACCCAGATGATTAAGCCGCATAAGGACTCACAGTGTCCAGAATGCTAACGCTTGTTATTTGCTTTATTATAGTTTTGGGTGATCAAAAACTATAAGGCTTAAGTATGATCGGTTATTGCGTTTCTGCCATTTTCACCGAAACTTTTGCTAGAGACTAACACCTCTTTCAATTTGGCTTTTCTTTAAGTTTATATCACTTACTTTACTCTAACAGCTTGTTTAAGACCTATCAATGCACCAATGATTAAGCACACAGTCTTTTAAGCATAATTCTTTCTGGATTTGGGGATCAAATAATCAATGTACTATCATATTCTCTTTTTGCTTCAAAAAACAAAAAAAAAAAAACTCAAAATTTTGAGGAGTATAAAATAAAATGATTTAAATTGCCCCATTTAATTTAAGTTCATAAATTAATGGCTATCATATCCATCTAAAAGTAGAGAACATGACCAAAACATGCAAGCACGCTTCACAAACTTAGATAACTGACTAAATTTTCAGCTAAAAATAAAATAGTAAGTTTAAAGAACGCCCCAAGTACTATCCATTCGTCAGGTAAATGGCTAACCCGAATATTTACAAGAAATTATCAGGACCAAAACATATACAAGTATATGTCCTTCAAAATAGAAGCAAATGACATAATTTTAACGAACATAAGCAAAAAATCTTTCTGGTTTTTCTCTTTACAAACTAAAAACACAATCTTTTTGTCTTTTCGGATTTTTCTTTACAAAATAAGAAAATTCATATTCTTTTTGACTTTTTCATAATTTATCTGTATAAACAGAAATCACAATCTTTTTGGAATTTTCTAATTTTAAAATGTTTTGGTTTTTCAGATATTAAAATAAAACAAGAAAGAACACAATATTTTTGATTTTTCAATGTTTTCTAATGTTTTTGGGTTTTATCTATACAAACTAAAAACACAATATTTTTGTATTTTCTAAGATTCACCCCGTAAAACCTAAAAACAAATAAAATTTAAACTAGACCAAAACTAAAATAAAAATAATTATCCTAATTTTAGGATCTTAGCAAGGGTCTTTAATCCATTTAAACTAAGCAAAAAATTAAAACGTGTTTTATCAAACGCTTTGGTAAATAGATCGGCTTTCTGAAAATCAGTGTGCACTTTCTCAAGATTAATTAATTTCTTTTCATAACAATCCCGTATAAAATGATATCGAATTTCGATATGTTTCGTTTTAGAATGTTGTACGGGATTTTTGGTGAAACTAATGGCAGCAGAATTATCAATCAAAATGGGAGTAGTACGAAACTTCAAACCGTAGTCGCGAAGATGTTGTTGTATCCACAAAACCTGGGAACAACAACTCGAGGCTGCAACATACTCAGCTTCGGCGGTTGAAGTGGAGACCGTTGTCTGCTTCTTACACTGCCTAGAAAAACAAGCCGGCTTCCTAAGAATTGACATCCTGCTGTAGTAGACTTGAAATTAATCTTGCATCCTCCATAATCTGAGTCTGAGTAAGCGGTAAAATCGAACGTATCATCTTTGGGATACCATAACCCGATGTCAGGATTTCCCCGTAGATATTGCAGAATACGCTTGACCGCTGCCAGGTGAGTCACTTGGGGACTTGCTTGGTACCTAGCACATAAACAAACAGCAAACATTATGTCGGGTCGAGAAGCAGTTAAATACATCAAAGAACCAATCACGGCACGATAGAGGGTCGGATCAACGGTATCCTCCAATTCATCCGGTGATAAATTGTGACCCACGGGAAGAGGAGTAGAAGGGATTTTTCCGGCACTAATCTTGAATCGGCTCAAGACGTCGTTCACATATTTTGTCTAATGAATGAAGATTCCCTTCGCAGACTGATGAACCTGCAACCCTAAAAAGAAATTCGTCTCTCCCATCGAAGTCATCTCGAACTTGGTTTGAATAGATTTCTCGAACTCCTTACACAACATGTCGTTCATAGACCCAAAAATTATGTCATCAACATAAATTTGAACGAGCAGAAGATCATCACCAATATTCTTATAAAACAATGTGCAGTCGACAGTGCCTCGTTTGAAACCATTATCCGTCAGATGGTCGGCGAGCGTGCCATACCAAGCTCTCGGGGCTTGATGTAGACCATATAATGCCTTGTTTAAACGGTAAACACGGTCAGGATAATCAGGATCTTCGAAACCTGGAGGCTGTAAAACAAACACTTCTTCATGAAGTTCACCATTGAGAAAAGCACTCTTAACATCCATTTGATACACCTTGATATTCTTGTAAGCAGCATATGCCAGGAAGATTCGAATCGACTCTAATCTTGCAACTGGAGCATAAACCTCAGTGTAATCAATACCCTCTTGCTGATGAAAACCTTGCACCACTAAACGTGCCTTGTTTCTCACAATTACCCCACGGTCATTTTTCTTACACTTATATACCCACTTAGTCGGAATTGCCTTCTTGACTCTAGCAGGTTTGTCAATAAGATCCCAAACACCTAAACGTGCAAATTGCTGTAATTCTTCTTGCATGGCTTCTACCCAAGATGGATCTTACAGAGCCACACGAGGAGTTGTAGGATCAACTTGGGATAGAAAGCAAGTGAATTTAGCAATAGTTGCAATTTCAGATGAGTGTAAGTCAGCATAAACACATAGAGCATTATTGTCACTTGAGGAAGCAACTTGATGTCGTGTCTGAACCCCTACATCAAGATCTCCAATAATGTTTTCTTGTGGATGGTAATTATGAATCTTGAGAGTAGGATTTTCAGAAACAACAACGTTTTCAAATAAATTAGTGTAATGTTCACCCAATTCAGGAGATGAAATATCATTGTCAAGTGTAATAACTTGATCCACAACTGTATTATCATCAGATGAAGTAGACGCATTATCATCATGAGCAGAAAATTCTTCAATTGGAGCTTCAATATCATTTGAACTTGCAAACCTTGTAATATCCAAATGTTCTTCAAAATAAGCACGAACTAAATCTTCATCTGGATGATCAGTTGATAGAGTAAATGAATTAAATAAACCATCATAGTCAAACATCCAGTCGGGACCTTTCCCTTGTGAATGAGTAGTGTACTTTTGACAGTCAACATGGTACCACTCTTCAACACAACCAGACATAAAATTAAAAACCCGTTTCTTAGGAGACGCATACCCCAAGAAATAACCTTCAATGGCCTTTTCTTCAAATTTACCTACATCCCTTTTTAGCATAGTACAAGGACACCCAAATGGTTCCAAATACTTTAAATTAGGTTTACGATTATTCAACAATTCATAACTGGTCTTCTTGAGTCTTTTAACTGTTAGAACACGATTGAGTGTATAACAAGCAGTGTTCACCGCCTCATTCCAAAATTGGACAAGAAGCTTTGAGTCAGCAAGCATCGTTCTAGCAGCTTCAATCAACGTTCTATTTTTCCTTTCAGCTACACCGTTCTGTTTTGGTACATATGGGGCACTGTATTCACGATGAATTCCTTTTTGAACAGAAAGGAAATCCAATACAGTATTTTTAAATTCAGTACCATTGTCACTTCAAATTCACCTCACTTGCAGTTTGTAAAGTGATTCGATCTTAGTGATTAGATTTTGAACAAGACCCGGTGTTTGATCTTTAGAGCTCATAAATAAAACCCATGAATATCTTTAATAATCATCATTCACAACTAGGCAATACCAGTCTCCAGAAATACTCGCACGATTCACTGGACTGAACAAATCCATATGAAGTCGTTCAAGTGGAGTATCAATGGAATTCAATACCTTAGATGGATGCGATTTCTTCTTCTGTTTGCCCTTCTTACAAGCAACACAGTGATCGGATAACTTAAAATTCTTTAATGACACCCCCTCTACCAGATCGTTTGCCATTAAATAATTCATTTTTCGAACATGTATGTGACCCATTCGTCGATGCCAAAGCACCGAGTCTTTCTCAGTTTCTTTCGAGACGAAACACGTTTCGATTGACGTAGATACTTTAGAATTCATGTTCAAGACATAAATATCATTTGATCATGGGGATCGCATGACAACCATGTCCTCGGGAATCACATAACCCGGTTTCAAGATCAGACACTCTTTATCTGTAAATATCGTAGTGTATTGCTTATTACAAATCTGCGATACGCTCAATAAGTTATGATCCACTTTATCACAATAGTTAACCTTATCAAACATAATCTTCCCATTTGAAACATCACCCTCCTGTGTAATCATACCCCCAGAATTCCCAGCAAACGCCACATAACCCCCTTGAATATTTCTCACATTTGATAAGAGGTTGAGATTTCCAGTAATATGACGAGAACATCCACTATCCATGATCTAGTTTTCACCAGAAATGGTCTTGGATGTACCCTACACATAAAAGAAAATGATTTGTTCAAAAAGGCAGCCCAGGCCTCGGTCTTGGGCACCTGTTGATTTCCTTGAGAAAAGTTAACTTTAGTTGCATTAAATTGTTGTTCAGCAACTTGAGAATAAGTTACAGGTTTCTTCGACTTTCGTCTTAGATACGCAGCTTGAACCACATTTGAATTAACATTTTTTCATAATAGTTCAGTAGGAATAAACTTAGGTTTAACAGAACCATGAGTTTCATTCACATGAACAACTTTTCGAGGATGTACGTTCGAAAACATAATATGAGTATCATCTGCACACGACACAGGTCTTTTCAGAATCTCCTTTACCACTGGAACCGGTTTGGGATGGTCCTTGATAAAAGGATGAAGATTCTGATAGTTCATCTGGCCACAGTTTCTTACTACATGACCTTGTTGACCGCAAAGAAAACAACTTTGCATGTCAACATGATGATGTTGATAATTTGTTGGAACGTGTGACACAGATGATGTCTGATGACTCACATTTTTGGTCATGCTCTTAGCAAAATCATCGGATAATTCAGATTTCTTTTTTAAGTAAAAATCTAAATTAGAACAGTTCGAAAAACTTTTCAACGTATCTGTCCCAGTTAACTTCACAAATTGAATTTTCTTAGCTTGTTTTAAAACTTGCTTTGCTTTAGTCAATGAATCAGATGAAACTGATGTTTTCGCTTGAGCATATTGACGTTCAAGTTCACGAACTTTGGAGGTTTCATTGTAAAACACACTCTCAATCAGTTCAGGTTTAATGATACTTATTGGAATGTCTTTCTCAGTGAACATTGTGTCCATCCCCTTTAACTTAAACAAACGAGCAGATGACGGCTTAAGTGCATTAGGATTTATAAAATGCAACAAATCCTTATCAGAAATTTTGGGTTTTTCTGGTTTCTTAGCCTTCACTGGTTTGACAAAAACATCTTGTTTCATCTTAGTTGTGTGCGAACCATACCCAGCCTCCTCAAATTCATGAGGTTCGCACAGTATTTGATTAGAACTTGGAATGTTCTTGTTCTTGTGTATAATTTCAGGTTCAAACACATCCTCAATGATAACTTTGTCAACATTTTCAACAAAAACTATGTTGCTTGGGACATGAGGTTTCTGAGAAACAGATTGGGTTTTAACAGTTTCAGACTTACTTGGTTTAGAATTTTCTGAAATCACAGGCTCTTTAAGAATAACATCTTCTTCAGTTGGAGCAAAAAGATTAATTTTATAATCATTGTGAAATGGTGGTGGAATTTCAACAAAACCTATACCTTTCTTTGAATCCTTTTGTTTTCCAGAAACTTCAATAATTTCATTCAACAGAAAAGATGAATTTCAAAATTTACCCAATTTGTTCTTTAACTCAAGAACCTCATTCTCAAGCTCGGTTATCTTTGAATGGTGTTTCAAAATTTCTTGAAACTTTTGATCATTAATTGTCATTTTCACAGATAACTCAGCTTTAAGATCATGATTACTGATTGTCAACGCCTCAATTTTCTCTCTCGAGTTTATTTGAGAAGTCAAGGATTGCCTATAAGTATCTTTTAAGGACACAATCTCTTTTAGCAATTATCATTTTGATGTTTGAATGAATCAATTTTAGATTTATTATAATCACAATCAACACATGATACCTTATAAGCAGAATTACTAACCTCGCTTTGTTTGGCCATGCAAGCAGATGTGGTAGACTCACAGATCTTAGCCATACAAGCAAAATTAATTGGAACTTTTTCACTTGAATCATCAGACTCAGATCCAGAATCATTATCAGAAGATAGCTCGCTTCCACTAGCATCTTGAAAATTTTCAGTAGATCCAAACATTTCCAGATTTGCTTGAGTATCATTACACAGTAGTCGTTGTGACCAATCATCTCCATTAGCTAACATTGCTTGTGATCCAGAACTTGAAGGTTTCTTCTCAGCATCATTACCTCGTGGTGTTGAAGAATTTGAATTTTGACCACGAGGACCAGTATATTCCTTTTTCGGTTTGTCACATTCTTTTACAAAATGACCGAATTCTTGACAATTGTAACATTTCACTTTCAACTTGTCAAATCCCAACTTCTTGTTTAGAGCAGGAAGATCTTTTCCAGTTCTTTGCATGAATCTTTTCAGCTTTCGAACAATCATTGCCATATTCAACTTTAAATCCATGATTTCTAAGTCATCTGGATCAATCTGATCATAGTCTTCATCAGTTAAATCACTAGTGGCAATTTTGCTACTAACCAGATTTTCATAAGACGTCATGAAAGCGAATAGAAAGGCAAAGTTATGTTCAGCTTCTTTCATATTGACGTTTGAAGATGTTGAATTTTGATTTGTAGTGGATGAACTACCCGACATTCCAGATGATCCAGAAATACCAAAAGATCCAGTATTTCCCGCTGTGTAAAAACAAGCTCGTGGATCACTATACAACGTAGTTGCATTCTCACTTGCAGCTTGAGTAAGAAAAGCAGTCAGTGGAGAGATGGTTGAACTAAGAGGCATACTACCAACATAGAAAGAAGGATCTTGACTTTCCTTTGAAGATTTTTGACACTTAAGATCATATTCTCTGGCTTCAATCTTTTGCAAAAATTCAATTGCTGTCAAATCTTCATTCAAGAAATAATTTTTTTCCTTGAGAACCATTAAGAACGTGGAATAAGAACTTGGAAGTACACTCTTAATAGTGTCAATTTTATCCCTCTCAGAAACATCTAATTTCATCTTGTCCATCTCAGCAATCAAGTGATTGAATCTTGTTGTCATTTCTTCAACCGTCTCACCTTTCAATAAATTAAAGTTTCTGAATTGAAACTTAAGCATCACCTTTTTGCTCTCAGCCGTGTTACCCATACTTCTCATTCGAATATGTTGAAACAGAGAAGCACATATTTTTATACCACCCACTTGGTGAAAAATATTCTCAGGCAAAGCCATAGTTAGAGTAGAATAAGCTTTTGTCTCTATCTCTAATGCTTTCCTTTATTCAACAGAATACTATGAAGTAGCTTTTGGTGTAAAACCAATAGTCTCATCCCCAATCATAGGAATAGTATAGACTTCATCTAAGCATTATGAAAAATCAGGATGAACTGATCCTGAGCACGAAACCGAGGTTCCCACTTGGCAAAGTCACTGAACTTCATCAATCTTGGACATTTCGAATGTGAACCAATCTCGGTATCAAGTTGCAACATTTGTTGCATCAACATGTTTTGAGATGCAAATGCATACATACCAGCCATTTTTGACAAGTTTCAAAAATTTAAGAGTGTAACGAATCAACCAGCGAATAAGATTAACGAACTGTAAACAGTTGTAGCGAACTGTGAACAGTAAAATAACGAATCAAATCTTAACGAAGTTAAGATGGATCAGGCAACGAATCACAATTGAGTTTAACGAATCAATCTAAATAATCAGAAATTTAACGAATCAGAAAGTCAAACTAACGAATTGACTAGCGAACTGGCCAACTAATTAGCTATCAAACTGATAAGAAAAACTTAACGAGTTATCAGTAGCGAATCACTAAGAAAGACTTAGCAAAATAGATAACGAACTAGCTACAGTTGATTAGCGAATCAACTATAACGAATCAGGTTGTTACAACTGTTTGTAACAAACTTTGACACCTTATGCCACGTGGCAAAGGTTGTTATGACACAAATTCCAAAGTGAACACGTGTCACACTAATCCCAAATAACGAATTAGATCACACGAATCAACTATTTTAGCGAACCGGTTAGCGAATCACTTGAAATGAATGACGAATTAACAAACTTAATGAACGAATCAAAGGAAACAAGAGAGCGAATCACCATAAAGATGATAACGAATCATCTTCATCTTTGAATCTTCAAATCTTCAACACAAGATTTCCAGAAATCTGGAAATGATGAACATCAACCCAGAAACCCAGAAACTCAGAATTTGTAATACAATCTCGATACTAAACCAAATCACACAAATGATCAACCAAAACACTCGGAACACAATCGCGAAACCAACACGCTAATCCTCGATACCAAACATCTATGATTACCAATCCAATTTTACCAAAACACTAATACTATTTCGGCCTTAAACCAAAACTGATACTAATCCACTCAAAACCAATCCAAAACTCAATTCCTTTTTACAAAACCATTCCAATACTTTAACCAACTCGGATTCAATCCAATTCGTCCATAGTTCAATCAATTCAACTTAAAATTGATTCAAATTCACTCAAAACAGAATATTAACAATATCAAAAACTAATTAAACACCAAATCAAGTGTAATTGAGCTCCAATAGCTCTGATACCACTTGTTGTTACCGAGTATATCAATCTAATAACAATAACAGATCTCAGATCTGTATATATATATATGATTAATATCTTAATAATAGATCTAGCTCATAATTACTTTAGATTAAGTGTTATATATGTATATGTATTATCAGTATGTGTATATCAATAGTTTGTATAATATTAGGATGAAGATCGACAGAGGATTTTGACAAGGTTTTGTTAATTAACTCTCAAAACTTAAAATAAACGTGAACAGTGTTCACTATATATAGAAGATAGGTCTGGTTCGCTAACATCCCCTAGCGAACCAGACGCTACTTCGTTACATACATTAATAAGACGAAACACCCCCTGATTCGTTAACATCCCCTAACGAATCAGGAGGAAATAAGCTTAAGTCTTAGTTCCCTAACATCCCCTAGCGAACTAGACCTTAAACATAACGAACTAGACTGTAATTAAACTAAGAATTACATTAAATATAAAACAAATACTTTATAATTACAAGGACTCAAGATGCAAAACTGTGCACTAACACATGAACTACTTTGCTTGCTATATATGGGAAAAACATTTATTGATTCCTTTGGAAATGATGAGTTACCTCAAAAATCACAGTCTTCTTAGTTTCTTGTTTAGAAAGTTTGTGTCTGGTGTTCATTAAGGGTATTTTTACATTAGTTTTATGCAAAAGTGTAACTTTCTCTCATATAATTTTCTATTTACTTAAGGGACAGATGTTGCCACATGTCCCTTAGTATGAGAACTAATACATGACCTATTAAGGTTTAGATTCACCTCGGGACTTCAATACCATGGACTTTAACAGAAGATGATGAGTCGTATTCATGTTCAGTTTTCTTAATATAAGGTGGTATGAATGGATTTAAGCCATTTTTATGTTAATAAACAACACATAGACTCCTTAGTCACTCTTACTACTTCATCATGCATATGCTCTCCTTTGACAAACTTAACTGGTGTGAATGAATTATGTTTTGAGTGCTATGTTAGTTTACCAGCAATTGAAGCAAAGTTACCTAACTTCGCCTGACTCGTTTAAGCAAAGCTATTTAACTTCGTCTCTTTATATTTTGCCTTCATAGAGATAGAGAACTTAAGTAAATTAGTGTAACATCCCAAGTTTCGTCGGTATTTAAAAGGAATTGGGTTTATTTAAATTATGGAAGACAAATGTAATTATCTAAAGTAGAAGGGGAATAAGTGTCATAGATGAAAGGTTAAACATGAAACCCTACCCACTTCCTATAAATGTAGCCACCATCTCATTCATACCCATCCTAGCCTCCAAACCCAGTCTTTACCAAATTCCCATTTTTGAGAAAATAGCCCACAAAGACACGACGATTCCCGGAGATCTGACCGTGGATCGGTATCAAATTTTAACTGAGTGTTCATGGAATCTAAATGAAGATTTCAACTTATCAGATCTTCGATCAGAGGTCGGGAAGTCCAGTTTTATCAGCCAAACCGTAACAGCTAAAAATGGAATTTTCCGACCACTGTTTAGCTTTTCCAATGAATGTAGCGGCGTTTTTGGCGAAGGAGAGCTGATGGGCTTGTAGATCAAGGCGAGACGGTTCCGTAGCTTCTTGAATCACTCAATTCTGAGTTCATTTGATATGGTTTTGGTCTATTCGAGTGATTTCAAACATAAACCTCAAAGGTGTGTTTTTTTTAAAAAGGGTTACTTTTCGTGTACGGATTTTCTTGAAAATTGGTTGGATGATAGAATGGGCAATAATTATTGATAAAGTAATGAACTTGATAGTAAACGGGCTAGTTGGTTCGTTTCGAGTAAAACAAGTGGTGTTTGGTTCGTGAAAAGGACGGGTAAACGAAGTTGGTTTTGCATGAAACTTGGTAGATATCATTTATCTCAGCCGACCCAACATTTTAGAACCCAACATAGGAGCCCCGGAATGCCGAATTATCCGTTTAAATTTAGATCTAGCTTTAATCCGGCGTTTAATCAATTAAAAACGAGCTTAGCGGTCACCTTAGCTTGGATCTGGACCACCCGAAGCTACATGGGTTATAAACGATCAAAATCCAGCCTACCATGGTGGTTAACGGCGGTTGCCAAATTCGAAGAAAAGCCCCAAAAACGCAAAATATGAATATGTTTAATCAGAGCATAAGTTTGGCGTATAAGTATGCAACGTGTATGTATGTAGCGTATAAGTATGTGTACACGTATATGTGCTCAGACGTATATGTATATAAGCAACGTTGTGCTCAGCCGTATATGTATGTATGCAACACATATGTGTACCGCGTATATGTATATATGTAGCGTGTATGCAAATAATGTATATGTATGTGGGCGTATATGTAAGTCTGCCCGTATACATACATAAACGATTGACATGGACTTATACGATATATGAGCTAAAGATAAGTAACTAATTACTAAGGAAAGGTAACATTTAAAAACGGGAAATGACTTAGAAATATGATACGGCTAGGAATAGTTAAGTGATGCTTGTTTATTGATACACAGTTAGCCTTGCACAGCTCAAGAAGGGTATGACAGTAAATTTAGAGAGGAATCGTTTATAGGTGACTTTCTAGCCCCTTTCCTTGTTATATTTTCGGGACTGTGTGCATACTCGGTATGATTAGTTAATACACTTACCTTAGGTGGTAAGTGTATGCCTTATATGATTTACGTGACAGTGATTGGGGTGATAAATGAATGTTTGACGGTACGTGAAAGATCTTCGGATATTTCACGTATCGCCAGGAAAGGTGAGTTTTATATATGATGCATGAATGATATATGTATGTTATATGAATGGTTTAGAGTATGTATGAAAGTGTATAAAAATAAATATAAAGAAAGGTATGGTATGGTTGTATGGAAAAAGGGGACCAAGCCCTCATAATAATCGAGGAAGAAGGGGACCGGGCCCTAATAATACTCGAGGAAGAAGGGGAACGAACCCTAATAATACTCGAGGAAGAAGAGACCGGACCCTAATAATATTCGAGGAAGAAGGGGCTAATGCTCTTTAAAACGTATAAGTATGTAAAGTAAGATTAAATATAAAAGTATGAAAGAAAGTAAGAATGAAAGAAAGGAAGAAGGTATGTACTTACGTATGTACGAAAGAAAACAAATGGGCTATTCACCATTTTGCTGAAATATCATAGGCCTCGATTCACTTCCACCCCTATATTGATGAGTTTGTCGGTTCTGATTTCTCTCACCCTATTCATTTGTGCATTCACGAGAAACGTGCTTTTTTCTTTGACAGTTGTAACACCCAGCCTTTGACTTATTAAAACCCGAGTTCTAACCCACAAACTTTCTTCATGTCTTTTGCATAAACCTTTTTACACTTCTCACTATTCTATCCATCTGCCGTTGTAAGTTTATTTCCGCCATCTGCATCTACTTGATCGTAGTCTTCATCCAGGGTAGCTGGATCAACAAATTTTCCGTTTATATAGTTCTCATATGAAGCTATGAGTGAGGTGTATAATGTAAATTGTTGTTTAGCGGCATCTATTTGATCATTATCTTCATCCAGGGTTGCTGGATCAACAGTTTTTCCTTTTACATAGTTCTCATCTAAAGCTATGAATGAGGCGTATAATGTAAATTTTTTTTAGCAGATTCCACAATCATTGGCATTTTACAGTAATTCACACATGGAGGACTCACAGGTGAACTGTTGACATTATCTTGACAATTTGTAGGTGTTCCTCCACCAACTATAAAGCAGATATCTCCATATGAATTCATCACCACTTGAGGACTTCCATTTTCACCCATGTCACTACCCGTGTAGTAAGCTACAAACCCATTATTTGAACATGAACCTGAAGACCCTCTTGCTCCATACATTCCCGGATCCTGAACCTGATCACTAACTATTTCTTTTGCTTTATGTACATTTGATAGGCCCGTAGTTTGTTTTCAACATGCTCTAAGTCAAAGTTTTCAAAGTCTTTGTTATCTCTATTCATGACAGTGTATATCAATTACTTTGGTGGACGTGCATCTAAGAGCTTCTTCAGTATGGTTATCAAGCTCATTCATTATGTGATAGTAACGAGTGAAAACATCATCCAATGTCTCATTTTTCAAGTATTTAAAGACAGAGAATTGAGTCTTTAATAACTTGGTCTCTGAATTTCTTATTGAGATATTTCCTTCATATCGATTTTCTAATGCTACCCAGATTGCTTAAGCAGTCTTAAATTTCTTTAATGTATGAAGAATCTCTTGTCGTAAAAACATAGTTATGGCTGCTAGTGCTTTTTTATAGCATCAAACATCTTCTTTTCATCGTCTTCCATTTTGCTATATTTTTGACGAGTTCTCTTCCTTCAAAAGTGGTGGTAGGAGGAATGTATACATCCTTAATACACACCCAATTCTTAGCATCTTGTCATTTATGCTCAACCCGATTTTTCCATTGAACAAAGTCTGTTCCTCTTAGTAATTTATGTTCCTTACTTGCTAAACCCGCTTCAACTTCCATTTTAAGAATCTCAGAAATATTAATTGAAGTCATTTTGTTAATTTTAATGTGCAAAAAATTCAATCAGTGTATAAGTTCATCTGAGTTTTAGTATAGGGAAAGTTAGCAAGTTTGCCAGACAATAAATTCGCCTAGTCAACAAGTTTATAGGACAAGTTCACCTGGTCAACTTTGCTTTTATAACTTCGCAAGTTATAACTTCGCCTGATCTGGAAAAACCCTAGAAACAACTTCTGTCTAGCAGTTGAATTATTCAGTTTTTCGTTTTCGAAGGTGTTTTCGAGTGTAGGGTATGATAGGTTTTAGGGTATGTTTGAACATGAGAAAGATGAAACAAACTCGTATAAATCCTTGATTAACACCATAATACTCGTGCCATACTCCCTAACCACACAATTTCAAGCTTCATGTTCTGACACTAATTGTAGGTTCCTAGAATGGATCGCCTACAACAGTATCACGAACTAGAAGGGTTCAGAATCCGTTTAGTCTTTGTTTACGAGTGTTAGTAGTAAAAAACAATGAGTAGAAACAAGGGTTAAACACAAAGAATTAACGTTTTGATTGATATGTAGGTATTTATCAATACACAACACACAAAAACGTCTAGTGGTAGAATATGAAACCCTAGCCGAAGTTGAGTTTATAACCTACTCAATTTCGCCTGTTACAACATACACGAATTTTTGTTAACTTCCCTTCTACGTTAACTTCGCCACTTGCTTAACATACCCGTACAAAACACAAACTTTAACATTACAAATTATTCATTACAGTAAGGAAAAATATTAAACTAATGAACTATTGGCATGAAATGCATCAACAGGGACCATAAAATGCGGAAAACAAATTACAAGGAAGTAATATGTCCAAATAAATTGCTAAATGAATTGAAAGATCAGGGAGGGGTATGAAAAGTAGGAGAAGGGGCTATGTGTAGCCTAACCCTCGATCATTTCTATCCAAAAATTTAAAATCAAGTCAGGGATTGATGAATTCGAGTTGTTTTTGGTTATAACATCTCCATCAGAAACCCATCAGAGGCGTTAGACGAGCTCAAATATGGAGTTCCTGGGAAATATTTTGCAGTTTTCTGGTTTGGTTCGCGTACAACATCGGATAGAAGTGTTTCATTTTCATACAATGATACTTCATATTCTTATAGCAACACTTCTAGCGACATTTCCAACTATTGAATGTTAGTGTCATTTTTTTAAGTACACTAACTGTTTTCTCACGACACTCTATGACAACAATTGTTTTTTGGTTGCAACACTCCTTGTGTTCTACCCAATGTTGCCGGGGACACTTTCATTCTTCTTAGTGATACTTGTGTATTGACAACAATAGAAATGTCAGCTAAAAATAATTACCAACATCGGCAATGTTGCCGTTTTTTATCAAGCAGGAGTAGTGGTCGACACTTGTTGTGTCGGCTAAAGGTAACTGACAACATCCGAGAATTTATAATAACAACGAGTATTATTACAAATCGATGGATTTGTTATTTGTTAGTTATAATAACTATTTATATGGTCTAATTAGAGTTGGCCCTAAAAATTTATTAAAAATAGACTTTGAATAGTGGAAATGGGCTTAAGAAGAGATAAAGTACTTAAGGGTCCATGAGATAGAGAGTATAAATACCCTCTTAAAACCTTTAAACCCTTAAACACTAAATCTTTCCATATTTCACTTTTGAAAACACACACACATATGAAGCTTATGATTTGAAGGATACATTTTAGTAAATAATTCAAGAGCTGGATCCATAAAAGTGTAGATCCATGAAGAAGAAAATGTGAAGGAGCCATTATCAAATATCGCATACATTTTCGGATCTCACTCGATTAAGGTACATTTTAGTTAAAAATGTTATTTATTTGATGTCGGTTTGCCATAAAAGTTGATAGGATGTTAGATCGGGTTAAAATAAGAAGCAAAGTTGAAAACTTGACATAAAACAAATGTATTAGTTCGTGTTAAACGAGTAGAGTTTGGTTCATAAAAAATATGGGTAAATGAAGTCGGTTGTACATGAAATTTATTATGCCACTAGATCAGGATGGAATGCTTGTTAAGGTCTCAAACTTTATATAAAACGGGCTATTTGGACTAGTTCGTGTTAAGCGATTAAGGTTTGGTTCATAAGAGAATGGGAATGCTCTTTGAAAATGAGAATGCTCTTTGCAAATGAAAATGGTTTTTGCAAATGGGAATGCTCTTTGCAAATGGGAATGCTCTTTGCGAATGAGAATGATCTTTGCAAATGAGAATGTTATTTGCAAATGGGAATGCTCTTTGCAAATGGGAATGGTCTTTGCAAATGAGAATAGTCTTTGCAAATGAGAATGGTACTTGCAAATGGGAATGATCATTGCAAATGGGAATGCTCTTTGAAAAAGGAAATGGTATTTTCAACTGAGAATAGTCTTTGAAAATGGGAATACTCTTTGCAAATGGAAATGGTCTTTGCAAATGAAATGCTCTTTGCAAATGGGAATACTCTTTGCATATGAACCTTGGGAATACTCACTGCTAGATATTCAACCATCATAGATAGCTCAGCTAGTAAGTATTAGTAAAACTAGTTAAGTTAGTGGGGTTTGAACCCGTTAGCCTAGTTAAGTATAATTTAATTGTAGAATCATTAATAAACGACTAATTGTTTAACAGTTAGTTGTGCACAATTAAGGAAGGGAGTAACTATAAATTAAGAATGTAACCAGATCCAGGTGAGTTCTAGCCCCTTTCTCTGTTTATGTTTTCAAGATTGTGGGCATACTCAATGTGATAGTTGATAATAAAGGTCGCTAGATTAGTATTATATGTTAGCATGTAGAATGTGTATATATATAGATTATATATGTTGGTATGTTTATATATATATTATATGTGGTGCGTGTAAACATGTGTATGTATGGTATATGGGTTCTAAATTCGACTTGGTATGTTAGGATGGAAAATCCCTCTAACTTTCATTGGATGTGGACATGGTATAATGTTAGCGTAGGTAAGAACCGTGGACCTTACACGTTTAGTCATTGGAATGTGTGTGTATAGTTTAGAACTGCGGACCTTAAATCCTATATATGTAAGGCGGATGCATAGGGGAGGATTTTGGACCTCGTACATGCTATGGTATATATGTCAACATAAGTAAGGACAACAGACCTTGTACGTGTTATAACTGTATGTGTCAGCATACGTAAGGGCATTTGACCTTGTACGTGCTGTTAATGTATGTGTCAGCATAGGTAAGAACGGTGGACCTTGTACGTGTGGTCAATGTATGTTGGTATAAGCCTGGACCGTAGAACTTGTATGTACAATGAATGGTGAACACGGGTAAGGACTACAGACCTTGTGCGTGTTCACGATGTTGAGTATATGTACAGATGGCAGACTATGAACATACTCTTGGTTGGTGAAGGTAAATGATTTAATGAAAATGTGCTAAGTATTTATGGTTTGAATGTAAATAAAGTTTGTATGAATATATGAATATGGAACTGGTGAAGAATGGTGTGCGTATCTTCGGATATGAATATGTATGAATGCATAAGTATGCCAAGTTGTCTATTAAAACTAGAATACGCTCTGCGTAGCTGACTTTTAGTATGTACACAGGGTGTAAGATGCTGATGACAGACATGAGGTGCACACGTGGCTACTAGTATACTCGATGGCACCCG
This sequence comes from Bidens hawaiensis, assembly GCF_021521415.1. Classification (NCBI taxonomy): domain Eukaryota; kingdom Viridiplantae; phylum Streptophyta; class Magnoliopsida; order Asterales; family Asteraceae; genus Bidens; species Bidens hawaiensis. The sequence goes on from NW_027492604.1 coordinate 187,835, forward strand.
AAGAAGAAAAGTTATGACATGTTAAGTTTGAATGCTATTAAAAAGTGTATAAAATGAATGAATTGCTTTTAAGCGATGTATATGATTAAATCCAATGCCACATAGAGCGCCCGGGTTCAGGGCCTTACACATTGCAAAATATTGTCAGAAAAAGTTGAAACAATTTTTTTTTTAATTTTAGTATCATCGGTAACGGTGGATCTAGGGCCAATTATTGTATTTAAATATGGTTCTTTTGTTAGTTAAGAGACATCATCATCGTGAACGGGAATATGCTTGGTGTTTCTTTTGACCCATGTGGCTTTGTCGAGGATGAGGTTTTTTCGAAGACGAGGAGTATGATGCATGGATATCTATGAAGATTATTTATATTACATTTTTGAATTTATATTTCCTAGTTTTTATATATTCTTTCATTTGAGTTATGATTCTTACCTTATATGTAGTGTTGGGCCTATATTTTGTTATGATATTATTAGGCTTTTGTATTAGACAGCACTTTATTGTAATGATATTGTAATCTCTCGTTTAACTCTTGCCCGGGCATAAGGCCATTATAGGTTTGTAAGCCCATTTGAATGAAAACCCTAGGTGCATGGGTTCACAACAAATAGGCTACTATTCACCCATGCACCATAGTTATCATGGCTCTTTCTCTCTTTTAACGTTCATATTTATCTCTCTACGATTTTGCTTAAACACGATATGAAATCCTAATGATCATAGTGATTTCCCCTAATAATATCACAGATTGATCGGAAATGTTATTAGCAGGGCTGCCAATTTATGACACGAACATGTTAACACGACACGAGTTTTAACAGGTTTAGGTTTGAGCTTAACATGTTTCGTGTCTTAAACAGGTTTACCTGCTTAAGACATGTTAAAATTCATGCCCTACAAGTTAAATACCTGTTAGACTGTTAGTAACATGTGTAGATTTTTAATTTATAAAACTAAATAAGTATGCACTCCTAAAGTCATAAACCTAAAGTCATACTTATATACGAAATTTCACTTATGCCCGTCAGAACCCGATATTATATATTTAATGGATGTTATGATTTGCTTTTATGGTTTTTTGTTTCATGTATATTATCGATTTATGAAATTTTATTTCATATATGATAAGGATTGTGGTTTTTGATTTCAAATATGTTATGTATTATTTGCTAATTAAGACTTATATGCTTGTTTTGGAAATTTTTGTTTCATTACACATGTGTTATTCATTGCATGTTTAAATAGGTCCATTAATAGGTTAAAATATTACAAAACATATTCGTGTTCGTGTTTGGAAAAAATGACACGATTAGTTATCGTGTCGTGTTCGTGTTTAGTACATCGTGTCTTATCGTGTCGTCTTCGACATGTTATTACAGCCCTAATTGTTAGGAGATCCATCTGGTTGTAAAAATCGTTAATTTTAAAATTCTGAAAACCCGACACGTTTAATTTTGGATCTTTGTTTATTAATAAATTGGAGTCTTTATTGAGTATTTTTGCGTGTTAAGATTTTGTTATATTGTGTACTCGTGAGGAGTTTGTATTTTGGAATATCGAGCATCTATTTCAAATTAACCGAATTCAAGGACTAATTAGTGTTGCTAAAAGTGTTTTCTAAAAAAAAAGAAAAAAGAAATTCGCACGCTAAGCAGCCCTCTCCGTGCTACGCGCCGCGCGGCCGGTTGCGCTAAAGCTATTATGGGTTCTTTTTGGTTTTAACTCATTTAAACACACATTAACACCATTTTGAATTATTTTAAATGTTAGTTATTATATTTTATTGATATAAAACAAGTTTAAACTCAAAAACCTCTTTTTCAACTCAATTGATTGAGTTTAATGGCTAATTCAAGGCTTTTAAGCATTTTTAAACTGTCATGACTAATTAAAACTTGTTGTACAACATCCTTGACCTTTTTCAACTATAAATAGACCTTTATATCCCTGCATACAACTTTTCCACACCTCAATCCACGAAAATTTTATGTTCTTCAAGCTATTTTTGCATTATTATCAAGTTTGACTTTCAAAAATCAAATTCTGAAGTACAAGACTTTTTCTCTTTTCTTCTTGTTCTATTCTGGGTATGTTTTATGTTGTATTCCAGTGTGTTCAGTATGTTTAAAATAAAATACTTTGTTGAACACAACTTGTTGTGGTTGTTCATCAAAAACAAACCCGACTCGTTTATGCACTTATTTGGTTAGGTTTAGTTATTTCTATTACTTAAAACATTTAAAACAAATTTGATTCGTCATATCCTGTTGGGCCTAGTTTAATGTGGTTTTTACTTAGTCAATGTGTTTTTGGTTTAAGCTTGTAATGTGGGCTGGGTTTAATATGTAAGCCTATATTTAGTGCTTGTAATGTGGGCTTTTGGTCAGTTTGGGCTTAGGTGTTTGGTTCCATATATATAGTGCATGTATTGTATAGGGTTTGGTTGTTCGTTCACTTGTATGTTTGGCCATCTAAGTGTATACGAGACGTGATTGTAATCATGCTTAAGCACCCGACGTATAATAATAATACGTGTGTTTTGAAGCATTGTTTGAGTTTCGTATTTGTGTTAATCCGTATTCTTCAGTTATTGGGTATAGGTATTCCGCACTCATACTTGTAGTGATCCAGATTCGGGACTTACAATTGGTACCAGAGCCTTAGACCTTTTCAGGCTCGTTATTGTGAAATCAAGGATTCAAGATCTTGATTCATAGGTGGTTTGTTGGTATTTCCCGGCGAAACAGTAATCGGAGAAGAGGAAGAAGCCATTTTTGGGAAAGAATTGATTTTGGTTTGGAAACAAATCAAAATCCCCTTTTTCTCGGGAGTTTGTTGACAATCTGTGTTCTTGGCCAAAACTGACTTGTTTTCGGCTACTGTTGGTTCTCGGCCAAGAATAGTTCTCGGCCACTTGTAGTTATCGGCTAAGGTAGTTCTCAGTCAACGGTTGGGTTCTCGGTCAAAGCTTAGTCAGACATTGAGTTCTCGGTCAAAGTTTGGTCAACTTGGTAGTTCTCGGTCAAACTCAGTCATACATTGAGTTTTCTGTCAGACTCGGTCAACCAGTGTGAATTTGTTCATAGCCCAGTTAACTGTTTGGGCTTGTTTGATTTGGACTTGGGATTCATATTTGGACATAAGTAATTTTTGGACCTAAAATAAATCAATTAATCCAACTAAGATGGAACAGTTAACAAATGGTAACAATTCAATCAATTCATCACTCCATCAAGAACTTAACTCCTTCATGGGGACTGCCACTCGTATACCCCGTCTCTTATCTCATGAGGGGTTTAGTGAATGGAAACTTCGTTTTGAACATTACGCCAAGATGAAAGATTCCAAAATATGGAAAAGTATTGTTAGGGGACCTCAAAGAATCACCTATCAAAAGGATAACTCTGATAAAGTCCTTGTGAAACCAGTTGCACAGTATGACGATGATGATTTTGCTAAAGTTGAGGAAGATGAGAAATCTCTCTCCACTCTAACCATGGAACTCTCACCCGAGATTGCTCTTCAATTTAGAGAACTTCAGTCTTCTAAAGAGTTATGGGAGGCACTGATCGAAGTATATGAAGGGAATGAAGATATGAAGAGAAGTCGCCAAGATCTGCTGCGACAAAAGTTCAATATGTTTAAACATGTTTTGGGAGAAACGTTCGAATCCCAACTTCAAAGATTCATATCACTTGTGACTGAAATGAGATCAGCAGGGATCTATCTGCAAACTTCATAAATAAAAAACAAGCTGGTGAACTTATTGTCGAAGAGTTGGGACATGAATGTTGCGGTTATCAAAAAGACTAAGTACCTCAACAGAATGGGTATGAGTGAAATGATAGCCACTATTAAAGCATGTGATATGGATGATAAGCAACGTGCATTAAATCATGCAAGATCTTACAGTGCAGCTGGATACAATGTTGCCTCCAATAATGCTCTTATTTCTCAAGACAGTTTCTCACTGTTCAAGGCTACTCAACAACCACCTTAGGGTAACTTCCAGATGTTCTCATCCACTCGAGGTCAATCATCATCATCCATCCCACCCCAACCAGCTCCAGTATTCTGCACCATGTCTGGACAGTCTTCAAATGATACTGGAAAAACTACTCATACTTCCAGTCAGAACTTCAGTCAGATCCCTACCATATCAAAAGAGACTAAAGAGAATATAGCTCTAATGGCGGGATTCATGAATTGTTATAATGCATTTTTGGCTGGAGACTTGGTTCAACCTGTGGTTGCTGCTGAACTAGATTAGATCCATCCTGATGATGTTGAAGAAATGGACATCTCGTGGCAAATTTCCAGGCAGTATCTCGTACGAAGAAGTTCACTAAGAGGACAGGTAGAAATAATTGGAACATGCCTAATAATCAAAAGGTGGGTTTTAACAAAGACACTCTTAGGTGCTACGACTGTCACGAGCCGGGTCATTTTGCTCGTGAATGTACTAACCCAGCGAAGGATGGAAATACGGAAAGGGCATTGGTTTCAGTTGGGAATGCCAAAGGTGAGGCTGGAGGTAGTTCAGGTAATGGTGAAAGAGGTATGGTTGCTCAATAGTTCTCTTGGGAAGGTCAGATGGTTGCGCTCAACATTGGAAATCAAACTGCAAACTTCGCCAATGTTGAAGACATTGGAGAAGAAAAAGCTACTGAGAAGAATGTCAAGGAGCTTCAATTTGCGTATATGGCGTTCACTTCTCCAAATTCATCTGAGGTAATTTTCCAACCATGTTCTTTAAATTGTGTTGAAAAAATAGAATTGTATAAGCTTTCATAACGATAACCTAACTAGAGATATGGAGAGAATAAAATCAGAAAATTTCAAACTTAAGAAAAATGAAAAGGGCTTTCTAGATTAAATAGAAGCACAAAAGAAGGATATTTCTAAGCTTAAGTTTGATTTTAGTATAAAAAGTTGTCACCACCTAGATGCCATACAAAAAATTGCTGAGTTAACTGCTAAACTGGAAGCCTCTAAGTTAGAAATCTTGAATCTAACTAGTATGTTTGAAAAGGCTGAACTTGATTTTAAAAAATTCGATGGTTCTAGTAAAGTAGTTAACTTAATGATTGAAAACCAATTGTGGTGGAAAGAAAATGAAGGTGAGGGAATAGGATACAGTCAAGTTCCCCCACCTTACAACTAGAATTATGTTCCTACCACTGTCACCAAAGAACAGGAAGAAAAGATAAAGGACATGAAGTATGGTAAATAAGACAAAGGTGATGAGACCAGTTCTGTGAATGCTGGTTCGTCCACTTCAAATAAAAAGATTCTAATGTAACTACTTCATGTGAAGAAAAAGTAATTGTGAAGGAGTGGACTGATGAGGAGGACGACCCTTGTTTTGAATTTAATAATGATATTGTTTCTGATGTTTCTTTCAAACTTCCTGTTTTGAATTCTGTTATTCCTACTGTTTGTGTGGGCTCTGCTTTAAAGAGCAAGGATTTTTGTGTGGTTGATTCGGTTGAAACTTTGAATTCTACTAATGTGGTTTCTAATAAAATTAAAAACTCAAAAACATCCAAAAAAATACGTAGCACCTAAATTTGTCAAAGAGAGATGCTCTAATGACAAACAAGGTGATAAGTTAGAAAATGATAACAGGGATTCTCGCAGATTTAAGCAGACTGGTCCACACAACCAGTCCAGACAAGTAGTTGCCCAAAATGATTTTTTCATAAAACGTCAAACTTGTTTTAATTGCGGCACTCCTGGTCATATTGCTAGAAATTATCCACATCGTCCATATGTTCCTTATTATGGATTCTATCGGAGGAATATGCACTACATGCCTCATAACGCGTACAGGCAAGGATTCAGGCATTATCATGCTAGTTCCATTAAGGATGATTGGAATCGAAACAAATCTGGCAGGTTTAGTCATCAACAGACCAAACCTAACATGTCTAAAAGAAAGGTCAGAAAAGGTGTTTCAAGTTCAAATTCAAATACGAGCATTAAGTCTAGACCAAAACAGGAGAAAAAGGGTGATTCGTCTCTTTCCACATCCAAAACACCGGAGGTTACAACAATCATTCGTACCTATAATTCCAAATCATACAGACATAGATGGTTGCCTAAATCTCCGGCGAAAGTTTCTACAAAATCAATGTTTGATGATCAAAAGGACATGTCATGGAAACCCGTAACGACTGTAGATGAATCAGGGTCACCCTGTGTAAGTATGGACTGGGTACCAAAAACTAACTAATCCCGCGCTTTCTGCAGGGACAGCAATGGAGGAATATCATCAGACCTTGGTATGTTGATAGTGGTTGTTCCAGGCACATGACAGGAGACATTACCCAACTACACGACATTCAGACATTTAATGGTGGGTATGTGTCCTTTGCGGGAGGAGAAAAAGGAAAGATCACTCCGAAGGGTACTGTAAGTAACGGTGTTCTAAAATTTGAAAATGTCAATTTTGTTCAAGAATTGAAGCATAGTTTATTGAGCGTGTCACAAATCTATGACAAAGAGTTTTTAACTCATTTTACTAAGAAAGAGTGTCTGATTTTGAAACCTTGTATTATTATACAAGAAGACTGGATTCTTGTTCGATCACAACGAAAATATAATGCTTATGTGATCGACATGAACAAAAATGTTCCTGACGAAATAACCTGTTTGTTTTCAAAAGTGTCAGAACATAATGCAATGCTTTGGCATCGTCGGCTTGGTCATGCTAATACTAAAAATCTGAATCGTCTTGCTAAAAATAATTTGGTACGTGGTTTACCAATCAAGGATTTTGTGACTGTTGAAAAATGAGTGGCTTGTGCTTTGGGTAAATATCATCGAAAATCTCACAAGCCAAAGTTGATTAATACCATATCATTAGTTTTTCAATTACTTCATATGGACCTTTTTGGACCAGTTCACGTTTTGAGTCTTTCTCGTAGCTCTTATTGTCTTGTCATTACTGATGATTACTCACGTTTTACATGGGTATTTTTCTTGTCAAATAAGAGCGAAACTGCAGATTTAATCAAGAAGTTCGTAATACTCATGGAGAACCAACTGAACTTGAAGCTGAATGGAATTCGTTGTGACAATGGAACGGAATTCAAGAATGCATCATTGAATCATTTCTGTTCAAAAAAGGGGGTATTACGTTTGTACAGCGCCGTAAGAACTCCATAGCAAAATGGTGTAGCTGAAAGAAGAAACAGAACTCTTATAGAAGCGGCAAGAACTATGTTGTGTGACTCCAAACTGCCACTGTTCTTCTGGGCAAAAGCCATCAATACGGCCAGCTATGTTCAGAATCGGGTGATAATTAACAACTCCAAGATGAAGACTCCATATGAGATTGTTTATGGTCAAAAACCCACTGTTGCGCACTTCAAAGCGTTTGGCTGTCCCTGCACACTGCTAAACCTTGAGTCTACTCCAAATTTCGGGGCCACAGCTGATGAGTGTTATTTTGTTGGTTATGTGGGTAATACAGCTTACAGGGTATACAATAAATCAACCAAACAGATTCTAGAGTCCTATGAAGTTCGTTGGTTAGAAGAAAATGAGACTAACGCTCGTGTTGGTCCCGATTGGTTATTTGACTACAACGAACTCTTCAAACCATTCAACGTGCTTCCAATCATCAACACAGAACCTTTAGGTGGTCCCAAAGTGGAAGCTGCAAAAGATAATTCACAGGCAGTGTCTCACATTTCTCCATTACTGGATGACGATGTCGCTGAGTTAAGTAATGATTCACCTGCAACTGACACTCAGCCCAAGGAATCTTGAGAAACCGATTGTTCGCCGAACACGTCTGAGGATGCTGCTACTGTTGAGAGGGAGAGTTCCATCCGTCAGATCTTCGGGAGTACACTGTTTCCCGATGCCATTCCAAATGAATATGTTGCAGGTACTTCGTACTCTCACAGTACGGAGACATCTGGCTGGAAGAATCCCCTTGATGATAGTGAGAACTTGTCAAATCTGCAACCTAACAATGATATTTCCGATCATTTAATTCCATAGAGAATCCAGAAAAATCATCCGATTGAAAATTTCATAGGTCCCATTGAAGCGGGAGTGTCCACCAGAAGTCAGACAGGACACATAAACAGTTGTATGTTTTCCTACTTCATTTCTCAAATTGAACTAAAGACAGAAGAAATGGCTCTTCAAGAACCTAGTTGGGTTGATGCAATGCACGAAGAATTGAATCGGTTTGATAAGTTGAAAGTTTGGATATTGGTTAAGTTACCAGATGGAAAGAAAGCTCTTGATACAAGATGGGTTTTCCGAAAAAAGAAAGATGACACAGGAGTTATTGTTCCAAATAAGGCACTGTTGGTAGTTTGTGGTTTTCGTCAGGTTGAGGGATTAGATTACACTGAAGTCTATGCCCTAGTGGCTAGACTTGAGGCCATTAGATTTTTTCTAGCCTATGCATCATATATGGGGTCCACATTGTATCAGATGGATGTTAAGACCGAATTTCTGTATGGTGAAGTCAAGGAAGAGATTTATGTTGATCAGCCACCGGGTTTTGTTGATTCTAAGATACCAAATCACGTCTACAAGCTAGACAAGGCATTATACGGGTTACATCAGGCTCCTCGAGTGTGGTATGCTACATTGACCGCACATCTTCTTGATCATGGCTACAAGCGTGGAACCATCGACCAAACTTTGTTCCGGAAAACTATCGGAAAAGATTTGATTCTCGTCCAGATCTATGTCGATGATATTATTGGATCCACCAGCACTGAGTTGTGCACAAAATTTGAAGGTGTAATGAAGAAGAGATTTGAGATGAGTTCGTTGGGAGAAATGACCACGTTTCTGGGGCTACAGGTTCGCCAAAGCTCGGCAGGAATTTACTGCATCAAGGGAAATATGTTGAAGATATGCTGGAAAAGTTTGAACTTCAAGATTCCAAGAATGCCAACACTCCCATGGCAGAAAGGCCACTATTGTCATCTGATCCTGAAGGGAGTCCTGTAGATCAAACGTATTATAGATCGTTGATCGGGTATCTGATGTATCTCACAGCCAGTCGTCCTGACATCATGTTTGTAGTATGCCAATGAGCTCGTTTCCAGGCTAATCCTAAACTCTCTCATTTAATTGTTGTTAAACGTATTTTTAGATATCTGAATGGACAACCAAAGTTAGGTATTTGGTATCCCAAACAATTAGAATTTGATCTTTATGCTTTTGCTGATAGCAATTATGGTGGAGATGACATTGACAGGAAATCCACGTCAGCTGGTTGCCAGTTCTTAGGAGACCATCTCATTTCATGGCAGTGTTAGAAACAACAGACGGTATCTACCTCGACCGCCGAAGCGGAATATGTTGTCGCATCTTCTTGCCGCTCTCAGGTTATCTGGATGCAAAACCAATTGCTGGATTACGGTTTGGAATTTCTTAACACTCCTATTTTTTGTGATAATGATGCGGCCATTGCAATTGTGAAAAATCCAGTTCAACACTCTAAAACCAAGCACATCAATATCAAAATTCATTTTATTCGTGACTGTTTCGATCGAAAATTGATTCATGTTGAACAAGTCTAAATTGACAACAATGTGGAGGACTTATTTACAAAACCGGTCGGAACAGCAAAATTTAATGTGCTTGCGGGTTTTCTTAAAATGCTTCGTTTCGAGGATTGAGCCTTTTTGGGTATAAATTTGTACATATTTGTTTATTTTTGCACAAATTTAGGGGGAGAAAAATCAAAAAGACAAAAATAGTGTGTGTGAGTTGTTTTTATTATTTAAGAAAAATTAAAATGTTAAAAATAGTGTGTGCGCGTTGTCTTTATTATTAAAAATAAAGAAAATTAAAAAATTGCTTTTCAAGATTCATTCTTCCTTAAAATTATGTCGGTTGCTCAAGTTTGAAGGATATATACTTGTATATGGTTGGTCCAGTGCTCTACTTATAGTTTCACAGGATAGCCATTTACCTAACGACTGAAAGCAACCGGGCCATTATGATGTGTTTTATGTTTCGTATTCTTTCACTTAAAATTATATCGGTAACTCTGAGCTGGAAGGTCATGCGTTTTCATGCATGTTTGGTCAGGTTAATCACTTGTGGTCATACTGGATAGCCATTTACCTGAAAGCTTAAAGTGACCGGGGTGACTGAACTCTTAACATGTGTGTTTTATGCAACTCCCTGGGAAATGATATTAATATTCAGTTTACAGCTTTTTAGAAGCTTCAAATTTTTTTCAAATGAAAATTGATCTAACCTTTGGAAAGTGATAGATAAATTGTTTTTGCGTTCCTAACGGGTGAAGTTATTAAGCTTAAAAGGCTCTAGAACAGTCATTGATTTGTATGGTAGCTTTCCATTATGTGTAAAAGTTGAGGTGATATAAACTAAATATGCTAAACTTAATGTGGATATTCATTTTGAAGATATGTGCATGTCTCCAGATACATCTCTCCGAATGATAGGCAGAAAAACAATTACCCAGTCATACACGAGCCCGTTAGTGTATTGATCGTCAAAAATATTATATTATATTATTCGTTGAAAAAAAATCATCAAAAGAGTTCACTTTATCCTATCAAAATCTATATTTTTGAAAGCTTAGAGGATGAAACTAGAACTATAGATATGGAGGCATAAAAGTAATGCATGTCATGTCTTGAATGAAAGGCCTGTAAGTCCGGATGGCTGGTAAGTCCAACGTTCAACCTTAAAGCTTAAACTATGTTTGTTTATCTACAAAAATCTTTTGATCAAGAACTAGGGGGTTGGAGTCACATTGGGGTGACCTAGGGAAAGCCAAATACGCTTTGAGAAGAGATAGGAGGCATCACATGTCCATGAGTGATGTCCATATAAGCTTTATGCCGAACTGGACCTTAATCATATCACTGACACAATGAAAATCATGCTAAGTATGTTATACCTGCTAACAACATGTTTCTTTATGTCATAATAACGCTGAACATGAATCCTAGTGACAACCTCTTAAACGATATGATTCCATGTTCGGATCTTTTCATAAAAGGGCGGCGTTTTTATTAAAACTGAAATTTGATCCCGATTTTATAAAATTCAAGGGAGTTCTTTTGTATGTTAAGGTTTGTATTTCTTTCAGTTAGTCAGTTTGATTTTATTTTATTTAATTTTATTTTTATTCTGTTTGCTTTATCTTGAAATTACTCTCCTCGAAACGTATGTTTTTAACCGGTGTATTTCCAATATGAGCCCAATATGGTTTGGGCTGCTTACTATTTTGGGCTGATTATTATTTTGGGCTAATCAGTTGTGATGGGTTCTCGGCCCATAAGAATTGAGGTGTAAATTTACCCCAACTCCTTTGTTATTATTCATTAACTCATAAAATCTTTCATTTCCCAAATCATCTTTCAACCGAAAAAGAAGAAAACCATCTCTTGCATACCCTAATCACATTAAGCTGTAATCTTGATTTGTGTTTGTTGTCTCATAGGTAAATGAAGCAAAGGTTCAATCTAATATTTATGAAACTTTTGTTTTGAAGGAATCGACATATAAACAACCGAATATCATAGACTAAGTGGAATTATGAGTTATCAAGAATTCAGGATTTTGGTTGATGTTTTAGGGTTTAATGGAGTCTTTTTCGGTTGTATATCTGAATATTGAGATGGACCAGTTGCAGCTTTAATGGAGGTTTCGGTAATTTGGAGAAGATGACACATTTTCCAAGGAGGAACCCAAGGGGTTTTCTATCCACAGCTGTCAAAGAGCTCTCGGTTAACTTTCATTGACCGAGATCCCTTTGCTTGACCGGGAACTCCCGTTCTCGATTAAGTGTTGACCGAAAACTCCGTTCTCGGTAGACTTTCATTGATTTTCGTTGACCGAAAACTCGGATGTTGACTGAGAACACACCTCGTTGACCGAGATCTCTCCAGTTGGGCCTAAAACTCTCTGTTGGGCCTAACCAATACTGTTACTATGTTTTGGGCTATATATATTGAGCTTTTGGACTAATTCTTAAACCTTAAAGCCCAAATCTTCTAATGAGTTTATAGCTACTAACTTAATTTGTTTGGTGCAGTAGTGGCTGATCAGACTCCGTTGAAATTTGTGGATACACATAATATTGCTGGACAATTATATGATCCACCATTGGCTCATAAGGAATTCCAATCTATGATTGTCGGTCTCAACACGTGCAGGATTTCCCACGCACTACGAGAAAATCCTGTTATATGCAAGATGATGATCACAGAGTTTTGGAACAATGCCTCAATCAACCAACGAGGGCCGTATGGAGTGGTGTCGATAGATTCCATAGATCAAGAGAAGCTCGTTAGTATTACAGAGGCTATCATCAGAGAGGTGCTGTTGTTTGGTGATCAACCTGATTACCCGACAGAATATTCTCCTTTGTATGTTGCTGAGATTCTCACCAGAATGGGTTACGAGGGTACTTATCCTCCGGCGATCAAGAAATTATTCCACCCTTACTGGAGGTTCTTAATTCACACGTTTTTCACATGTGTGTCGGGTAGAAAAAGGGGGTTCTGACGAAATAAGCCATATACAGATGTCTGCTGTCACCGCTCTGATCATGGATTGGAATTACAATTATTCCAAGTTTGTTTTCAATGAAATGATAAGCAATCTGAAAGAAAGAAGAAAGAGATGTTCCTTATGTATCCAAGATTCTTGCAGATGATCTTCGATTCTCACAACACCGATCTCGTCAAGTCTGTTGATACTTTGGATATGATATCAATGGGACCCAACACCTTTGGGTTAATGAAACAGTCCTGAAAAGGATCCAAGATTGTATATCAGGGCCTTAATGCTCTGGTGAAATTTGGACATTTTGTTGGACAGAAGCTGAGCCAGTTACAACTCAGGTTGCTGATAAGCATGTAGCACCAGCTCAACCATGTGCTGCAGCTTTCGAGATTTCTGATGATGAAGATAGTGAGACAGAACACCGTGAGACGGACACCGCTCCAAATGTGGAGAAATTGAGTGCTCTTGAAGTAGCCAAAGCTTTATTACAGTCAACTACTTTGAAACCTCCTCAGACAGTTACTGAAAACATTGAAGAAGATTTGAGTGAAGAACCAACCGTTGATCTCATCCCTCGTAAATGAAAAAGGATTGATCCGAGATCTAGCGGATTGGACAGTGAAGCGGAAGCAACAACCACAACACCAGCACAAACAACAACCACCAACCTACAACAACAAACTCATCAACCGGAGTCACATGCTCCAGAAACACCAACTGAAAAAGATGCATCTACTGCAGAGCCTTTATTACAAGATCAGATGTTTGATGACTTTGATTTCGAGACAGATATTCCCTCAGGTTCGTCTGGACCAGCTGTTCAGGGTCAGTCAAGTTCTGGGGCGTCAGACAAGATTGCCCAAATTCTTGCCATGCAAGAAACTTATTTTTAGAACAAGGGCAAGGGAGTTGTTCTTGAAGATGCTCCCGTTGATATTCATGCACTACAACATCGAGTCTTTGAACTCGAGCAAGATTCAGTAGTCAAGGACGTTCATATTCAAGAATTGGAAGCAAGCAACTCTGAAAAGGATTCTAAAATTAAAGAATTTCAGTCCAACATGGGAGGATTAATGGCTATGTATCTTGACCTTCAACAAAAATTGGTTCAAAAGTTTGGTGATGAGTTTAAAGGCAGTGATGATGTGGCTTCTAAAACGCCCAACGTTAATCAAGGTAGGAGTTCTCCCATTCGCCCAACTGACAACATCTATGAGTCTGAATCATTGAAACAGTATATGGACGCACCACCAATCTCCAAAGAAAAATCTGAGAGAGTTCAGAAAAAGCTACTGGTGATGAAAAACTCCAATCAAATGTCGAATCATCCAGACAAATTCATTGTTACTTTTCCTAAGGGTTTCTCAGATAAGTATGGTGACCTTTCAGGAGTTGTTTCATGGGGGTTTGATGCCGAAAAGAACATGTGGTGGGTTAAGAGGAAGTCCGGGACTACGAAGTACTATAAGAAGATGAAAGATTTCGGTTTCTGGAATAAAGTGGATCTGAGTGACCTGATAAATTCTCCCTTCACCAATCCAACTAATGATAAACGTGGTAGAGATTTTTGGAACTTTCTGAGAAGTCAGGTTGATAGAGGTTTTCCAAACATGACAACTGCTGAATCCTTTTTGAAGAAAGCTAAGGGGGTCAAGGATCCAAGGACAGGGAAGACAATGGTCAATGTCATGTGGCCGGCTACAAACAAGGCCACCCACATTCCTGTACCTGATGCAATTCCAGATGGCACTTTAGACAACATGAGGTTCTGGAGAAAGAGATATCAAGACTCTCAGCACGTTTCAGGTAATCGCTGATCCACTTTTTGAGGTGGCTGCTAAGGAATACACGATTATGGTTGCGTCTATCATCAGATGCAAATTTTGGGCTGGCGCGTTGATAGATGCTGATATTGATTACATGGAGCATGATTGAAGACGAAGCTACAAACCAAGGGGGAGATTGTTGGGCCTAGATTAATGTGGCTTGTACTTAGTCAATGTGTTTTTGGTTTAAGCTTGTAATGTGGGCTGGGTTTATTATGTAAGGCGAGATCTTCCAAGATCTCGGTGGGCTTTTGGTCAGTGTGGGCTTAGGTGTTTGGTTCCCTATATATAGTTCATGTATTGTATAGGGTTTGGTTGTTCGTTCACTTGTATGTTTGGCCGTCTACGTGTATACGAGACGTAATTGTCATCGTGCTTAAGCACCCGACGTATAATAATAATACGTGTGTTTTGAAGCATTGTTTGAGTCTCGTGTTTGTGTTAATCCGTATTCTTGAGTCATTGGGTATAGGGATTTCGCACCTATACTTGATTATTTGGTATCATAATTGTATTGATCCAGATTACCGACTTACATATCTTCTAAAATTAATATTTTTATCAGGCCGGAAATGAACCCAGCTTGAATACTTGGGCCGGTTTAGGATTCTTCTCGAAACGAGCCCGACTTAATCACGTGACTAACCATTATTATAACCCAAATTTTTAAACATTGTTTAATTTGAACTCACTTATATATTCTCGCCAAAAAGTTAAAAATGGACAATTATAAACATAATATATAGTTTTCTCACAAAGGTTTAAACACAAACCGGCTAAGTCTTATGTTTCATTTTATTTCCTTGAATCTAATTTTGAACCTAGAAATATTTTCTAGGGTCACTCGTCGAACCTAACTCGTCTGGTTCAGCTCGTTTAAATGCATAGTTCGCTTGTACTCGCTTATTTTTAAAAAGTGAGTTTTTCATAATCTATTTTTCATCTTTTAGCATTTTTGGGGTGTAACATGTTACCATGCTTCAAGCTATTTCATGATCATTGTTTATGCATGTTAATAACATTCTTTCATAAGGTTTATGATGACTATACGTGTATAATGTGTAATGTGTTTATTGCTTTATGGTTGGTACATCAGACATCAAAGTGGGAGGGTCCGACGAGATGTACCTGAACTATATATTCTTCAAATCTGGTTGTCGAAAATGGTGGTATCCTTGTCATTCCCCTAGGTTGGGTCGTTATTTTTTGTTGCTTTCCATTTACGTTATGTTTAAATATATAGCATTCGTGACAGGTGAATCGACAAACGTTTTACAAACACACACACACACTAATATGTGTTGTTGACAAAAATATATTATTTTAAACGTGTTGCAGGTCATTACGATGAAGTGCAAGGGCAAGAAAACTATATCGACCTTAGATTTTAGTTAAATGAATAATTATTGTTTCACTCCTGTGTAATGATATTTGCCTTTTTATTGAACAATTTGTGTACGTGTGAAGTTATAGAATAAAATAAATATATTGTCACTATTGATAGGGTTATGAACTTATGAGTGATTTGTACGTTGCACCCGGGTCTATTCCACTTAAAGTCGAGGTGTTTCACCGGGAACCTAATGTAAGAAGCTAGGGTTTATTTGATAGTTTTTGAGTTAATTGTCATTTTCATACATGCGGTTTGTTCAATTGTGCAACTTTAGTGTTGTTTTCAATTCAACGGAACTCGATACCTGACATTTATAAGCATATCAAATTAGTAATTTATTCTAACATCGTTGTAACATCTCGGACTTTTCAAAATATATATTTTTATTGAAACCCGACCCATTTTGAGGTTTGGGAAATGTTACCGCATTTATCGAGAAAACTAACTATATTATATTATTATTTAATTAAGTATATAATATGAAATTATAACTTTCATGTTTTGGAAAAAATGACCCAAACATAAACTCTTAACTCTTATTGCCTTCAACCTCTAACTATAGGGACTAAGATGCAAATTATTATTATAACACATTATATTACCTTTCAAATTCCCGGTTTTATTTCGTGTCCAATACGTCGTTATATGATGTTTGTCTAATGAGTATTTCTTTTTACGGGACTCACAACTAAGCTTTAAATTTAAAACGGATATTCCTAATAACAACACACACAACCGGTAAATGTACCGATCGCTAGTACCATAGACCTAAGAAGTCCAAGTAACGAACACAAGGACACGTGAAAATGCCTATGATCACTAAACCCTAGACAAGACCTTCCTAAGAATAATATTTTTAATTGATTTTTTTTTAAATTAAACTACTTGACCTAAATTACTTTCACTAAATTAATTAACTGGACTAACGGAACTGACAGACAAAACTTTCCTAAATTGGAGACTTAACTGACTTTGACTGACAATGAGAAAACATCTACCTAGGTAAGAATCAAATTGACGATCTAACAAGATAATGTATTTAATGACCGCACGGCACCAGTATCTAAAGATGACACAACTAAGGTTCGCTCAAGAAATCTAGATCACCTCTCGGTCTCACTAACAAACCCTAACTACCCTTAATTGAAAATTAAAACAAAACCGGAAAAAATGAATGCTAAGTTGTTATAATGTCAACTCTTCTCTCGGTCTCACCGACACACAACCCTAATGGAAATGAATACTACACAAGCAAGGATAGAGGAACAATTTAGCGTAACACAAACTAGATCAACTAACCGCTCACAAACCCAATCCGATAAGAACCGAACCCGCTATCGCGCAATCCTAATCCTAGCATGCAAAGGCTATGAAACGACTTTACTTCTTATCACTTCTCAGTCTCTAAGAATGTGTTTACCTGCTGAATTGTACTAAAACACACTCAACAAAAGCCTACAGTAATATCTACCACAAACAAACTCTAAACACAAAGTAAAGACTTGAACATACAACTATCAATCAAAACCAATTAAATTAATCGTAGTATGAGATTATAAGATAGATTAATGATATGGCAGCCACTAAAACCTAATTCATCATTAAACCAAACTTTCAATAGCAATTCAAGTCATATTAACCATACAATCCATTCAACTCATCAAAACCGAACAATAATCATCACACCTAGGTAGAACTAACAAGTTTAGCCAAGCATATTATTTGGACAGCAGCAAATACTCATTATAACCATCATATTAATCACCCAAAACATAATCAAATTAATCCAAAAATCAATTATGATCATACACAATTCAATTCTCAATTCAACTGCAAAATAATTCACTTTCAAGATCAAAATCAAAAGAGTTATGAACATAAACAAGAAGGCAAATTAATGAGTGCTATACTCTCGATTGAGGCTGAGTTATATGACGAGATCCGACCAGTAGCTGTTGTCCCGAGTCACCTTGGCTGCCTTCTCCTTATATAGTCGTCAAGAACCCTAAAAAAATCTTTTTTCCTCTCTCCTTGCTGCCGATTAGAAGTAACAATGGGGAATTAAGATTATATTTGTTTCTTGTTTTGAGCTGATGGCATCCAAAATATATGTCCAGCCACCAAGTTTGACCAGCCATTAAAAAAGAATTGAAATGTTTTCTTCTTGATTGATATCTCCCGATCGGATATCAAAGTAGAGGTGCTTAGGTTTATATTTTTTTTTCCTTTCTTTTATGATGACGCTGCCGATTGCTATCAATAGAGGTGTTTAAGGTTTTTTTTTCATTTGTTTTGTTTCTTATATATCAAGTATGCAAGGCTTCACACAAATGGATTCTGGCCGGGCTTTAACTTGGTTCTTCAAGATTTGAGCGTAAATGCCTTTAAAGTCTTGAAATGCCTGGTTCTTTTTTCTCTTTAAAACCCGCAACCTACGAACGAAATATAACTTTGTTATGTCAAAACAAGTTAAAATCATTATTTATTAGATAATTAAGCGATTAAAATGATGATAAAAGGTGCATAAAACATATTAAACATCCCCACACTTACTTTTCATCCCTGAAAAAGAAATCTACCCAGAATCATAACCAAGTGAAAACAACTAACTCCCAGATTATCTAATATTATTAAAACAATAGAAACAGCTCGACATATTGACCGTGATTGCCTGTATATTTGCCCACTTTAAACCCAGCCACTAACCAATCAAGCAACCCCATTGCATTAAGCGTTTTCAGTTCAAAAGCCATGGCTACACCTACCCCATTTCAGACAAATAGAGATAGAAAAACTAGAATCGAAGCATAACGGTTCGACAAATCACCATAAGCCAAGGACTCATTGATTGTACTAGGTAGATGTACTCGGTGAAATTTGATGGATAAATGGTCATGTGGAGGCCGTACGAGTTATTTCTAAATATTATTGGACTTTGTCCTATAAATCCCCAATTTGATATTTTTTTACTAAGAACCTCGAGCCCCAATAGCGATAACCTCAGTGTCACTATCCCCTTTGCTACGCGTAAACCCTTAGCCTTGTCTAGATAGTGCAACTTTGGCCTCTTTTACTATTTTTGGATGTTTTTTTTGCATCTTTTATTTGTAAATTCTTTTCTTTTTTTTTTCAGGCTTTTGCAAGATTTTTTTTTTTTTTGCTCCTAAATAAATATAACTATTTTCTAAGCTCGTAAAAATATAGACATTGTGGTGGTGTGCTGGTTTGAGTGCATCTAAGTCTTACCATCTCAGAGTTATTAGATTATGGTAATCCTCCCTAAGCATCGAAATTCGGTTTCACCGTTTCTCTAATTATTAGGTATATTAAGTATGCTAAAGAGGACTATAAAAGCTAGTTGGGCATACCGACACATCCCAAATTAGATATGCAAACCATCTCTATTATTATTATTATTATTATTATTATTATTATTATTATTATTATTATTATTATTATATTTTTCAAAAAATTTCGAGAGCTTGTTAGCACAATGGTAATAATATCATTTCCATCTTAACGTAGTAGAAAACAGATTTCGGTCACCCCAGTTACTTTCAGTTTTCAGGTAAATGGCTATCCCGTATGTCTATAGGTAGATAACAGGACTAAACATATACAAGTATATGTCCCTCAAACTTAAGTAATCGACATAATTTTCAGCGGAAGAATTAAACAAAACACACAACAGTCACCTCAGTCACTTTCAGTTCCAGGTAAATGGCTATCTCGTATGTCTACAAGTAGATAACAGGACCAAAAATATACAAGTATATGTCCCTCAAACTTAAAGTATCGACATAATTTTCAGCAAAAGAGTGCAAAATATTATTATTATTATTTTAAAGTTTTTATTTGTTTTTTCTACAACTAAATAAAATAAATAAATCCCATCCCCACACTTAGAACGAACTCGTTCTCGATGAGAACAAGGAAAAGAAATAAAATAAAAATAAAACTTAAAATTTTCAAGAATAAAACAAAGAACGGGTTACTCCCCTGGTTTATATGCAGCATCTTCACCAGCTGTGTATCAATCGAGCGACCGTATAACATTTCATTCTCGGCCGCAACCTCGGGAGAACCAGTTCTAAAACGCTATCAGAGGTACCATGCGCATAATAATACCTGAAATAACTCAAACTCGCTCGCATGTAGCGGCGTACAAAACAGAAAACAAAAACATAAGAAATAAACATATTTTTGTGTTTTTTAATTTTTTTTATTATTGTTATTTTTTAATTTTTAATAAGTAGAATACCCCTAAATCGACCGACTCGAATGGAGATTGAGTACAGGTGGTTTCAATTTGGAACATCCTAACAAAGACACAATAAGAAAAACATATAGCAAAAAATAACAAAAATACACACTCTACAACTCGGGTGATCTCAAGAATGCGTTTGATTCCCCGATTACTCAATTCCACCTGCCCACTAGTCTGTGGGTGGTAGGCGGATGCAGGCCGATTGGTGTCCCCATAGCGCTGCAACGCCTTCTTTATCTGCGCATACAAGAAGTGAGTACCTCGATCACTAATCATGGCTTTCGGGACACCAAAACGACGAAAAAGACTCTTAAGAAAACGGACCACAACTTGGACATCATTCGTGGGTAAAGCCTTGGTCTCAACCAACTTTGAGACATAATAAACGGCCATGAGTATGTACTTGTTCCCATGCGAAGATGGAAACGGTCCCATGAAATCAATGCCCCACACATCGAAAACCTCACAAACCTAAATAGCGTTTTGAGGCATTTCATTTCGCGACGAGATGTTGCCGACACGCTGGCAACGATCACAACTCTGCATAAACTCATGCGCATCCTCAAAAAACGAAGGCCAATAAAAACCATAATCAAACACCGTCTTCGCCGTAGAACTCGCACAGTAGTGACCTCCTTTCGGTCCTACATGACAATAGCTCAGAATCTGTCATCCCTCCTTAGCATCTACACACCTCCTACTCAGCTGATCAGCATCGATACGGAAAAGATATGGCTCGTCTCATAGGTTGAACTTAACATCAGCAAAGAATTTATTCTTTTGCTGGTAAGGCATCTTCGGGAGGTACCGTTCGCAAGATAGTTCGCGAAGTCATCGAACCATGGAAAACCCTCCTCCTACGCTATAACAAAAATGAGACACTCTGTCGGAAAACAACATCGATCCTGATCCCCCGAATCTCCTAAGTCCGCTCACTCTAGACACGAAAGATGACCGGCTGACACATTCTCGGCCAACATTTGTCACGGATCTCAATATCAAACTCCTGAACCAACAGGATCCATCGGATAAGATGAGGCTTTGCATCCTGCTTGCTGAAGAGATATCGAATATCAGCATAATCCGTGTATACAATCGTCTTGGACAGAACTAGATAGGACTTAATTTTATCGAATGCAAACACCACAGTAAAAAGCTCTTTCTTGGTGGTGGTATAAGTCTCATGTGCACCATTTAAGGTCCGGCTAGCGTAGTAAATCGGATGGAAGTGTTTATCATTCCGTTGTCCAAGAACCACACCGACTACGAAGTCGTTCGCGTCACATATCAACTCGAATGGTAACAACCTATTGAGATCAATCATGATTGGGGCGTTAATGACTTTGTCTTTCAAAAAATAAAATGCCTCAATACATTGCTGATAAAAAATGAATGGAGCAGCCTTCTCCAGAAGTTTGGTCATGGGTCTCGCGATCTTAGGAAAATCTTTGATGAAGCGGCGGTAGAACCTGGAATGACATAGAAAACTCCGGATGGATCTCACAGAAGTGGGCGGGGGAAGATTCGACATGGTCTCGACCTTCACTCGGTTAACCTCTATCCCCGCACTCAAAATCCGATGCCCTAGAACAATGCCCTCGCATACCATGAAATGACACTTCTCCCAGTTAAGGAATAGGTCGGTGTCAACGCAGCAGGCCATCATCCTCTCAATATTAGAAAGGCAATGATCAAAGGAACTCCCAAATATAGAAAAATCATCCATGAACACCTTCATGGAATCCTCGATCATGTCGTGGAAAATAGCCACCATGAATCTCCGAAATGTGGCTGGAGCGTTACACTATCCGAACGGCATATGTTTATAGGAAAACTTTCCGTAAGGACAGGTAAAAGTGGTTTTCTCCTGATCATCGGGATCTATCGGAACTTGGAAATACCTAGAGAAACCATCTAAGAAGCAGTAGTACTACTGACCTGCCAAGCGCTCCAACATCTGATCAATGTAGGGTAAAGGAAAGTGGTCTTTCCTTGTGGCATCATACAGTTTGCAGTAGTCAATGTAGACTCTCCATCCAGCCACAGTCCTAGTGGGGATGAGCTCATTCCTCTCATTGGTGACGACAATCAAGCCACCCTTTTTAGGAACCACTTTAACTGGACTCACCTAAGCACTATCAGAAATGGGAAAAATGATCTCCGCATCAAGGAGTTTAATGATCTCCTTCTTCACAACCTCTTGCATTTACGGATTAAGCCGCCTTTGCGGCTGAACGACAATTTTAAAATTATCCTCCATGAGGATTTTATGAGTGCAAAACGAAGGGTTGATACCCTTAATGTCGATAGTATTTCATGCAATTGCCTCCTTGTGCTCTTGTAGCACCCTCAACAACTTCCTCTTCTCGACCTCCGTCAAAGCAGATGCAATAATAACAGGCAACTTCCTCTCTACATCTAAAGATGCATACTCCAGATGGGCAGGCAAATCCTTAAGCTCTAAGGAAGAATGAGGACTCTCGACGTAAGGCCGGTTTATCGGATCGTCTCGTATGATCCCAACAGACACACTAGATTCAGGGCCATGTGACTCGGTGTCGTCATCCAAGGACTGATCGGTCATGGCAACCATCTCAATCTCTGGAATCTCCCTATCGAGAATCTGGGTGTCGGAGGCAGATCCTCCACAGATCTCGCTGAAAAACTCCCCAACATGTTCCATAATGGTATCGATGAAGTATAAGGAGTCATCAGCATACTTGGGGTGTTTCAATGACTGTCGAATGTCAAAGGTGACGTTCTCATACCCAACTCTTAGAATTAAATTACCCTCGCAAACATCAATCAACGCCTGTGCAGTGGCAAGGAATGGTCGGCCTATGATAAGCGGGACACTATCATCATCGGTCATGTCTAAGATGACAAAGTCCACCGAGAAAATAAACTTATCGACACGAACGAGTATGTTCTCAACCACCCTCGAGGGTATTTCACAGAAGGTTCAGCAAGCTGGATACTCATCCCGGTAGGCCTCGGCTTGCCTAAACCCAACTTGCGATACACAAAATACAACATGAGATTAATACTGGCACCAAGATCCACCAGCGCATAAACCACCGTATCATCACTCAAGATGCAGGAAATCGTGAAACTCCCTGGTCAGACATCTTCTCTATTAACTTTCTCTGTAAGACTGCAGAGCAACTAACACTCAATGGGATGGAAGAGACCTCAGCTAACTTCTCCTTATTCGAAAGAATATCCTTAAGGAACTTTGCATATTTCGGCATTTTAGTGAGTGCCTCAAGGAATGGAATGTTAAGGTGAAGTTGCTTCAAAGATCAAGAATTTGAAGTTCTGCTCCTCGTCTCTATCCCCGTGGAGTCTCTTGGGTATGGAACTCTAGGTTTATAGACTGTCACTGGTGTGCTGGGTAACTGCTGGTTCTCGGCTTGTGTTGTACTTCCTGGGATGTGCCTCTGATGCACCTTGGCCGGTGGAGACTCCAACTGAATCTCCTCATCCACCTGCTACTCTCCATCGACTTCAGGCTCCTCAATTACTCATCTCGTCGCCTCCTAAATCGCAAGCTCGTTGCGTGCCCCTACACCGCTCCTCGTCATCACAACCTTCGCGAACCCCTTCAGGTTCTGCTCTGTATTACTCAGAAGTGTACCTGGCGGCCTCTTATTTAATCGACTCGCTATGTATCCCATTTTCCGCTCGAGATTTTGAATTGGCGCTCCTTGATTTCTCATGAATGACTCGTGCTCCCGAAGTTTCTCTTGGGTCTCTTTGTGATAGGAATCCTCTCGAGTCATGAGGTGTGACAACATCTGTGTCTGTTGTGTCATCATCTTCTCTAAAGTGGGCTTCTTCTCTCCACTACTCGCTCCCTCACCAAAATCCTGGAATAGAATCTAATGCTGCTGGAAGCCGGAATGATTTTCGTTCCTCCAGTTGGAATTTTGATTGCCTCTCCACCCCGAATTATAAGAATTGAAAGAATTTTGGTTTCATTTCGGATTACTAACAAAGTCCACTGCTTCCTCCTGGAAACCTACAGGGCAATGAACAGTATCATAACATCCTCTACAAAGCTCGTACAACTTGCTCTTCACCTCCAAGTCCTTCACAATCTTTGCTAACGCCAAAACCTGTACCGCAAGTGCGATGCTCGTGTCGACCGAATGCAAGCCACGTGATAAGGATTCGATGGTCTTAGTGCTCTTGGATGGTCGTCGCTGGTATCCACTAATGGCGAACCCATTAAACAAAGCAATGCATTCATCCGTATCCGTCGTCGTCAACAAATTACCTCTCGCCGCCGTGTCAAGCATACTCTGCCTCGCGTACGTCACCCCGTTATAGAACTTCTCAACAACTTCCCAGTCTTGCAGGCCATGGTTCAGACAAAAATCAAGTAGGTTTTTGAATCTCTCCCATGCCTCATAGAATCTCTAGGTATCCTCCAACTGGAAAGAATGAATCTGATTACGCAAACGAGCGGCCTTAGCCGGAGGATCGTATTTCTTAAGAAACTGGGTCTGCATAGCGGCCCAAGTAGATATGGAGCCCCGTGGGAGGGACTCAAGCCATAAACTCGCATGATCAACGAGTGAGAATAGAAAAACGCGGAGTTTGATGGCGTCTTCGGATACGCCGGCAAGATGGAAAGTGTCGCAAATACTTGTAATGCGAGTGAGATGAGAATGTGGGTTTTCGTGGAGCAAACCGTGAAATTGATCAGAATGTGATGAGGGGTTCAGAATATTCAATGGAATCTGCCAGTTCGTGTTAACTGCGATGGCTGGTGGAGCAATGCTGGATCTTGCGCCCGCATCGACCGGACGGGCCCGGTCTGCAACTGTCTTCCTCTGTGGTGCGTCAGCCATAATCCTATCCCTAACGACGGATTCAAAAAAACTAGGAGAAGAGGATGTACTACCAACAGACGAAGAAGAACTGGAAGACGGTCTGGTACGACGTCTCTCACGCAACTCTCTCTTTGGTTCGGAATATCCCTTAGATTCAGGCAGTCCTAGAGATTGAGTATGTCGAATACAGCTATTTAAATAAACAAAAGAAACTAAAATTAGCTAAACTATTTTAACTAACAAACAAAGCAAAAGAAAAAACAAGTAGCAAACAAGGTAGGTCCTAACTCGAGTCGATCTCAATACACCTCAAACCGTGTCCCCGGCAACGGAACCAAAAACTTGATGTGTGTCTAATGGGTACTTCTTATTACGAGACTCACAAGTAAGGTTTAAATTTAAAACAGATATTCCTAATAACAACACACACAACCGACAAGTGTACCGATCGCAAGTAGCATAGACCTAAGAAGTCCGAGTATCGAACACAAGGACACGTGAAAACGCCTATGATCACTAAACCCTAGATAAGACCTTCCTAAGAATAATAGTTTTTAGTTAATTTTTTTAATAATTAAACTACTTGATCTAAATTACTTTGACTAAATTAATTAACCGGACTAATGAAACTAACAGACAAAACTTTCCTAAATTGGAGACTTAACTGACTTTGACTGACAATGGAGAAAACGTCTACCTAGGTAAGAATCAAATTGACGATCTAACAAGTTAATGGATTGAATGACCTCACGAAACCGGTATCTAATGATAACACAACTAAGGTTCGCTCAAGAAAGCTAGATCACCTCTCGGTCTCACTAACAAACCCTAACTACCCATAATTGAATATTAAAACAAAACCAAAAAACGAATGCTAAGGTGTTCTAATGTCGACTCTCCTCTCGGGCTCACCGACACATGACCATAATGGAAATGAATATTACACAACCAAGGATATATGTACAATTTAGCTTAACACAAACTAGATCAACTAACCGCTAACAAACCCAAACCCGACAAGAACTGAACCCGCTTTCGCGCAATCCTAATCCTAGCATGCATAGGCTATGAGATGACTTTACTTATTATAACCTCTCGTTCTCTAAGATTGTGTTTACCCACTGAATTATACTAAAACACACTCAACAAAACCCTACGGTGATATCTACCACAAACAAAGTCTAAACACAAAGTAAAGACTTGAGCATAATACAACTATCAATTAAAACCAATTCAATTAATCGAAGTATGAGATTATGAGATAGTATCAATAATATGGCAGCCACTAAGCACAACCTAAGACATCATTAAACCAAACTTTCAATAGCAACTCAATTCATATTAACCATGCAATCCATTCAACTAATCAAAACCGAACAATAATCATCACATCTAGGTAGAACTAACAAGTTTAGCCAAGCATATTATTGGGACAACAGAAAATACTCATTATGACCATCATATTAATCACTAAAAACATAAACAAAATCATCCAAAAATCAATTATGATCATACACAATCAATTCTCAATAAAACTGCAAAACAATTCACTTTCATGATCAAAATCAAAATAGTTATGAACATAAACAAGAAAGCAAAGTAATGAGTGTTATACTCTCAATTGGGGTAGAGTTATATGACGAGAATCGACCCCTCACTGCTGTTCCGAGTCACCTTGGCTGCCTTCTCCTTCTCTAGACGTCAAGAACCCTAAAAAAACTCTTTTTTTTCTTTCTCTCCTTGCTGCCGATCGGAAGTAACAAAGGGGAATTAAAATTATATTTGTTTCTTGTTTTGAGCTCCTGTCATCCAAAATATATGTCCATCCACCAAGTTTGACCAGCCAATAAAAAAGAATTGTAATGTTTTCTTCTTGATTGATATTTCCCGATCGGATATCGAAGTAGGGGTTCTTAGGTTTATATTTTTTCTTTCTTTTGTGATGATGATGCCGATCGCTATCAATAGAGGTGCTTAGGTTTTTTTTTTTCATTTTTTGTGTTTCTTATATATTAAGTATGCAAGGCTTCACACAAATGGATTTGGGCTGGGCTTTAACTTGGTTCTTCTAGATTTGAGCATAAAAGCCTTTTAAGTCTTGAAAAGCTCGGTTCTTTTTTCTCTTTAAAACCCTCAACCTACGAACGAATATAACTTTGTAAGATCATGTCAAAACAAGTTAAAATCATTATTTATTAGATAATTAAGCGATTAAAATAATGATAAAAGGTGCGGAAAACAAGTGTGTTTTACAACACATCATTATATCACAAAATTGATATGGGAAATCGAATCTTTGCATCATATTCGGTCCACCGACGAATTGAATTAAGAAACGACATCAATTTGATTTGCCATTCTTAATATACTTAGCCGTCACTATAGCGATCTGGTTATACATATAAACAATCATAATAATCAAATTAAATTTGCAGAAATAATCACCTAACCCTAGCCGTCCTTAACCCTCTACTTAATTTAATTTCGTTGCTGTTTGATATTCGTTCATCATCGTGTTTGAGCCGGCCGTTATTCGTTATATTTGATCATTAATCATTAATCGTTTCAGGTAATTGATATTACAATCTTGTTCGTTGTTCTTGATGCAATATTAACCCAAAGGTTAATTAAAGAAAAGCTTAACAGATTTGATGATTGACAATTCTAGGGTTCATAATGAATAATTAGATCTAGTGCATGGACTGCTTGGCTAGGTAGCTGGGGGCGCGGGTTCGAACCCCCCCCCCCCCCCACCCACCCACCCACCCAAGCCCGTTTTTATCTCTTGTTTTTACAAAATGGTTTTTAAATTATTATTTATATTATTTATTTAGTCATGTAAATATTAATTAAGTATTATATAATCAATAATTAATTTATATTTTATTAAAACCGACATATTAACTGATCATTTTTTTCGAACCTTGGTTAAAACCATATGTGTGTGTGTGTGTATACACACACGTATATTTTATGTATTAAAGATGTGTTAAAGATCTTAATTAATAAAGGTTTAACAAGATTTTAATTTAAAATACACCCTTAAAATATAATTTTCGTATCAGTGTATTAAGTTAATTTTGGTCAAGTATTTTCTAAACCAATGAATATTTTTTATAGAAATAGTTATACATTATTTATTATAACTTTACGAATTATAAGTAAAAGTTTTTTATAACGATTATATTTTATATTAATATTATTTACAAGTAATCATTATTAATAATGATAATATGTAATATTTTAACTCTTCAATACCCGTTTGTATCTCAAATCATTATATAGTCCTTTATTAATCTCTAGTATTCTTCGTTATTATTATTACTTAGGGTTTTCCTGTTGATTCATCTTGAGAGTGATGTTCATTCTCATACCATTCTTAACGCAATTATTTCCCTCGTTTATTGCTAAGGTGAGTATCTCACTCTTCTCTTTTTACTCATTTTGTTTACTGTTTTGGGGCATATGCGTTCGTAGATATTTTATTACTATATATTAGTCAACTTGCAACTGTTAGTCATATGTGTTTAACAATTTATGCCTAATGTGTTATATGCTTATATGCTTTACTTGAATACATTTCGGAGAGGTCCAACATATTCTCTTACAATTCTTAACGCATTTATTTCCCTCGTTTATTGCTAAGGTGAGTATCTCGCTCCTCTCTTTTTACTCATTTTTTTACTGTTTTGGGGACATATGCGTTCACAGATATTTTATTACTATATATTACTCAACTTGCAATTGTTAGTCATGTTTGTTTAACAATTTATGCCTAACGTGTTATACGCTTTTATGGTTTACTTGAATACATCTCGGAGAGGTCCAACATATTCTCAGACTGGTATGATCATACGCAAGCCGTGTTAGCCATCGTCCAGTTCATCTGGCTTCGATCTTACCGACAACATATTTACTTGCTCATTTGGTTAAATTGCTTATCTCACTTGACACAGTTTGCTCTTTTATTTATTATTATTTAATCATAAAATTCTGGTGTTTTACTCACTCAACCTAGTTTTGACAAAATTATTGTATTTTTAATGCATATGCAAGTTATCGTGTGATATGATTATCAAGTTCATTTGAAGAAAACTTAGGGTTGCATGTTAGAGAGAAGATAACACGAGCTTGATTTATATTTTGTCTTTATTTATGTTATTTGTGGTTTATGTACTTTGAAATTTGGAAATTGTTGGATTACTTAAATTGTAATAAATAGATATTATAATATTGAATTTTGCATGATAATACCTTGAGAGCTGTGAGCAATCAGTTCACGCCCCGGTATTTCCGTCATAGGTTGAGGTGTGACAATCGTCTATTTTGTCTGTTAATTCAGGGGTAAATTAGTAATTTCTTTTATATTATTTATTTTCTCTTTGAGTTAATTGTCATTTTAATACATGTGGTTTGTTCGATTACACAACTTTAGTACTTTTTTGAATTTATTGCAACCATATACTTGTATTAGTTTTGGATACATTGGCATTCAAAAGAGATACCACATAATACATATGTTGGGTCTATGTTTAGTTGGTTTATACTTAGTCGTTGTTTAATATAGTTTGTGTCTTGAATGCGTATGTAAACCAATATCAACTTGGAATCTCGATGGGCTTGGGCTTATTGTTGGGCTAGGTTGTAGTTTGCCTATATATAGATGATATGTATAGGGTTTGTGTTGGCTGTTCATGAGAGAGTTGAAAGATTTTTGTATGTGCTTAAGCATCGGACGTTTATGATACGTATGTTTTGAAGCAATACTTGTGTGATTTGCGTGTTATTGTTATTCATCTTGAATAATTTCGTGTTATATTCCGCAATAACATTGAGATTGTTGATATCATATTGAAAGATCCATAAACGTGATTTACAATTGGTATCAGAGCCTTTTGAACCATTCAATGCTCGGGTTTGATATCAAAAGATTCAAGATCTTGTTACTTTGTGTTTGCTTTTTCCGATGAGAAACTCATTGGTGAAGAAGAGTTAATTTTGGTTATAGAATCGGTTGGGTTGGAAACAATTTAAATCCCTTAATTCACGGGATTTAGTTGATCTCTTATCTAAATTAGCCAACCATGTTCTCGGGCAATTCTGTTTGATTTTGGGGTTAATTCAGGGATTTCGGCCAAAGTCTTTAAATAATCATCGTTATCAGTCATTTTTAAGGGTTCTCGTCTTGACTCCATTGATTTCAGTTAGATTCATAGGTTATCGAGAAAAATTTGGTGTTCTCGGTCATCAGGCGTTCTCGGTCAACCAGTGCTCTCGGTTGACTTGATCTTTGTTGACTTGATATGTTCTCGGTCAACGCTGACTATTCTCAGCTAGTTCTTCACGTAAGCCTAACCTGTACTATTTGGGCTTTAATACTTGGACTCTATTTACTTGACCAATATCACTATTAGTGTTACAATTAAAATTGAACAACTAACTAATGGTAATTGATCAACAAATGCTACACTTCATCAAGAATTAGACTCCATAATGGGAACTACTACTCGCATACCTCGTCTGCTGTCTCATGAGGGGTTTATCTAGTGGAAATTTAGATTTGAGACATACGTGAAAATGAAAGATGCCATGATTTGGTGAAGTATAGTTCGGGGTCCCCGTATTATTACTTACCAGCGTGACAATTCTCAAGAGGTTGCTGTAAAACTAGTTGCTATGTACGATGACGCTGATTTTGAGAAGGTCGAAGAGGATGAAAAGGCACTTCCTACCTTAACCATGGCACTCTCACCCGAGATTGCTTTAGGTTTTAGAGAATTGAAATCTGCTAAAGCTCTGTGGGAGGCGTTGATTGAGGTGTATATGAGGATAATGAAGGCATGAGAAGCAGTCGTCAAGATCTCCTACGACAGAAATTCAACATGTTTAATCGCATTCTAGAAGAGTCGTTGGAGACTCAGTTGCAGAGATTCATATCCCTGGTGACCGAAATGAGATCTGCCAATATCAACTTAACTGGTGTTGAAACTAATAATAAGCGGGTTAACTCCCTGCCTCAATGCTGGAATATGAATGTTGTTGTGATCAAGAAAACAAAAGATCTCAGCAGGTTGAATTTATCTGAAGTAATGGCAATCATCAAACCATGTGATATAGATGATAAGCAGCGTGCCATAAACCACGCAAACTCTTATAGTGCAGCTTTATACAGTGTTGCCTCTAATAATGCCCTTATCTCTCAAGATAGTTTCTCGATGTTTAAGGCCTCTCAAGGATAGCATACTCAGCAATATCAGCCTCAGCCTAGCTTCTCAATGTTCAAGTCATCTCTGGGTCTATTCTCACAAGTTCCACCTCAACCAGCTCTTGTGTTCTTTCCACAGTCCAATCAGCCAACTGCTCCAGCTGCTAAGTCCTAGCTTCCAACTGCGTCTTCGAGTCAGTCTCCTAGTCAAAATCCACTCATCCCAAAGGAGACGCAAGATAACATCACTTTAATGGCTGGATTCATGAATTTCTACAATGCTTTTCTTGATGGAGATCTGGTTCAGCCAGTGGTTGCCGCTGAGCAAGACCAAATTCATCCTGATGATGTTGAGGAGATGGATATATCTTGCAAATTGCCATGGCTGTCTTTCATGCAAAGAAATTCACTAAGAGGATAGGCAGAAACAACTGGAACGTACCATCAAATCAAAAGGTTGGGTTAAAAAAGGATACTTTAAGGTGTTACAATTGTCATGAGCCGAGTCATTTTCTCTCGTGAATGCACTAATCCTGCGAAAGAGGGAAACAGAGAAAGGGCGTTGGTCCTAGTGGGAAATGTCAAAGGTGAGAGTGGGGAAACTTCAGGTGAAGGTGAACGGGGTTTGGTAGCTCAACAATTCTTTTGGGCTGATCAGATGGCTGCTCTCAACATAAGTAATCAAACTGCTAATTAAGCTCATGTTGAAGATACTGAAGAAGAAAATGCTGCTGAGGAGCAAGTCAAGGAGCTTCAATTCGTGTTCATGGCATTCACTCCTCCCAGCTCATCTGAGGTAAGTTCTCCACTTTGTTCTCAAGCTTGTATTGATAAGATAGATTTATATAAGCTTCACAACAGTAACTTGATTAGGGAAATGGAAGTAGTAAAATCTGAAAATTTTAAACTTAAGAAAAATGAAAAGGCCTTCCTAGATAAAATAGAAGCACAGAAAAGGGACTTTTCTAAACTTCAGTCAGATTTCAGTATAAAAAGTTGTCACCACCTAGATGCCAAACAGGAAATCGCTGAATTAACTGCTAAACTGGAAGCCCACAAATTAGAAATTTCAAATCTAACTAATAAATTTGAAAGGGCCGAACTTAATTTTAAAAAAATCGATGGTTCCAGTAAAGTATTCAATTCAACGACTCACAATCAATTATGGTGGAAATAAAACGAAGGTGAGG
Organism: Bidens hawaiensis; assembly: GCF_021521415.1. NCBI lineage: Eukaryota > Viridiplantae > Streptophyta > Magnoliopsida > Asterales > Asteraceae > Bidens > Bidens hawaiensis. The sequence goes on from NW_027492604.1 coordinate 220,085, forward strand.
GCATAGGATACAGTCAGGTACCCCCACCATACAATGACAAATATACTGGTCTGCCTCTTACCAAAGAATAGGAAGATAAGGTAAAAGAATGAAGTATGGTAAACAAGCTAAAAAAGATAAGTATGATCCTGTAAATGCAACTGCTTCCACTTCAAGAATGAAATATTCTAATGTATTTACCTCATGTGCAGAGAAAGTAGTCGTTGAGGAATGGACTGATGAGGATGATGACTCTTGTGGTTCATTTAATAAAGACATTAATTCTGATGTTTCCTTAGAACTAAATGTTTTGAATTCTATTAGTTTGACTGTTTTGTGTGGGCTCTGGTTTTAAGAAAAAAGACAATTGTGTGGTTGACTCTGTTAAAACTTTGAAATCTTGTGATATGGTTTTTAGTAAAAAAATTAAAAATGTGAACACTCACCACCCAAGTTTGTTAAACAGGGATGCTAAAATGAACAAAAGGGTGTTAAACCAAACAACATGTCAAGTGGTAAACACCAAGCAAAACGATTTGATCCACACAATCGGTCGAGACAAATAGTCTACCACAATGAGTATCATATAAAACGTCAAACGTGTTTTAATTGTGGGACTCTTGGTCATATTGCTAGAAATTGTCTACATCGTCCATATGTCCCATACTATAGATTCTATCAGAGGAAGATGCCTCGTAATTCCTATCGACGAAGTTTCAAGTATCACCAGGCAAATCCCTCTTATGGTGATTGGAACAGAAACAAATTTGGTAGGTTTAGTCCTCCTCAGACCAAGCCTAACATGTTTGGTAAGAACAATAGAAACCGTGCTTCGGTCTCAAAAACCAACTCGACTTCTAAATCAACGCCAGTTGGGAGAACAAATTCATCTGTTTCTCCCACTCGCAAACCTGAGACTAAACCATCCATTCGTACAAATACCAGTAAATCTTATAATGGTAAAAATGAATGGTTGCCTAAGTCTCCGGTGAAAAAGGTTTCAAATTCTATATTAGATAATCGAGAAGATATGTCATGGCAACCCGTGACAAGTGTAGATGAATCAGGCTTACCCAGCGTTACAATGGACTAGGTACCAAAGTCTAACTGATCCCGCACATTGTGCAAGAACAGCTATGGAGGAATATCATCAGACCTTGGTATGTTGATAGTGGTTGTTCCAGGCACATGATAGGAGAGATCTCCCAACTATGCGACATTCAAATTTTCTATGGTGGGTATGTTTCCTTTGCAGGAGGAGAAAAAGGAAAGATCACGCAGAACGGTTCAGTAAGTAATGGTGTTTTAAAATTTGAAAATGTTAACTTCGTTCCAGAGTTGAAGCAAAGTCTGTTGAGTGTTTCGCAGATCTTTGATAAAGGTTTTTCAACTCATTTTACTAACAAAGAGTGTTTCATTTTGAAGCCTGGTATTGTTAGTGCACGGTTTTGCGTCTAGAGTCTTTGTATTTATCGTTAATGTTTATTTGATAATTAATGTAATATTTAATGTTTATATTTATCTAGTTCGTTAAGGTTAAGTCTAGTTCGCTAGGGATGTTAGCGAACTAAGACATTATAATGTATTCCCTCCTGATTCGTTAGGGGATGTTAACGAATCAGGGGGTGGTTTGTTCTATTAAGTTATGTAACGAAGGGGAAGCTGGTTTGCTAGGGGATGTTAGCGAACCAGGTCGCCTTCTATATATAGTGAACAACTGTTCACTTGTAAAAGAGGTTTTGAGAGATATAAGTTTATAGAGAAAAGCTTTGAGTAATTACTCTCTCTCAAGCTTCATCTTAACATTATTGATAATATATATCCACATACAGAACGTTAAATCAAGGTTAAATATGAGCTAGATCTTTAATAGTGGTAATCGGATAATTCATAGATCTGAGATCTATTTTATTGTTATCGACTGTTAATCCGGGAACCAACAAGTGGTATCAGAGCTGTTGGTGCTCATTACACTTGATTTGGTGTATTAATTGTTATTGTTATTAAGTTTTTCGGTTTTTGTTTGATTTTGAATCAATTTGTGTTTATTTTGGTTGAATTATGGACGGATTGATTGGAATTCGTATTGGTTAAGGTATGGATAGGTGTGGTTAAGAGGAATTGAGGTTTGATTTGGATTTGAGTTATTTGTTTTTGTTTCGGTTTAAGTCCGAAACAAGGTGTTTGTTTTTGGCCAATTTGATTTGGTTAAGGTATTAATCGGTTACGAGGTTATGTGTATTGGGTTCGGAATTGGTTTACGAGGATTTTGATTGGTTATTTGTGTGTTTTGGTTGAGAAACGAAGTAGGATTACTGATTTGGTATTTATGAGTTTCTGGGTTGATCTTCATAATTTCTGGAAAATTACTTTGAATGTTTGAAGATTTGAAGATGAACGTGATTCGCTATCATCTTCATGGTGATTCGCTATAGGTTTATCTGTGATTCGTTATCAACGGTGTTACTTCGCTACCTTGTTCGTTAGCCAATTCGTGTGAGTTATTGATTCGTGTTATCTAGTTCGTTAACTAGATTAACCGATTCGTGTGACACGTGTTCTTCTTGGGATTTGTGTCATAACAACCTTTGCCACGTGCATAAGGTGTCAAAGTTTGTTACAAACGGTTGTAACAACCTGATTCGCTATAGTGTGATTCACTAATCAACTGTAGCAGATTCGTTATATTAATTCGCTAAGCATTTCTTAGTGATTCGTTACTGATTATTATCTGATTCGTTAAACTATTCCTTTGTGATTTGTTTGGTCAATTCGTTAAGTTGACTTGGTCAATTCGTTTGGTCAATTCGTTTGGTCAATTCGTTAAGTTGACTTGGTCAATTCGTTAAATTGACTTGGTCAATTCGTTTGGTTAATTCGTTAAGTTGACTTGGTCAATTCGTTTGGTCAATTCGTTAAGTTGACTTGGTCAATTCGTTTGGTCAATTCGTTAAGTTGACTTGTGATTCGCTAAACCTTCATCTCATTGCCATTTAGGTGATTCGTTAACCTTATTTGTGATTCGTTAAGTTGACTCGTTAAGTTGACTTTTGATTCGCTAAAACACTCACCTCATTCGTTAAGGTACTTCGTTACTGATCAGTCTTAACTTCGTTAAGACTTGATTCGCTACACTATTCATAGTTCGTTATACTTGTTTATTGATTCGTTAAACATTATTCACAGTTCGCTATAACTGTTCACACCCTTTAAATTTTTGAAATTTTTCAAAGATGGCCGGTATGTATGCATTAGCGTCTCAAAACATGTTGATGCAACAGATGTTACAACTTGATACCAAGATAGGTTCACATTCTAAATGTCCAAGATTGATGAAGTTCAGTGACTTTGCCAAGTGGGAACCTCAGTTTCGTGCACATTTGGGATCTGTTCATCCTGACTGCTCATATTGTCTTGATGAAGTTTATGTTGCACCAATGATTGGTGATGATACTATTGGGTATACTCCTAAAGCCGTTTCTCAATACTCACAAGAAGAGAAGAAGGCTTTAGAAATCGAGATAAAAGCATATTCTACTTTGACTATGGCCTTACCAGAAAATATCTTTCATCAAGTTGGTAGTGTCAAGACATGTGCGTCTTTATTTCAACATCTGCGTATGAGAAGCATGGGAAACACAGCTGAGAGTAAGAAAGTGATGCTCAAGTTTCAGTTTCGAAACTTTAATTTATTGAAAAGAGAAACAGTTGAAGAGATGACTACAAGATTTAGTCATTTAATTGTTGAAATGGACAAGATGAAAATGGAAATTTCCGAAAGAGATAAAATTGACACTATTAAAAGTGTGCTTCCAAGTTCCTACTCAACATTTCTAATGGTTTTGAAAGAGAATGATTATTTTCTTAATGAAGACTTGACGACACTTGAATTTCTACAAAAGATCAAAGCTAGAGAATATGATCTTAAGTGTCAAAAATCCTCCAAAGAAAATCAAGATCCTGCTTTCTATGGTGGGAGTATGCCTCTTAGTTCAACAATCTCTCCAATCACTGCTTTTCTTACTCATGTGGCAAGTGAAAAAGAATCAACAATGTTTAATGATCCAAAAGTTTGTTTTTACTCTGCTGGTAATTCGGGTGGTTCTGGAAGTTCGACTAGTACCAATGATCTAGAAATCATGGATTTGAAATGGAACATGGCGATGATCGTTCGTAAAGTCAAAAGATTCATGCAGAGAACTGGAAAAGATCTTTTAAACAAGAAGTTGGGTTTTGACAAATTAAAGGTAAAGTGCTATAATTGTCAAGAATTTGGGCATTTCGCGAAGGAATGTGACAAACCAAGGAAAGAATACACTGGACCTCGTGGTCAAAGTCAAAATGTTTCTACACCACGAGGAAGTGATGCTGAAAAGAAACCATCTTCTTCTACAACACAAGCAATGTTAGCAGATGAAACTGATTGGTCACAACGGTTACTATGTAATGATGTTCAAGCAAATTTGGCTATGTTTGGGTTATATAAAAATTGTCAAGATGCTGCTGGTAGTGAGATGTCTTCTGTTAATGATTCTGGATCTGATTCTGACGACTCTTGCGACAAGCCTTCTGAATCAATGTTTGCTTGCATGGCCAAGATCAATGAGGTTAGTAATTCTATTTCTACTACTTCATGTGTTAAAGCATCATGTATTGACTGTGAATCTAATAAATCTAAGTTAGAAGCATTGAAAAACCAAAATGATAATCTTATAAGAGAAATTGCTTCTCTTAAGGATACTTATCGACAATCTCTTGAATCTCAAAGGAGATCTCGAGAAAGATTGAAACATTGTCGACAAGTAATCACAATCTCAAAGCCAAGTTATCTGTGAAAATGACCATTAATGACCAAAAGTTTCAGGAAATTTTGAAACATCGTTCTAAGATAACTGAGCTTGAGAATGAGGTTCTTGAATTGAAGAACAAATTGGGGAAATTTAGAAATTCATCTTTTCTGTTGAATGAACTCATTGAGGTATCTGGAAAACAAAAGGATTCCAAGAAAGGTATTGGTTTTGTTGAAATTCCACCACCTTTTCATAATGATTATAAAATTAACCCTTTTGCAAGAAAAGAAGAGGATTTGATTCAAAAGGAACTCTGTGATTTCTGAAAAATCTAAAATGGTTAAACCTGAAATTTGTCAAACCCAAGTTGCTCCTCAGAAACCTCATGTGGAAAGTAAAAAGGTCTTTGTTGAAAATGTTAACAAAGTGATTATTGAAGATGTGTTTGAACCTGAGATAATAGACAAGAATAAGAACATTCCTAGTTCTAATCATATTCTTTGTGAACCTCAAGAGTTTGAGGAAGCTGTGTATGGTTCATTCAAATCTCAAATGAACAAGGAAGAAACTGTGAAAACCAAACCAGTGAGGACAAAGAAGTCAGTTAAACCAAAGATTTCTGACGAGGACTTAATGAGTTTCATTAAACCTCCGAGTTCTAAGTCTTCATCTGCTAGAGTTTTTAAGTTAAAGGGAATGGATACGATGTTCACTGAAAAAGACATTCCAATAAGTATTATCAAACCTGAACTTATTGAGAGTGTTTTTGTCAATGAAACTTCAAAAATTCAAGAACTTGAACGTGTGTATGCTCAAACAAAAACATCAGTTCAATCTGATCCATAGACTAAGGCAAAACAATTTTTAAAACAAGATAAGAAGATTAACTTTGTGAAGTCAACTGGAACAGATACACTAAAAAGCTTTTCAAACTGTTCTAATTTAGATTTTTATTTAAAAAAGAAATCTGAATTATCTGATGAGTTTGCTAAGAGCACGACCAAGAATGTGAGTCATCAATCATCTGCATCACTTATTCCAATTACTTCTAAACATCATCATGTAGACATGCGAACTTGTTTTTTATGCGGTCAACAAGGTCATGTTGTGAGGAATTGTTGTCAGCAGAATTATCAGAATCTCATCCTTTTATCAAGGACAAATCTAAGCCAATTCCATTGGTCAAGGAGATTCTGAAACGAACTGTGTCGTATGCTGATGATACTCATATTTTGTTCTCTGATGTGAATCCTCGGAAGGTTCTTCATGTCAATGAGACATACGGTCAAGTGAAACCAAAATTCATTCCAACTGAACCTATATGTCAAAACAAGAATTCAAACATTGTTTAGGCAGCTTACTTAAGACGAAAGTCTAAGAAGCCGGTAACTTATTCACAAGTGGCTGAACAACAATTGAAGTTTGTTAAAGTTAATGATCAAAGAGAAAACCAAAAGGTGCCCAAGACTGAGGCCTGGGCTGCCTTTTTGAACTAATCACTTTTGTTTGTGTGTAGGGTTCATCCAAGACCATTTCTGGTGAAAACTGGATCATGGATAGCGGATGTTCTCGTCATATCACTAGGAATCTCGACCTATTAACCAACGTAAGAAATATTCAAGGGGGTTATGTAGCGTTTGCTGGGAATTCTGGGGGCATGATCACACAAGAGGGTGAAGTTTCAAATGGTCACATTACGTTTGAGAAAGTAAATTATTGTGACAAGATTGATCATAATTTATTGAGTGTATCGCAGATTTGTGATAAAAAATACACTACAATATTTACTGACAAAGAATGTCTTATCTTGAAACCGGGTTATGTTATTCCCGAGGACATGGTTGTCATACGATCACCACGATCAAATGATATTTATGTCTTAAATATGAGTTCTAAGGTATCAACATCGATCGAAACATGTTTTGTCTCGAAAGCAACCAAGAAAGACTCGATTCTATGGCATCGTAGAATGGGTCACATACATGTCAGAAAGATGAATTATTTAATGGCAAATGACTAAGTTGAGGGTGTCTCGTTAAAGAATTTTAAGTTATCTGATCACTGCGTTGCATGCAAAAAGGGCAAGCAGAAGAAGAAGACACATCCCTCTAAGTTATTGAATTCCATTGATACTCCTCTTGAACGACTTAATATGGATTTGTTTGGTCCAGTGAATCTGCGAGTATTTCTGGAGTCTGGTATTGTCTTGTAGTGACAGATGATTATTCAAGATATTCATGGGTGTTATTTATGAGTTCAAAAGATCAAACACCGGTTTTGGTACAAAACCTTATTACTAAGATCGAATCACTGTATAAACAAAAGGTGAGGAGAATCTGAAGTGATAATGGTACTGAATTCAAAAACACTATATTGGATTTCTTTTGTATTCAAAAGGGAATTCACCGAGAATATAGTGCACCTTATGTACCTCAACAAAATGGTGTTGCTGAAAGGAAAAATAGAACTCTGATTGAAGCTGCACGTACAATGCTCGCTGATTCAAAGCTTCCTGTCCAATTTTGGAATGAGGCAGTGAATACAGCTTGTTATACGCTTAATCGAGTTCTAACAGTGAAACGACTCAAGAAGACAAGCTACGAGATTTTAAATAATAGAAAACCTAATTTAAAGTACCTGGAACCATTTGGGTGTCCGTGTACAATGTTGAAGAATGAATCGGGTAAATTTGAAGAAAAAGCTATCGAAGGGTATTTCTTGGGATATGCATCTCCAAAGAAAAGGGTTTTTAATTTCACATCTGGTTGTGTTGAAGAATGGTACCATGTGGATTGTCAAAAGTACACAACTCCACTTCAAGGGAAAGGTCCAGACTGGATGTTTGACTATGATAGTTTATTTAATTCTTTTACTCCTTCGATTGAACACATTGATGAAGATCTGGTTCGAGCATACTTTGAAGATCATTTGAACATTCCAGGATCTTCAAGTTCTAATGAAGTTAAAGTTCAACCAGATGCTCCAACTGAAGAATCTCAAGTTGTTTCTCCAGTTGCTATTGATAATGTTTCTACTTCTTCTGATGATGATCAAGCTGAAATTCAGGTTATTGATCTTGACAGTGATAATGTTTCATCTCCCGAGTTGGGTGAACATTACACTAACTTATTTGATAATGTTATTGTTCCTGAGAGTCCCACTCTTCGGATTCATGGATATCATCCACAAGAAAATATCATTGGAGAACTTGATATGGGCGTACGTACACGTCATCAAGTTGCTTCGTCAAGTGATAATAACATATTGTGTGCTTACACTAACTTACATTCTTCGGGAATTGTGAATCTTGCTAAATTAAATTGTTTTCTATCTCAAGTTGAGCCAACGACAGCTTGTAAGGCACTTGAAGATCCTTCTTGGGTAGAAGCTATGCAAGAAGAATTACAGCAGTTTGCACGTTTGGGTGTTTGGGATTTAATAGACAAACCTGCTAGAGTCAAGAAAGCCATTCCGACTAAGTGGGTATTTAAGTGTAAGAAGGATGATCGAGGGGTGATTTTCAGAAACAAAGCACGTCTAGTGGCGCAAGGTTTTCATCAGCAAGAGGGTATTGATTATACAGAGGTATATGCTCCAGTTGCAAGATTAGAGTCGATTCGAATCTTCCTAGCTTATGCAGCTTATAAGAATATCAAGGTCTATCAAATGGATGTTAAAAGTGCTTTTCTTAATGGTGAATTACACGAGGAAGTGTTTGTCCAACAACCACCTGGTTTTGAAGATCCTAATTATCCAGACCGTGTTTACCGATTAAACAAGGCCCTGTATGGTCTACATCAAGCCCCGAGAGCTTGGTATGGCACGCTCGCCGACCATCTGACTGATAATGGCTTCAAACGAGGAACTGTTGACTGCACTTTATTTCATAAAACTGTTGGTGATGATCTTCTTCTAGTCCAGATTTATGTTGACGATATTATTTTTGGGTCTACAAACGACACATTGTGTAAGGAGTTCGAGAAGTCCATGCAAACAAAGTTCGAGATGAGCTTGATGGGAGAGATGAATTTCTTTTTAGGGTTGCAGGTTCACCAGTCTACTCATGGAATTTTTTTTCACCAGACTAAATATGTGGACGACGTATTGAGCCGATTCAAGATTTCTGCCGGAAAAATCCCTTCAACTCCTCTTCCAGTAGGGCACAATTTATCACCGGATGAATTGGAGGATTCCGTTGATCCTACCCTATTTCGTGCCATGATCGGTTCTTTAATGTACTTAACGGCTTCTCGCCCTGATATTATGTTTGCTGTTTGTCTTTGTGCTAGGTATCAAGCAAGTCCACGAGTGACTCACCTAGCTGCAGTCAAGAGAATTCTTCAGTATTTGAGGGGAAATCCAGACATCGGGTTGTGGTACCCCAAGGATGATACTTTCAGTCTTACTGCCTACTCTGACTCAGATTATGGAGGATGCAAGATCAACTTCAAATCAATGACTACAGGATGTCAATTTTTAGGTAACCGGCTTGTTTCCTGGCAGTGTAAGAAGCAGACAACGGTCTCCACTTCAACCGCCGAAGCTGAGTATGTTGCAGCCTTGAGTTGCTGTTCCCAGGTTTTGTGGATACAACAACATCTTCGCGACTACGGTTTGAAGTTTCTTACTACTTCTATTTTGATTGATAATTATGCTGCTATTAGTATCACCAAGAATCCCGTACAACATTCTAAAACGAAACATATCGACATTTGATATCATTTTATACGGGATTGTTATGAAAAGAAATTAATCGATCTTGAGAAAGTACACACTGATTTTCAAAAAGCCGGTCTGTTTACTAAAGCCTTTAACAAAACACGTTTTAAATTTTTGCTTGATTTAAACGGATTGAAGACCCTCGCAGATATCCTTAAAAAAGGATGACTATCTTTATTTTCTGTCATATTTTTCCTTTTAAAATTTATTTTGGTTTTAGGGGGTGAAAATCTAGAAAATACAAAAAGAGTGTGTTTTCGTTTGTATAGATAAAATCCAAAAAGATTAAAAATTCCAAAATTCAAAAATATTGTGATTTCTGTTCTTTAATGTTTTCTCTTCAAATATAAAAAAAAACCAAAAACATTTTAAAATTTTGAAAATCCAAAAAGATTGTGAAGTTTATTTTGTTTATAAGAAAATTGAATAAAACAAAATTATTGTGTTTTTAAAGTTTGTACAGAGAAAAACCAAAAAGATTTTTACGGACGTTTTTAGATTATTTTCTCCCTGAAAATTACTTCGATTATTTAAGTTTGTGAAGCATGCTTGCATGTCTTGGTCCTATGATTCACTCGTGAATTGATGGTTAGCCATTTATTTATAAACTTAAGTTAACTGGGGCGATTAAATTTATATTTTCTTTACTTTATGCTCCTCAAATTTTTGAGTTTTTTGAAGCAAAAAGAGAACATGATAGTACATTGATTATCTTGATCCCAAATTCAGTAAAAAGTAAGCTTAAAAGACTGTGTGATTAATTGCATTGGTGCATTGGTAGGTCTTAAAACAACCAGTAGAGTAAAGTATGTGACATAAACATAAAGAAACGCCAAATTGAAAGGGGGTGTTAGTCTCTAGCAAAAGTCTCAATAAGGATGGCAGAAATGTAATAACCAGTCATACTCAAGCCTCATATTTGTTGATCACCCAAAATTAAAATAAAGAAAATAACAAGTGTTAAGATTCTGGACACTGTGAGTCTTTATGAGGCTTAACCATTTGGGTATTCATAAGCATGAATATTTCACTCGCTTTCTAGGGCAAACCCAAAGTCATTAAACTTGATCACCGCTGTACTTCGTACAATTTAAATTACTGACTTGATCAAAATCCGCTGTTAGTCATACAATTGTTCCTCCCTTGCGTGCGTCTTAATACCATTAAGAAACGGACCCCGGTAGATATAATGTATGTAAGCCGACAGATGGACTCGTGCATACTCACTCACAGTAAAGGAAACTTGATGCGTTACTCAAAATTTCAAAATAGGTATCAAAATTTTGATCAACAATATGATGGTTTAAGTCAAGTTGGGGTGATTTGGCAAAAATCAAATTAAGCTTGAACCGAGATTAGAGGCTGATAGTTTCTGATATTCTGTGCTTTAATTGAACTATTTAATCATATCACAAAAATACTTGAATGTGTGTTATTAGATTTATGTGGATAACAATACCAATGACCGACTTATCGCCAGTCATAATATCGCTGAAATATAAAACTGTGATGGAATGGCATTTTGTTCTATATGATTCTCTGCTCAAACTCAACAAAAATACAGTATCTGTACTGTTTTTAAAATCATTGAAAAACACAAAAAGATTGTCTATTTTAAAAAAATATATATATATTCATCTTCTTTATACAAAAGTTTTAAATAATTTTAAGTTATGTTTCGGAAATCTGAAACATTTTTAACATATTTGGTTGTCGAGATAAAAGGGTTTCTCGATAACCTAATTTATTTATTTATTTAATTCTTTAATAATTCATTTAACTAATTCTTTTAATTATTTAATTTAAAATTAAATAAACAAGTTTTATTTTGTTAAAATCCAATTCGCTATTTATCGATAACGAACTAGGTGATTCTTTAGCAAACTAGCTTCTGGTTCGCTAACCTAATTCGCTTCCGCTCTGTAACGAATCATCCCTTCGTTATGCATATTTAATGAATCATGACACGAATCATGTCTTGATTCGCTACCTTTAATTTAACGAATCAAGTAGCGATTCCCCAACATAAGGTAACGAATTGAGTTAGCGAATGGGTTAATTCATTAACTTTAAGTTAAACGTATCATCTGATTCGTACAAGTTGTACCTAGGGTTGCGTGCAATGTTATATAGGACAAGAAGACGAACAGTCTTCCACTGTTCGCCTTCTTTCTTCATCTTTAAGAAACCTGTTCAAATTCTCTCTGAAATTTCGACTTTCTTGTTTGAATATTTCAATGACATATTTGAGTTTCTAAGGTATAGCTGATTATGGCGATATAAGATTAATTTTAATATTCATTTATTTTAATATATAATATTTACATCGTCTAAAATACATAAATAGCTTAATTACACATATTTTTGATTATATATTCTGATATCTATTCTCATATTCGGTTTTATTTATATAGTAAAACATGGCTGATCAAGAACAACAAAATCAACCGCCACAGGAACAACCTCCACAAGGACAACCACAACAACAAGATCAACAAGCTGAAATGATCTTATTGCCGTTCGATAAGAAGCACAACATTTGTGCTTATGTTGATCAAGATGTGACTGATTTGAGAACGTTTGGAGCTATGTTGACTTTCTTACGACGTTCAAAGATACACTATGCAATCACTGCTAAATCTAAAGTGTATCTTAGTATAATCAGGCACTTTTGGAACACGGCGGAATATGTTAAGGAAAATAATTAGGTTAGAGCTACAATTAATCATATTCCTATTACGATTGATGTTGAGGTCATTCGTCGGGTACTTCAATTTGACGATAATGATGATAACCCGAGTGAATTTGACAGGACATTGGTTAGGGGTTTATTCACACGCTTGAATTATGGGGGTGATATTCGTAAGTCTATGTTGAACAAGAATGGGTTGTGTCCACCTTACAAGTATCTGCTGCATGTTTTACTTCATTGTATGAGTGGACGTCGCGGTGGTTTTGATGAGTGTAGACTAAGTTTGCAATCAGCATTTGTTGCTCTAATCCTGAACAAGCCCTTTAACTACTCAGAACTCATCTTTGATCATCTGAAAGAGCAAGTTCAGCAAACTCTACCATCAAAGAAGTTCTTGATGTACCCTCGCTTTTTACAACTAATTATTCAGGATTTGATTCCGAACTTGGTGATTGATCGATCATTGGTGAACGATGTTCTTGATATGGAACATATGAAAGCTGAAACGGTGCATCGTATGTTAATCTATAGAAAAGACAAGCCACAGGATAAACGGATGATTGGTCATATAGTTAATCCGGATTACGTATGTCCTCCTAATGAGCGCTGGATCCATGATGATTCGGATTCCGAGCGTGAAGGGGGAGAAGGTGGTGACAATGATGATGGTGACAATGATGGTGGAGATGATGATGGTGGAGCTGGTGAACGAGCTCTTAAAGAACAACAAGATGCAATCGATGCTGCTCTAGCTGCCACCATGAAAGCTCAGCTGGAAAGAAAACGAAAGGGAAAAGCTGTAGCTACTGGTGAACCATCAAAGAAGCCCCGTGTATCTGCTGGGGCTGGGGTAATTATTGGAACTCCACCACCAAGTCAATCAACTACTCAAATCTCGGCGGTGCCGCTAACTACTAGCACTCTGATGCTTACCTTGACGACGACAATGGTGTCACATGAGAGGCTCAGTCTTATTCCTCAAATGGAATTAACCGAGATACCAAGGCCTCCTGCTGTGTTGTCTACAGTATCTTCTACCACATCAATGAGACCTCCTCCTCTGCCAACAACTACTCTTCCTCCACCTTCGCCTAGTGATGTCTCTTTCATGAGGATTACTCGGCCTCAAGGACCTGTTCAACCTGTTCATCCATCTGTATACAACTTGCCACCAGGTCGTCAAACTGAAATGCTGCTAAATCTGCTACATCTATATGAAAATCAAATGGCAGCTGACCGTCAAACTCAAGAACGACTCATGGAGAATCAACGACGAATGATGAGTTATATTTCTTTCTGTCAGAAGGAGACTAAGTCGTTACGTACGATTGTTGAGTCTCAGGGGGTGAAATTAAAGGAACAAGAAGAGTTAATTTTACAATTAACTTGTACAGAAGATGCCCTCAAGAAACTTAAAAATGACGATGATGATCCTGACGAATCTGATGCAAGAGGTGAGCCTAAACAATCGCATGGTTCATCCTCTGGTGCTGGTGTTAGTGGTGCTGACGATTCGAACAAGCAGATAATTATTTATCAAGATTCAACAGCTGCCAAGCCAATTGAAATGATAGTAGCTAACACAGTGGTATTTGTTGATGGATCAGGGGTAGTTCGTAGTGTGGTAAACAGAGATGAAATAGAGGTTGGTGAGTTTGTGGTTAGATCCTTGACACGGGAGCAGATTTCGATTCTGCTTGGGCTGAATGACGATCAGTTGACTGCTTTAGAGACTGAGCCCGATGTCGAAGTGATCAATGAGGAAGAAATGGAAGTTGATCCGTTATTTATGAATACGGATTTTATTTATGAGAACGAGGAGATTGAGATGGAGGATGTGACAGCTGAAGAGTACACGGACTTGTATCAACACGCAAACGTTGATCAAGGTGCTCCGGTATTTCATGAAGATGTAATTAAAGAGACTGAGGATGAACTGGAAAAGGTTGTGCAGCGAACAGTTCCTTCACTTAAAGAAGTGACTGATGATGACATAGAAAGATGGTTCAAACGTCAGAAAGTGGGTAAAATTATCAGTGCTTATCGTTATGTAGATCAAGAAAGAAAAGATACTGCTGCTTGGATTGAGGCGAATCAGGTGACTACCTTCAAGACTGTTTCTAAGGTACATGGTGATATTGTCTCCTGGCTCTATGATTCAGACCTTAAAGTATGCATAGTCAAGTGGGAAAAGGGTGTCCAGTATTACGAGAGGATAATGGATGTTTTAACTCTACCGAGTTGGGATGTACATACCCTCGCGAGACGTCCATTTTTCAATCGTGGAGGTCACCGAACGGCTGAGTGGTTTCATCAACACTTACTGTTCGAGTTCAATCATGGCTTCAAATTCTTCAAGCCCCAGGTCCCAAGACGTAAGCGCATTGATGAGATTGATCCAAGGACCGGCTGTAAGAAACTTGTCTTGAAAGTGGCCGCAAAAGACGATGAAAAAGGTTCCTGTGAAGACAATGCCTCAAGATATTTATCTATCTTTCAACCGTTGGTACTATGACAATCGTACTGGCGAGGCCGTTATTGTTCGTGGTCGAGGACTGCAGACCGAGCTCATCAAGATAATCGACCTGATGTGGTTGGTTAATTTATCAGAGACAGACAACAACGTGCTACACAGGAAGCAGATTTTGTTTGAACGCCAAGAAGATTACGACCTGGCTATGCAATTCCAACGAGTCGTTCGTGTGTGTCACGAACATGGAATTCATAGTTGCAGAGACTGGCAGTCCAAGCGCTTCAAATAAGTTAAAGACAAAGAGCTCAAGACGAGGGGGTGTCTGTTAGTGCACGGTTTTGCGTCTAGAGTCTTTGTATTTATCGTTAATGTTTATTTGATAATTAATGTAATATTTAATGTTTATATTTATCTAGTTCGTTAAGGTTAAGTCTAGTTCGCTAGGGATGTTAGCGAACTAAGACATTATAATGTATTCCCTCCTGATTCGTTAGGGGATGTTAATGAATCAGGGGGTGGTTTGTTCTGTTAAGTTATGTAACGAAGGGGAAGCTGGTTCGCTAGGAGATGTTAGCGAACCAGGTCGCCTTCTATATATAGTGAACAACTGTTCACTTGTAAAAGAGGTTTTGAGAGATATAAGTTTATAGAGAAAAGCTTTGAGTAATTACTCTCTCTCAAGCTTCATCTTAAAATTATTGATAATGTATATACACATACAGAACGTTAAATCAAGGTTAATTATGAGCTAGATCTTTAATAGTGGTAATCGGATAATTCACAGATCTGAGATCTGTTTTATTGTTATCGACTGTTAATCCGGGAACCAACAGGTATCATTATACCAGAAGATTGAATTCTTGTTCGATCATAAAGAAAAGATAATGCTTATGTGATTAACATGAACAAAAATGTTCCTGATGAGATAACTTGTTTATTTTCAAAAGTGTCAGAACATAATGCCATGCTTTGGCATCGTCGTCTTGGTCATGCAAATGTAAAAAATTTAAATCATCTTGCTAAAAACGACTTGGTGCGTGGTTTACCCATAAAAGATTTTGTTACTATTGAAAAGTGTGTGGCGTGTGCCTTGGGTAAACACAATCTCAAATCTTAAGCCAAAACAGATTAATACAAACTCATTGGTGTTTCAGTTATTGCATATCGACTTGTTCGGTCCAATTTTTGTTTTGAGTCTTTCTCGCAGCTCTTATTGTCTTGTTATTACTGATGTATCTCACCGCAAGCCGCTCTGACATTATGTTCGCTGTCTGTCAATGCGCCCATTTTCAAGCTAACCCTAAACTCTCTCATTTAATTGCTGTTAAACGTATTTTAGATATCTGAAAGGACAACCGAAGCTCGGTCTTTGGATATCCCAAAAACTCAGAATTAATTTATATGCTTTTGCTGATAGGAATTATGGTGGACATGACATTGACAGGAAATCTACATCTGTCGGGTGTCAGTTCTAGGGCGATCATATCATTTTATGGCAGTGTAAGAAACAACAAACGGTGTCCGCATCCACTGCAGAGGCTGAATATGTTGTTGCGTTAGCCTGCTACTCATAGGTTATCTAGATGCAAAATCAATTGCTGGATTACGGTTTGGAATTTCTTGACACCCCTAATTTTTGTGATAATGATGCTGCTATTGCTATAGTTAAAAATCCGGTTTAGCATTCAAAATCCAAGCACATCGACATCAAAATTCATTTTATTCATGACTGTTACGACCATAAATTGATTCATCTTGAACAAGTTCACACTAATAATAATGTATGAGACTTATTTACAAAACCGGTCGGAACTGCCAGATTTAATGTGCGTATAGGATTTCTTAAAATGCTTCGCTTCAAGGATTGAGTCTTTTTGAGGTTAAATTTGTACATATTTTCTAAATTTGCACAAATTTAGGGGGAGAAAATAAAAATTCAAAAAGAATGTGTGTGTGTGTTTTATTTTAAATAAAAATTCAAAAAGAGTATGCGTGTGTGCTTTACGTTAAATTAAAAAATAAAAATTAATTAAAAAATTCACTTTCGCTTAGAATTATATCGGCTGCTCATGTTTGAAGGACATATACTTGTATATGTTTGGTCTTGTCATCTACTCGTAGATTTACATGATAGCCATTCACCTAAGGACTGAAAGCATCCGGGGCGATTGTGATGTGGTTTTGTTTTAAACTTTTTTTGCTTATAATTATGTCGGTTGTTCTAAGTTTGAGGGACATGTATTTACATATGTGTTTGGTCCTGTTAACAACTTGTGGACATACGGGATAGTCATTCACTTGAGAACTAGGAGTGACCTGGGCGACTGAGTTTTCTTTGAACTGTCTTCTGTAACTCTATGGGAAGTGATATGATTATTCAGTTAACAGCTTTTTAGAAGCTTCAAAATATTTTCAAATGAAAATGGATTCAACCTTTGGAAAATGATAGAAAAATTGATTTTGTGTGCCTAACGGGTGAAGTTATTAAGCATAAAAGGCTCTAGAACAGTCATTGATTTGTTTGGTAGCTTTCCATGATGCGTAAAAGCTGAAATGATATAAATTAAATTTGCTGAACTTACTGTGAAGAGTCATTTTGACGAAATGTGCATGTCTCCATATACATCTCTCCGAATGATAGGCATAAAAGTAACTACCCAGTCATACACGAGTCCATTAGTGTCTTGATCACCAAAAATATTGTGAAATTGCAAATTTATAAAAAAAAGTTTGGTTTTATATACAATATTGTATTTATTAATTTTGATTTTAATTCTTAAAGGGTCTAACTAGAACTACAAGGGTGAAGCTTTCAAGCTATTTTGAACACACTGAATGAAAGGCATGTAAGTCCGGATGGCTTGTAAGTCCAACGTTCGACCTTAAAGCTTAAAATTTCCTTTTCTTACTATCTATAAAATTTTTGATCAAGCACTAGGGGGTTGGAGTCAAATTGGGGTGATTTGGGAAAAACCAAATACGCTATGAGAAGAGATAGGAGGCATCACAGGTCCATGAGTGATGTTCATCTAAGATTTATGCCAGAATTGAACCTAGCTCGTATCATTGAAGCAATGAAAATCATGCTAAGTTTAATATACCCGTTACAACCTGTCTCTTTATGTCGTAATCACGATGAACTTGAATCTTTGTAAAAGCATCTCAATCAATATGATTCCATGTTCGGATCTTTTCGAACAGGAAACCTGTTTTTTTAGACTGAAATTTGATCCCAAATTTTTGTTAAATTACAAGACCAGCTATTGTTTCACTTTATTTTTAATTGTTTATTAGCTTTTTTATTTATTTTACTTTTACCTCCAAATTACTCTCATCGAAACAAATGCTATAAGAAGTTATTTTTAATCATGGTTAAAACGTGTGTTGGGACTAAAATTTTTCAGCTTATGTGTCAATTATGTATTGGTTTGAACTTTTTGTTTTGTGCCAACTTTCTTGGATTTGAGCCCATCCGAGTTCTCGGCCCGTTTGGATATTTTGAGGCATAAAAACCCTTGGATCTCCATTATTGAGCTAACTTTTCAAATCCCATATATGTCATTTATTTCTAGCCGAAAACCTTTAACTTTCTTGCTAATCAAGTTGGATCTACTCTTGTGCTTCATTTGTTGGTAGTTCCTTGTTCAATAACAGAAATGATTGATCAAGCACCATTAAAGTTCGTTGACACTCACAACATAGCTGGATGTTTATACAATCCACCTCTGACACACAAAGAGTTCAAATCCATGATCGTGGCTCTCAATACTTGCAGGATTTCTCACGCTCTATAAGAAACTCCTGTCATTTGCAAGAAGATGATCACGAAATTCTGGAATAATGCCTCCATTAATCAACGAGGAATAGGTGAGGCTATCACTATTGATTCCAGAGTTCAAAATAAACCGGTCACCATTATACGTGAAGTTTTATTATATGGAGATCAATCAGACTACCCAACGGAATATCCGACTGATGCTGTTACTGAAGTATTAGTCAAGATGGGTTACGAAGGATCCTACCCTCCTGCTATTAAGAAGCTTTTTCATCCTTATTGGAGGTTTTTGATTCACATGTTCTTCACTTGTGTGTTGGGACGTAAAGGAGGATCTGATGAAATTAGCCACATTCAGATGTCGGCTGTAGTTGCTCTGATCATGGACTGGAACTACAATTATTCTAAATTTGTGTTCGATGAAATGATGAGCAACTAATTGAAGGGAAAGAAGAAGGACATTTTTCTTATGTATCCCAGGTTTCTACAGATGATCTTCGATTCACATTATCCTGATCTTGTTAAGTATGTCAAGACGCTGGATATGAAGTCAATGGGACCCAACACCTTTGGATTGATGAAACAGTCCAAGAAGGGGTCAAAAGTCGTTTACCAAGGCCTACACGAACTTGTTAAGTTCGGTAGATTTGCTAAAACTAAGCTTGTACTTGTCAGGGCTCAAGTTGCCGATGAGCACGTGATACCCGCTCAGAGGCGTGTTGCTGCGTTTGAAGTCATTTCAGACGATGATGAACCTGAAGACACTCCTTACAACAGATGGAGTCCGAACACCAAGAAACTAAAACTAATCTTACTGTAGACCAATTAAAGGAATTTAAGAGATTTAAAGAACAACTTCAGTCAACTGCATTGAAACCTCCTCAATCAGTTACTGAGACTCAAGGTGATGAGATTCATGAAGAACCAGCCGCCGATCTTATTCTGTGAAAGCGATCAAAGATGGTTCCAAGACCCAGCGTGCATGTTACTGAATCTAGAACAACTACATCAAGCCAACCACCAGAAAGTGAGTAGGAAACTACTGAGACTCACGTTGATAACTCCATCGTCAGCCGAACCTCAAACTCAAGAAAAGATCTTTGATGACATTGCTCATGAGTTTGACATTGAAGCTTATGTTCCTTTTTTTGACAAGCCATCGGGATCATCTAACCCGACTAGTCAGTCAAGCTCCAGTGCTTCAAATAAAACTGCTCATATTCTTGCGATGCAAGATAAGTTTTTAAGGATAAAGGAAGAGGGGTTGTACTTGAAGCTGCACATGTGGATGTGCAGGCTCTGCAACGTCGAGTCTTTGAACTCGAACAAGATTCGGTTATGAAAGATGTGCGTATTCAAGAACATGAAGCTAGCAACACAGATAAGGATTCAAAGATTGAGGAGCTTCAGTATAACATGGGTGGTTTGACTGCTATGTACTTAGACCTCCAACAGAAACTCATTCAGAAGTTTGGAGACGAATTCAAAAGCAGTGAATACCTTGTTGTGTAAACAACCACCGTTTATCAAAGCGGGAGCTCCAGTGCACATACCTCTGCACATGCTGACGTGTCTGAGTCACTGGAGCATTATCTCTCCATTCCACCTAAATCTGCTGAACAGTCTGATCGACTTCAAAAGAAGATCCTCATCATGAAAAATTCAAATCAGAATGTTGAATCCTCTTACCATCCAGATAAGTTTATTCTAAATCTACAACATGGTTTTTCTGAGAAGTATGGTGACAGGTCTGGGATCATGTCATGGGGATTTGATGTTGATAAAAGTATGTGGTGGGTTAAACGCAAGTCTGGAACCACTGAGTATTATCACGTGATGAAAGATTTTGGCTCTTGGACGAAAGTGGATCTGAGCGACCTCATCAATGCTCCATTTCATAACCCGAATCATGATAAGAAAGCCACAAACTTTTAGAATTTCTTAAGGAGGCAAGTCGATCAAGGATTTCCCAACATGACTACTGCTGAGTCATTGTTGAAGAAAGCCAAATGTGTTTGGGATCCAAAGACTGGGAAAACAATGGTGAATGTGATGTGGCATGCTACTAACAAGGCAACCCATATTCCACTCTTTACCTTGATTCCAGAAGGATCCCTCGATGAGATGAAATTCTGGACGTACGACAGTGAAACTGCTATTGTTGTTATTCGTTTAAGGAAGGGGCATTATCGGTTTGTCGACTCGCGTGACTTATTGAAGTTTCATGAGCGGGATATCAAGACGTTGAGCAATTTTCAGATCATTGTTGAACCATTATGTGAAGTTGCTACCAAAGAGTATAAAGGAATGGTGGTATCAATTATCAGAATTGGATTTTGGTATGGGGGTTAGAAAGAAGCTGATGCAAATATTTTGAAGCACGATTAAGAAACGAAGCTACAAATCAATGGGGAGATTGTTGGGTCTATGTTTAGTTGGTTTGTACTTAGTTGTTGTTTAATATAGTTTGTGTCTTGAATGCGTATGTAAACCGAGATCAACTTGGAATCTCGGTGGGCTTGGGGTTATTGTTGGGCTAGGTTGTAGTTTGCCTATATATAGATGATATGTATAGGTTTTATGTCGGTTGTTCATGAGAGAGTTGAAAGAGTTTTGTATGTGCATAAGCATCGGACGTTTATGATACGTATGTTTTGAAGAAATACTTGTGTGATTTGCTTGTTATTGTTATTCATCTTGAATCATCTCGTGTTATATTCCGCAATAACATATTACAATTAAAAGGTTACTGAAATACATATAGAATATGAAAAATAACCATGAAATGCATAACATAATTTTTAGCCTTTTGTTCTTGATTGCCAAATCTTCAAGTGGCTTCAAGATATTGGAGTTCATCTTAGACAATGTTCTTGAAATTTGTTCATGTGCGTTAATTTTGTTTAAAATTCCGGGTATGATAATAGTAGATCTTTGATACATCGAAGGATTAAGCCGAATAACAAACCCACAACTTCGCTCCTTTCAGTATAACATCATTTTGGTCAAAAGTGAACAAAATTAATATTTTAACATACATTTCTACTACAACAATAAAAACGTCAACAAGAGTTATATGATGTCCAAGATGTTTGAACGATGGTTGACGAACCGAATGGACAAAGCACCATATCGTAATTCATTGAGCTTGAAGATGAACAATGGTTAAGGTTTGAAGGATTGATGAGTAGGGGTGATATGTTTATTTAGGGTTAAAGATGACTTTTTTTTTAATTGTGATATGTAATATGTAATTTCTCTTTTGGTTTGCTTATGTATTAAAAAATAATCCAAGTATTTAGTTGTAATAAATTTCAAAAAAGGTACTAAAGTTGTGTAATTCAACGAACCACGTGTATGAAAATGACACGTAACTCAAAAGAGTAAATAAAATAAGCGAAATTACCAATTTACCCCTGACTTAACGGACACAATAGACATGGATAGAAAAAGAACTAAAATGACATGTTTATAAATGCCAGGTATCTAGTTGCAATGAATTCAAAATCGGTACTAAAGTTGTGTAATAAAACTAACCACATGTATGAAAATGACATTTAACTCTGTGTTTTTAGTTTATTACTCCATCCGTTACATTAAAAGTGTCCATATTTCATTTTTATTTGTCTCGTTACCAATGTGTACTTTCATAATTTATTAGTTAATTTACAAGTTTACCATTAAACACACACAAGTATCATTAATAGACCCAATTTTCAATAGCATTTTAGTCATTTGGTAAACAAAAAAAAAATTAATCATTTAAATTACCTTGAACTTTGTGTTTTTCAAATCATAACACTTTTGATGAGACGGAAGAAGTATTATAATGTGAACTTTTTAGTTCTCTCAAAAACCTTTGAGGTTTCTTGAAACTTTTGATTTGATCTTTTTGAGTTTCTAGTCATTTGATTGCTTCCGAATCCGCATCATTAATGATAGGGAACGGAAGTCATCAAATGGTTCAAACTCGATTGACCAACCAAAAACCTTAAGAACCTCCAATTCTAAGGTTTCTATTGGATGAATTAGGAAACAAGATAAATTGGAAAACTTAAATTTGAAATAAAAATAAAATATATCATCTTAATTTTCCTGTATCAGTCTCATCACCCAAAAAATATCTCCTGTATGGTGTTATGTAGTAAAAACTACTCTGTTCCCAAAGTACGGTCAAGCGACAAGCTGGCTGGGGGCCCAAAGGGTGCAGTGTTAACCTCTAGAAATTGTTTATTCGATTCTGAGAAGAAAAACCGGTACAAATTTAAAAGGATTTAATCTGCATAAAGGTGAGCAATTACTACTCACCCAACAAATTTAAAAAGATTTCATTGCAGTTTCCGTACGTTGAATTTCATAGTATAAAAATGTGCCTGATAAAACTCTTCTATAGAAAAATATATATAAAAAACGTACAAAAAAGGAAATGGGGAGGTACAACGTTGAATTTTGTGATAAAAACTTATTTAAAACTTAAATTTATATTTATTTTAACAGCCATGAAAATGAAAACCCTCAAAAGATACACGAGGACGTTATTGTAGTAAACATCAATCATATCCAGTGAAGTCCCACCAACAGCAAAATGCTATAAGTAGGGTCTGGGGAGGGTGGGATGTAGGCACATCATACCTCAATCCAAAAGGATAAAGATGTGGCTTCCAGAGAGACTCTCGGCTCTAATATGTATGAGGCAATATAAGGAAATCAAAGTTTAACAATAATTAATAATAATAATATATAGATAGTAGATCGATGAATTTTTATAATATGTTTTTTGAACTATTAACTCATGCAAAACTCTAGGAATAATTGCTTCACCCAGGCTTAAATATAAAAATATGAGCATACAGGTCAACACATAAATAAGACTTGAACATGCAAAGTCGACATAAGAATTAAGAAACCTTAAGAAGACCGAAGGTAAAACTCCTTACCACCCGATGAGAATGACAATATATTTTATTATACAGCTTAAGTTAAATAGTGATAAAAAAATTAGTTTGGTAAATATGTATATTCATATTTTATTATAAACTATTGTTTTCTTTCAATAAGAAAACATTAATTTTAAAGTAGCATTTTTATGTAGGTAAGGTAAATGAGAAATAGAAAAGATCATTCAGTTTTCTCTCATATGTAAATAGTTATAGTCATCGGCCCACAACATTACATGTGTTTCAACGACTATTTTCGAGCGTAATGAATGATATGTGGCTATATATACTTACACTTGCTACGTAATTTTATTCTCCAAGCAAAGATGAGAAATTTGGTATCCTTTGGTATCGAAGGTGAAAAGAAACTCGGGCATAATAAAATATTGA
The DNA here is from genome assembly GCF_021521415.1 of Bidens hawaiensis. Classification (NCBI taxonomy): domain Eukaryota; kingdom Viridiplantae; phylum Streptophyta; class Magnoliopsida; order Asterales; family Asteraceae; genus Bidens; species Bidens hawaiensis. The sequence goes on from NW_027492604.1 coordinate 243,840, forward strand.
TGTCCGATGTGGTTGTGACAAGGAAGAGGAGCCTATTTCGTGGCCGTAAATGGAATATCGTGGACATCATAACGGCTATATGGGTTGTATTTGTTCATTTTCTAACACTTTTCGCACCATTCACATTTAGTTGGGGAAGATTTTGGGCAGCATTTTTGGGCTACGTTTTGTGTGGGATGCTTGGTTTAACTCTCTCATATCATCGAAACCTAGCGCATCACAGTCTCAAGTTGCCTAAATGGCTCGAATACACATTTGCCTACTTCGGAGTTCAAGCTGCTCAGGTTTTTCTTCAGTCTTTTTTCTTTTTTCTATAAATATACATGACTTACTAACTGTGTATGAATGTTTTTGTTTACAAGAGAGACCCGATATTTTGGGTGAGCATACATAGAACACATCATCAATACGTTGAATCAGAGAAAGACCCACACTCTCCAACTTACGGGTTTTGGTTTAGTCATATTGGTTGGCTTTTTGATAGTGGCTACATTATCGAAAAGGTATTTTCCTTGACATTAGCCAACATATTGAATTGATTACTTTTACCTATTATCGTATACTAAATCATTTTAAATGGTGTAATTCCAGTATAAATCACGTAAAAACGTAGAAGATCTAAAGAGCCAAGCATTCTATAAATTCATTAGAAGAACTTATCTATATCATGTACTTGGATTTGCGGTTTTGGTATATGCTTTGGGTGGTTTTCCGTACCTTGTTTGGGTTGTGGTAAGTCTTTCCTTTGATACAATTCGTAATATGCAAAGGGTTACAAATATATTTCCTAAAACTACATTAATTACTTCCAACATTATTTGAACATTCCTAAAATATGTGCCTTTTTAGTGGTAAAACTGGAATTCTTTAGTTTACTTTATATTATACATAAAGGCACTTTGACGTTGGTGAGTATGTATGTTGGCAGGGTGTGAGAATTACAGTAACTTACCACGTGACATTTCTAGTAAACTCAGCATGTCATATTTGGGGAAGCCAAGTTTGGAATACCGGTGATCTCTCCAAAAACAACTTGTATGTCTTGCTTTGTCTACATATACCATCGATTATGTTTTGTTTCTTTCTTATGTCTTACTTTTTTTGGGTTATTATCATTTGAAACATATATATGATATAAGCCAAACTTATACATACGTAGGTGGGTGGCAATGGTTACATTTGGAGAAGGATGGCATAACAATCATCATGCATTTGAGTATTCGGCTCGATTTGGGTTAAAATGGTGGGAGATTGATTTTTGTTGGTGGTTTATACTGTTTCTTGAGGCGGTCGGGTTAGCCACTAATGTTAAGTTGCCGACTTCGGCTCACAAGCTTAAGAAATCCTTTGCATCTGGTAGCAAATTCAAGTGACTTACGAGCTTCCGTGCCAGGGTCCAAAGTCGGGATCAGATACTTACATGACTTGTATGGGCACATCTTTCTTGATTACTGAAACGTTTTAAAGAGTCTTTTAATAACTTATAAGTTTGTAGCTTATAAATGAATCTAGTTATTCTCAATTTTATTGTAGGACATTGTAATTGTGGAGCATTTGAACACATTATAATCTCGTAGAAATTGTCCTTATGACCATGGTTTAAAACTTAATATGGTATTTCTGCTCTTTTTATTTACGTAATTTTATATCGGGTATAAAACTTTATCAATCTAGCTATTACATACATCAGGTGATCTGTTGTTATCCATGTGCCGGTGAAACTGTGAAAGTTTTTGTACGTAGTTATATATGTGTGTGTATGCATAAGCGTATGTGCCTAAATTGGTCTTTTATGTTAGTGTTTATTACATGATCAGCAGATAATATATGATCAACTTCTGTTACATGTAACCAAGTGGTAATGTAACGTGTTCCTCTCAAATGGTTAGGTTGTTACCGGGTTTAAAAGAATAATAATAATAATAATAATAATAATAATAATAATAAACCAATTATTCAAAAAGATAGCTTACTTTTCTTAACGCAAATAAGGTGCATCAATGATCAAACTATCTAAGAAAGAACAGCATTCAATGTGGCATGTGATCACTCAGAAACTGCCATGTTTACCCTGAATTCAGCCCCACATATAACTAACTATATAAGTAGAGGTGGGCAAAATAACAGGTTAACCGAACCAACCTGAAAAGCGAACCGAAACCGAACAGTTTGAAACCGATTATATAGAAACCTGTTTAAAACCGTAGGTTTACAACCGGTTTGTATTTTTCTCCGCCAAGACCGGTTCCAAACTGGTTAACCGACCGAAACAGATCGTAACATGGTCAAGAAACCAGTTTCACCTGAACTGAAACCGATCATAAACCGGTTTAGACTTTTATTGACTGAACTGAACCGGTATCAACTCAAACAGGTTTTGGGTTTTAAACCGGTGTGCACCTCTACATATAAGTCCGTCTTCGGGGACTATACATTTTAATAAGATCTGACATGTCATACCCCAACCTATGACGGAAATGTCGGGGCGCGAACTGATTGCCACAACTCTCAAGGTTACTATCATGCACAATATTTAAATGATAATATCTATTAATTGAATTCAATTATCAACTAAATCCAATACAAACAAATACATAATTCACACAACAATACAAATTTTATATTTCTTGATTAAAATATTCTTCTAGCTAAATTCTTCACTAAGTCTTCACCAACCTGCATATGCGTATAAAATAAAGTTTTGTCAACAACACATGTTGAGTGAGCAACAAACCAGTTTAGTTTGTACATATAGTATATATAACAAAATACGTAGCTGCAACAGGTCATATGAGAATAACAAATTAACCAAATGAGCAAGTATAACTGAGATGTCGAGAAGCACAAGGCTATAACGACATCATACTAGACTGAGATTATGTTGGACCTCTCCGAATGCGAAAGCATACAAAGCAAATAAGCACATAAACAAGTAAGGTGTAAGTTGTTAACACATAAGACAAAGTTGCAGTTTTAAGTATAAATATATAATGAGAAATATATTTACGCATATGTCCCCAAAACGTGGAAAACAAGTAAAATAGGGGAATGTGGTACTCACCTCGAAGATGAACAAATGTGATTAAGATAACGAGAAGATGGGAAAAGTCACACGCGATCGTTAAAGCCTAAGAGAAACGAGAGTAGCGGATACGCTTAAGTAAAGATTTAGGATTGATTACAACAACTCGATAATCATTAATAAGTAAACATAAAGATTCATAAAATAAAATGAATAGTTATCTTAATAAAACACATCTTGGAAAATATTACTTTTATTCATATAAATATAAATATATGTAGATACTTTACTTGATTTTTATATATTAATATTCGATTTTAAGTTAATATATATATATACATATATGCTAATATACGTATATACACGAACGAAAACGCGGGTTAAATGAGTATTATAAAGTTAGTGTTCATAAAAATGGTTTTATGTAAATATTATTATTATTAATATAATTACTTAATGATTTAAAAGAATTAAATAAAAAAAATATATCTAAAAACCCAGGGGTGCAGGAGGTCGAGCCTGTGACCTGCCCCCCGTAACTCTTGTGACTAACGAGCAGGGCTAACCATCGTGTACATTCAAAACTCGTTTCATATAATTATAAACAATAACAAAAACAACTCAGATTTGTACAAACCCTAGAAATTAAATTGATCCAATCTGAGTATAACTAATCGAAACAACCTTAGGGCTTTTGATCTACATAGACTCGCGATCAAAACCTACCAATTACATACCTTGATAGATGATCAGAAGCGGGTTAATTGGATGAAACAGAGCCGGCGCAAAGAAGAATACGAACGAACAGTTTAGAGATCGATATAATCAAATTATATATAGGGGTAATGTCAGCTATGGTTAGAAGATCGTGACTGCAAGTTTAATTGCGTTTATATAATCATTTACATGTATAACAGCCTAGGGTTTAGGTCCGATAAGTATGCCGCAAGAAACGAATCTGTTTGATTGATTAACCACTCTTAATAATGTCGGTTAGGCCGCAAATTGAAAGTATAACGCGTTGCTTGATTCAATTTCCAAAATAGATGCTTGATTTAATGTCCAAGTAATCAAATTGATAATCGGGTGCAAGAAATGAATGTGGTATCAGGTTTGGGTTAGGATTCGGATCTTGGATTATCCAGATTTCATAATGGGTTATGCCAAAGTTGCAATCTAGACCCTGAAGTTTGAAAGTGGATACATAGAGAGATAAAAGTTTAGTTTGGGTTGAATTTGTCAGTTTATGGAAACTTATTAATATATAATATACTAGGTTAGAAGCCCGTGTGCAACACGGGTTAAAAAAAAAAATTTATTCAATGACAACATAATATAAAACACAAATAATGTGTTAAATTGTTTATATAAATATGTAGTTCACAGTAGTTTTTTATATAAGTTCACATAGTTTTCCAATTTTAAATTTTATGTTCTTCTTACCACTCTTATGAAATTTTTAATTTTATTTTAACTTTTTTATATATATAGTTTTATATAGAAATTTCTAAATCTCTAACTATTTCTTTGTATACAATATTTATAGTTTTTATATGTAACTTTACCGTATATATCTCTACATTTATTTCATGTCATCATTTTATCGCTGTGTTCTTAGCAACAGATATATGATATTAAATTATACAAAATACATGCAAGTATCCATTTTGTATCTTTTGATTTCATTTTCTTACATTATTTTAGTTCTCGAAGAATGGTTACAATATTTGATTTTAAGTTCTTCACGTTAAAAATAGCAAATTAAGCAACCAAAATCAAGAAAAAAGTACATATAATGTAACCTAAATCAACATCTATGATTCATTCTACTTTTTCGACCGGCTTACGTTACCGATTAATTCTAGGTAAGCTAAATGTATCTTTAATGAGTATGATAAAAAAATATGAAAAAAATAATAAAACGTATCAAACAAATAGTACTTCATAGTTAATATTATTAATAAATATATTATTATTAAATATATTTTTTTGTAAGCACATTTTGCATATATCTTTTATGGAGATACTAAAATCTCGAGAGAACAACCTGACCAAGTTTAACTCGTTTCGCATCAGACTATTAAGTCATTGATGCATTTACAGATCCTACAAGAGATTTGGATCTTAAAAGACAGATGCAAAAGTTACAAATATAGTTTTTAATATCTACTAAATTAAGGCAAAGCCTAGGGTTAATCACGGTCCTGTTTTTAGGTTAAACCATGAGCCAAGTCGTTAGTAATGGTTTTGTATTATTTATAACTAAAATTGAAACGTTAAAACTTTAAAACGAAACCAAAAACGAAACCGTTACTAACGGTTTGGCTCGTGTTTAGTTTTACAGTTTTGCCTTGTTAGGACTTAACACAATTTATCTTAAAGTAACCTTAAGTTAGATTGTGATGGTGGCAAGAATTAGAAAGAGTCAAGTAAGAAGTTAAATATTATATATCAAGTGTGTGGCCGGATAATAATTCTAAAATCATTTAGTTGTTTTGCAACGAAACTAATATGCTTATTGAAATGAATATAACATTCACATAAAAAATATGTTTATTCCGAAGTTGCACAAAATCAATAAATACTATTCAAAATTTCAAATACATCCGAACTTAAATAAAAAAATAACAAAATACAAATGCACATTACATTAGCTTGAAGTTTTGAGCTTATTAAAAAAAATGTGCAATACATATACTCGTTTGACAACTTAAAATAATTTATTCTCTATAGTAGGGATGAGCAAAATCGGTACCGATTTGGTACCGTCGGTACCGAATCGGTACCAAAGTTTTAAGTTTCGGGATCGGTACGGTACCGGTACCCGTATTTCCCGATTTTTTACCTCCCGTACAGGTATAATCCCGGTACCGTCCCGGTACCGGTACCGGTACCGTACTGGTACCGAACCGAATATTTCGGTACCGGTATCGGTACCAAGAATTAGGGATTTTCGGGATCGGGACCCGTCGGTACCGGTCAGGTACCATGCTCATCCCTACTCTGTAGTGCTAATTTTGACCCGTTTAAGTTTGAATGGAATTGTTCGAGTTACATTCAATCAAATTATTAGAGAATCTTTTTTTGTATTAGATACTTATGCCTTTTTAAATGAATGTTTAGACAAATATTCTATGAAAATTACATTAAAAATTAAAATTTGGAGAACCCGACGCCTAAAGCGTGTTAAAAAAGTCATAATCTTAGAAGAGGTTTACTCAATGAGGAAAAAATAATTCAGAGGGATTTTTTATTATCAACTTTTGTATACTATATCTAGATTAAGCGCACATTTTTAATATGTTTCGATATTAATGAGTCATGTTGACTTGCAATCACTTTTTTCTAATTATTTCATTTATACTTTTTCTATTTATTTCATTTATAAATAGATAGTGCATCAAAGATTTTTATACAAACAAAATTCAACATATTTAAGATAAAAACGGTAATTTTGAAACTGAACCAAGTATTATTGGACCAACCGAGCAAAAAAACCAAAAATAAAAAACTGACGATTATTCGCGGACCCGAAACTTACCTCGAAGCAGAAAAAACCAATCTGGATAAAATTAATTTTTTTAAAACTAAACAACTATGCATAATACATGCACCGGCTAATGACAAGTTTGATGACATACACTTTTTATAATAGTAGGCTTTCTTATTGATTTTTTTCTTGAGCAATGTGGGATGAAAATAATATAGTTTTCTTTTAATCTTAAGATGCCAAGTGGCACAATCACATTTTTATTTATTATAATAGTAGATAATTCATTAATTAATAATATAAAAACTAGTTAATTTTCTCGATAAATGCGGTAAGATTTCCCAAATGTCGAAATGGGTCGGGTTTTAATAACGATAAAGTTTTCGAAAAGTCCAAGTTGTTACATGAAATTTGATTTTTAAATTAGTTAATAATAATTATGATAACTAAATTCTGATAATATATTATTAATTGAGAGTAAAGAAAAATGTATTCGAAATACGACTTTATAAATTAGATATGACCGGTAAAAATTGGGGTTATGTCAACCTTGTTGGACCTAGTCCTTGTTGGTTTACATGTAAAGCACAAATCTGGATGTTAAATGAGTCAGTCGCATAGGGTATGGGTCGGTTTTCGGTTAGGTATTTTTGGTATGAGTTTATTACTTTGGTCTTGTCTTTTGTTAATCACTTAATTTTATCACTTTTCATTCATCCCTTTTATGTCAATGATCTTACTCAAATTCAATAATATATTATGTCATAGATTCAATCGATTTAGGGTTATTTTTAGAATACTTTTAGGATTTTAATTCATGTTTATAAATGATTCAGCATTTGACTGAAGATAATACTAAAGTATTTTTTTTTGACAAACTTTCATATTTTCTCATTTGGATGCACGCCAGGTGTAAGATGATATGTCAGTTTGTTCCTTTGTTGTTAAATCCTTCATTAATATTAAAATTGTTTATTAACAGGTTTGGATCAAATATAGGTGATAGTAAATTGGCTTTCGATGTTTCATGAATGATCTGAATTCATATGTTTTGGATCAGTTTCACTTTATTCACGTTTTCGGATTTATCAGGTTTAGTATTTTCAGTTTCATATCGGATTTTGTTTTTGGTTCAGTTTTAGTTTATTTTATTTCTGGCTGCATTTTGGTTTTTGGTTTTGGTTCGGTTTTAGGATTTTCAATTTTGTTCCGTTTCAATTTGATTTTAGCTTTTTTTATTTTAGTGTCTATTGAAAAGTTTGTACTATATTGATAGTTTGAAAATTAAAAGTTGAAAACTTTGTTGATCATGATTTTGAAACATTTTAATAAACTTAATCCTCTCGACAAGGTATGATTACATGATGTAGATGATATATATTGACACTTTTTTTTTGCGTTAAATCGAAAATCCTTTTCATATAGCAACATAGATATTACATTAACAAAACAGGTAGGCGGGCAACAAGCTGCGCCGCCACCCCTTTCTGAATTGCAAACCCTAACCTGCTAAATACATACCCCTGCCCCTTTGGAGTCGACACATTGCTATGCACAACCCGTTGGACCCTGGTTAGGAAACGGATAGCTTCCGGTGCCAAGGAGCAAAGGTATCAAAAGCCAGAGGGACAAAAACATGTTGGTTCTCTTCGCAGGCTTTAGCATGTTTCTCCACCTTCTTCGTTTAAGCCCTTTTCATTGCTTGCCCAGCTACAAACCCATTATCCCTCAAACCAGTTAAGGAGATATCCCTGTGAGGTCAACACAAGCGTGTTTTCCCCCGGCCCAACCAAAGACGAGCAAATCTGCCGGTCGTAGGGTGGATCTCCCTTCCGTGGGGTCAACACAAGCGTGTTTATGTTGGTTTTGGTTTCGTTTCTGTTAGAATTATTTTGAATATTGGTTTCATTTCAATGTATTCAATTTTTAACTTTCGTTACAGTGTATTCGGTTTTGATCTTTTTAGTTTAGTTTCGGTCGGTATTTGTTTTTTTAGTTTCGTTTTGGTTCTTTTTTATAGTTTCTTTATTAAGTTTTTTATTTCCGTTTTTTTACAACTTTTTTTTTGTTTTGGCTCGGTTTTAGTTTTGTTATTTATTTACAAATCAAGGATTTTTTTTGTTCTTCCAAATCGTGATTTGGTTTCCAGACTTACAATTGTTTGATGTTGATTTTTGGGTTAGGAGAGGTGCACGAGAGACCTACTATCATGTTATTTTTGTGTTAAGAGAGGTGAATATCAACTGTTCGATATTAAGTCTGACTCAAACTTCAAATAGGATTTATTTTAAATCTTGAATATGAAAATGAAGTGGTCATGTATATGATATATTTTTTTTTTGTTACTTTAGTAATGCAGGTACAATTTGCTTCTTATACATTATTAAAGTTGAATAAAAATCTGAAAAGGACCCAATAAGATGAAGCAACATCAGAAGGCAATAAAAACTGTTGGTTCTTATAGAGGTAGGGTACTAAAAAGATCCAAATACTCTTAAGTATCACCCGCGAGTCAGAGAAAAGCCGCTCACAAGACACCCACGGGACATTTAGATCAACCGCATAACTTTAATTAGGGGAAAACGCCCCTATATCATACGCGGAAGCATCCAGGCATCTTCAGACGCCATCCGCGTGGTAACATATTCACCCGTCAAAATGGCCAGGAGGCAACGCCAACTGGACAGGTGTAATTAACCAACTACCTTCTAGAAGATTTACCAAGATGCTTTTTGGGCAATACGTGATCTCTTAGTTAATAAATAAAGGACAGCTGGCCAGGTGGTTATAACTGTGCACATGGCCAGGGTTACATAGCGTCCTATCATATTAAGACACGTGTCCAGGTTGTTATGCCCATGCATATGCAACATATAGCTCAACTTATCATGTGAGGACGCGCGTCCAGGTGGTTACGAGAGCATCTTTTAAAAAGGGACAACTGGCCCAATCACATTCCCACACTCTTCGGCTATAAATACCCTCTCAATCTCCATGAGGTATTCATTCACTCTCAACTATCTACTCTCACTACTTAAGTATTTTCTCTCTATCGGAACTGTACTTATTCTCACGCCGGAGGGTGGTTACGGGAAGACCCCCCCTTCTTGCCCTTCCCGTAACGAGCTCACGGTGTCTGTTTTGCAGGTTCCGGTCACTGAACTTCTGGAGATTGAGCTCATATCGTTGTTGATTGTTATCCGTATCCTACCCTGTAGACTCATTGGATCTAGGACCCGATAAGGGGAGTAGATCTGTGTTTCTTCATTGGCGCCATCAGTGCTCGTGTTAGAACTGTAATACGTTTTTGTTTCTGTTAGTTCTAACGATATGAGTCAATTTCACGAAGGGCCGACGGGAACTTCTGCACCTGTTACTCGAGCGGTTGATGACATAACTCCTGGAGGTTTTACCTTAGATGGTTCAGAAGCTCAAGGACATTTTACGTCACCGGTAGGTACTACTCCGTTAGACACAGGAAATGTCGTCACTGAAGGGCAGGTGTTGGCGGACTTCGTCACTGAAGTCCCACAACACAAAGAAAAAGAATGTTTGATCGAGCAACAACCCCAAACACCTCCTGAACAAGGATAAATCTGGTCATTATTTATGGACGGAGCTTCAAGCAACGAGGGATCTGGCGCAGGCCTAAGGCTAGTCAATCCCGAAGGTCATGAGTTTACATACGCCATCAAGTTAGACTTCAAGAGTACTAACAACGAGGCGGAGTATGAAGCCTTTCTGGCAGGCTTACGAATAGCCAAGAAGCTTGGGTGTAGGTTCCCAGCCGGATCTACACAGGAGTATCTCGTAACAAGAGGGTGCGTCCCCACGTATTTGATACGAGTGTCGAGACGATAATTACGTTGAATATAAACAAACACACAAGAGCATAAGATAATACTTGATGTATTGAAAGGACCAACACGTGATACAGAGAATCACACCAAACAATCATTCAAAAGACTTAAACAAAATAGCCGAAGTTATGAGTTTATATAACCCGACAACTTCGCCTAACATACTAGGCGAAGTTGTCATAACTTCGCTAATCCTACAAGTTCGCTTAAACATACTAGCAAACATATAATGACACGTTCAATAATAACTAACAATATAAATGATTACAGACACAACTAAACACGAGATACTGAACTACTGACATCATGCACCAACAGACTCCCCCTTGGCAGTAGCTTCATATCTTTATCTTCTTTCTCGTGTCTTGTAATCCAAAAATCTCGTACCACTCGTCTTCAAGCATGAACGTCTTGTCTCACACAGACAGAGACCACCCTCTGGTACTTCTTAGCTTCATCTTTCCACGTAGGAATGTAAAAAATCTTCTTATCATGGAGTACCTGCAAATCAGCTTGAGACAAATTAACCAAGTTCATGGGATCATATATCTTAGAATCTCCTGTTCATCCTCATCTTCCATAACAGCTTCAGTAGTCTGGCAGTCAACATACCACCACTTGAGACCTTTCAACACATTCTTGGGCATCAGCTTCATCGGCACCTCTTTCAAACAACGAATCGGCTTATACTTCATCACCATCAAGGGCTTGCCATCAGCCCACATTCCCCGTTCCTTATCTTCAACCAACTTTCATTTCTGAGGCTTTAGAAGTTCAAACTTTTTCTCCTTAATAGCTTCCTTCCACACTACCTTTCCAATTATTCTAGCAATATCGTCATCACTCCTATTAATCAATCTCAACCGAGCCAAGTCTTTCACCTCACACTCAGGCAAGGTGTTGAGAGATCTCAAGGCCTTCTTAAAGTACTGAATCCCATCATAACGCTTTATCACAAACAACTTCAACTGTTCGTCATACAACCAGCAAATAATACCTTTATTTGACTCAGCGTAGCCCTTGATACTGTAACTTTTCTTGAACATTGTTGGTACCGCAGGCTTCTTTGTCTTGACGAACCACTGAGCACAGCCTTCTTTCCATCTCGGCTGTTCTTCCCACTCAGACTCATCTGGCACACTTTCATCTTGACTCAAGTTCACCTTATCAACATTTGGAATATCATGCTCTACACCATCTGTAACATCCCGAAATTTCAAGTAATATTAATTATATTACTTAATAATAGAGGGAAAGTTTACTCGGGTTATCAGGAAATAAATAAAAGAATAGGAGTTGGTATGGGTCGGGCTAGTGTCGGGTAATGGACGTTGGTTATGGATTTGGATTAATTGAGATGGGTTAAATGAGAATGGGATTTCAGGGATATAAATACCCCCAAAATCCCAAAATATCTTCATTTTCACCAAACTCCCTAACACACACACACCACACACATACCGCCGCCGGACCGAAGGCAGATCCGGGCAGATCCGGCAGACCCGAGTGAGAGAGAGAGCGATTAGTGGTGATAAGCAAGTAAACGAGATCCAAACAAGCCCAAAAAGGTATGATTCTTGATCTTTGAAGTTTAAAGATCCAAGCTTTTTAGTGTATAAACGACCAAAAATGGTCGGGTAGCGTAGTGGGTGATATTGAACCATAGCAAGGGTGTTAAAATCGCTCGAAATGCCGATCAGAAACTAAAACAGCGGCTGTCTGGGCAACTTCGCCTTCATCTGGGCAACTTCGCCTTCAAAGCGACGAACTTCGCCTGCAAGCTAAGTTCGCCTGATGAACTTCGCCTGCAAGCTAAGTTAGCCTGATGGCAACTTCGCTGTAAAGTTAAGTTCGCCTAACTGGTAACTTCGCCTGAGGCCAAGGTCGCCTGATGACAACTTCGCCTGAAGCCAAGTTCGCCTGATGGCAACTTCGCTGTAAAGCTAAGTTCGCCTAGCTGGTAACTTCGCCTAAAGCTAAGTTCGCCTAAGGTTAACTTCGCCTAAAGTCAAGTTCGATTAGAAAATAAATTAAAAATCTAATGAAAAATGTGTTAAGACGGTTAATGGAAATAAAATTTTTCCAAGCTGACCCCAGCCAGGGCTCTGCCCCTTGGACCCTGCTAGGGGCTGCCGCCCCTAGACGCCGCTGCCAGGGGCGCTGCCCCCGGACCCCCGTTTGTTGTGGGTCATATAAAGATAGAAATACATTATGAGAAGTGATAGTTAATTGATACGTATACTTGTTATACAGTCAGCCGTGCACAACTGAAGAAAGGAATTACGATTAACGGTGAACGTAACCGTGTTCAGGTGAGTTTCTAGCCCCATTTATGTGTTACGTTTTCGGGGCTGTGTGCATACTCAATATGTTTGTTAATACACTTATCCTAAGAGATAAGTGTATGCCTTATATGGATAATGTGAAATATATGAATGATTGCTTGATGGTACGTGAACGATCTTCGGATATTGCACGTACTGTCAGGTTGTAGCGCTAAGAATAAGGTAAGTATGTTATGTATGTTTATGTGTATGAACATGATAGAGATAATAGAAGAAAGAAATGATAATGTATGGTTGTATGGTTACGAAGAGGGTATCGAGCCCTAGTAATACTCGAGGAATGTAGGGCGTAATGCTCTTTATAACGTAAGATATGAAAGTAAGATAATACAAAAGAAAGTGAGAAAGTATGAACGACAGGATATAATTTTATGTGTATGCCGTGTATGGTATATGTGATCGATACGATTGATTGCTTGCGGTACGTGAACGATCTTCGGATATTGCACGTATCGTCAAGGGAAGTGACTAGCTCCTTACATGGATATTAAATAATAAAGTATAGTGTTCCTTTTATAGAAGGTATAGTGTTCCTTTTATGGAAGGTATAGTGTTCCTTTTATGGAAGGTATAGTGTTCCTTTTATGGATAGTAAAGTGTTCCTTCTATGGATAGTATAGTGTTCCTCCTATGGAAACTATATATGGTAGGGTAATGGTAATGGTTCTTTTAATGAATATTACGTGACGATCCTCCTATGGATATTTATACAAGGTTAAGGTAGTAATATGTGTCTTCGAATACGGGAAGTAATATATGGGAATAAATTGTATGATACCTGATTAACTAGAACTCACTCAGCGTAGCTGACTTTTAGTATGCACGCAGGTGAGCCGATTACAGAGCTAGCAAGAGGATGACGCATGGCATGGATTGAACGGCTGGCATTCGAAGAAAGAAGTAAAGATGTTTTAAATATGAAGTTTTGTGTTATGGTATCAAAGAAAAGATTTAATGTTTTGTAACAAATGATTAATGTTTTATATTCCGCGAAAAGTTTTAATAAACTCTGATTTGAAGGACTGTGTTTATGAGTAAATCCGACGCTAAAGTAGGGCTACCGGGTTCGGGGCCTTACACCATCATCCACAATCTCCCCTTCTTCTAACTCACTATCAATCTCTATCTGTTACCCAATCTTTTTCAATCTCTTCCACTGTTAATACATCATTAACTGAATCATCATCATCATTTCCCAACACTTCCTCATCATCTACAACCACCACATTCTCACCACCTGTACCACCTGATGGACCAGCAGACTCCCCCTGAGATGTGGAAGTCCCAAGAGTTTGTTCAGTTCTTGGCAACTCACCACCTGCATCTTTCGATGCATTGGGATCATCGTCTCTGTCTTGCCTCTTCTTGGTTCTCAATTCATCACCCTTGGAGCTCATCTCCCCCTGAGATGCTAAGAACTGTTTAAGACCATCAAAGAGTTTACTGTGTTCAACAAGAAGGGATGATTGTATCTGATTTTCTGCCACGAGCCGCTGAATAGCATGAGTCTGGATGAGGTTGATCCGTGATTGCTCAGCAACTACCCGTTCAAGAGCCGCAATTCTCTCGGAGCAAGAAAAAGTAGAATCAAAATCAAACCGCATGTGAGAAACATCTTGAGCATACGGTGGAGGAATTCCCAAACTAGCTGGAATATCAGAGGTAGGCTGAAAATTAACCGCGGGTGGTATTGAGACAGGTAAACCCGTAGTAGCAACCAACGTCGACTCAACAAATCTTGCAACAACCTCAGATGGAGTAAGAGTAGGAGGTGGCAAGGAAACTATCTCCGGAGCAGTAAACTGAAACGTGGTTGGAGGAGTACCAAATGATGATGACGTGGTCACTAAAGAAACATTTGTGGTGATCGGCAGTGTGACAGTAGAAACAGCAGGTAACATAGTCATACCGGACAATGAAGGTGGGGAAAAACGAACAACCCTTGAACTTTCACCAACCCTTTCCTTCTTTGATCGTCGTACCAGACGATATAGATCCTCCTCATAATCTGATTCACTATCATCCGAGTCTCTCTTTCACTTGCCATGAATTCTTTCTTGTCTGGCAAGGATTTGTTGTGCTTCAGCAATATCGTCATCGGAGGAATTAGAGTCAGTTTTCTCATAATCCGCCACAGATGTAGCGATCATGGAAACATTACACCAGACGCCTCAGCAACTGAGGCTTGAACTTCAGCAGCTGGATCAACCCGTTCCATGTCAAAGAATCCTTTCCCTTCAAAGGCAACTTCAAGATCAACCTGTTCCTCTGGAGCAACAACAGGATCTACAAATTGTGCTTGCTGTACCACGGGTGGTGGTTGAACCACAGGAGGTGGTTGAGGAATATTGGCCTGTTGCGGTGCCAGATCACGAAATTCATCACCTGGATAAGCCACATAAGCAGGATTCACCAAATAACCAAACAATGCAGTGTGCCTCGGACGGAGTTCAGGTTTGTTACGAGCACTCGATGACTTACACTACGCAAAGATTCTTTTAGAAACACTTTCCACAAACGAAATGGGATGTCGTTGTGGTAGATTGGGAGCAACATGGTTTAGAATCATCTGTAAGAATCTTTGGTACATCAAAAATCTTTCCCTAGACACCGCGAGTCTCTGACGATCGATCTCATAAAAAATCATCTGACTAAAGCTGTAAGGCTTGTTGTAAGTCAAAGCAGTCATCGCCGATTGCATTGTTGCACCCATACCATCTGTACCAGCTTTCCGACCGGACATGCACACTATCATCACGTGCATAAAGAACCGGCACTGATCTAACAAAAATCCTTTTCTCATCTGAGAGTCTCCCAACGGACCCGAATACCCTATACGCAGAAACGCACCATTTCTGAACGTAGCCGGAAAGTCTGTGGGGTCCTCAGTCGTCTCATTCCCAAACTGTGAGGCTTCCCTTATCTGATTTGCCGAGAACTGTACCACCTGTTCATTAACCGTAGCTCGCATCACCGGTGGATCGACATGACAATCATACTCAACCGTGTTCCAAAAATCTTCAATGTTCGGTAGTGAGATCGGAAGAGTAGTAGTAATTGCATGAAAGATGCGTGAGCGTATGAGAAACGAGATGTTCTCACGGTAACTGTCAATTCCTTGAGCATCCGGATCTAAAGTGATATACATGTTGTGACCTGGAAAGAACTGTCTGTTATTATCTCCACCTTCATCACCACCAGCGCTACCAGCACCTGCCACAGCAGCCATATCTGCAAAACAAACGAGCCAGATCAGCTCAGTATGATAGCAGGTTACAACTTTGCCCTGCATGGAATAGGCGAAGTTGTAGCATTAGCGAAGTTAAGGGAGTGGCGAACTTGTTAAGTTCGCCAAAACCCCAACTTCGCCATATGAACGGTGCACACTTCACACCCAGTTAGGGTTAAGAATGGCTGATCAGAGAGTAAAAACATGAATGAGGTAGTCCGATTAAGATCCAGATACACTTATTTTCACCAAAACAGTTTCAAAACGGATTGATAAAAGAGGGTTAAGTGTTTGTTGCGAAGTGATTACGAAACGGATCATTGAGAAACAGATTAGCAACACCCAAAACAAATTATGAGTCACGAGGATCTTACAAACCTTGAACACGGACGGAAAACATGTTTTAACAAGTTTTGATTCAGAGGATTAAGTTCGCCGAGGGTTTGAGTTTGAAAATAATTTGACCAATTGACCACCGCTTCGCTTTATATAGTTTATAGAAACCCCAGAGGCGAAGTTGGGTTTAACTTAGCCCAAAATCAACTTCGCCTCAGTCAACGCAAGGTCAACTTTGCCTACGTTGATAACTTTGCTCCACAGGCAACATCGCGCACCAATTAACTTCGCCGTTAAGTTAAGTTCGCCCGTTATAACTTATAAACAGAAACACATAAAGTTGACCAAAGGTCAACTTCGCTTTAAAATTATCCAAAAAAGATTTAAACTTAACAATCAAAGAACCAAGTAACCAAAAGTATAAAAGTCTAAACATAATACCAAATACATAACGAAAATTTTAATAATAGAATAAACGGGATCAAATTTCAGTCTTGACGAGAACCTGCATGGTTTAGAAAAGATCCGAAAAGAAATTATACTAATTAAGTGGTTGTCACATAGATCCATGTTCAGCGATATTATGATATAAAGAAACATGTTGTAGGCATGTATAAAACTTAGTATGGTTTTCATCGCTTATGTGATACGGATTAGGTTCAATTAAGCTCAAAATTTAGATGGACATCACATGAGAGATTGTGATGCCTCCTATCTATTCTCAAAGCGTATTTGGCTTTCCCCAAGTCACCCCGAGTTGACTTCGACCCGTAGTGTCTGATTAATCAATGAGCACACGTCGATCTTCGGAGTCTTCTTCCCGTTCTTTCTTAAACTTTGAAATATTCTTTCTTGCCTCTTTCTAGATATTTGTAATAAAATTAGCTTCAGAAGGCTTAACAATAATAACTAGAGATCCTTTTTTTTCAAAGACATTAATACAACTTCAAATTGAAGACAACTGCAAGTCCCGAATCTGGATCACTACAGATACTTAACACTATCTTCGCGGGAATCAGAACACTCACGTGCTCGTGTATAACTGGGTAATCACTTTCTGCCTATCATTCGGAAAGATGTATGTGGAGACATGCACAACTCAGAATGATTCTCCACAGTAAATTGAGAAGATTTAGTTTGTATCACATCTACTTTTACGCACCATAGAAAGCTACCATAACATACAATGACTGTTCTAGAGTCTTTTAGGCCTAATTACTTCACCAGTTAAGCACACAAAATCAGTTTATCTATCACTTTCCAAGGTTGGATCAATTTTCATTTTAACACCGAATAAAAACTTCTTACAAAGTTATAGACTGAAAAATTATATCATCTCCCTAAAAAAAATTTAAATTCTAGCGCCCCGATCAAGGCAAAGTCTTTAGGTAAACGGCTATCCTGAAGATCCAATGGATCAGCCGGACTGACCACATACGAGTATGTGTCCCTCTGACTAAGTATGAACGACTAATTTTAAGCGAAAGAATAAAAACCCATCATAAACCGCCCCGGTCACTTTCAGTCATCTGGTTAATGGCTATCCTTGTAATCTACACGTAGAAGTAAGGACCAAACATATCCTTGGATATGTCCTTCAAACTTGAGCAACCGACATCATTTTAAGCGATAGTGATTTTTTTTAAGATAAGAGAAAACACGGTTACTCGGGATTGATCATCCCATTAAGCTCAACAAGATTTTGAAAATGGGATCGGTCAAACGCTTTAGTAAAAAGATTGGCAAAATTATCCAGTGAATCAACATTTTCGAGCAAAATTAATTTCTTCTCAGCACAATCCCGTATAAAATGATGACGAATGTCAATATGTTTAGTTTTACTGTGTTTAACGGGATTGTTAGTTACTGAGATAGCAGCAGAGTTATCAATGCAAATAGGAGTTTGAGTGAAATTCAGACTATAATCGCGCATTTGTTGTTGTATCCATAAAACCTGGGAGCAGCAGTTCGATGCTGCCACGTATTCTGCTTCGCAGGTGAAAATGGCTACAGAGGTCTGCTTCTTGCACTGCCATGACACCAATCTTCCTCCGAGAAACTGACATCCACAGGTGGTTGACTTCCTGTTCTGATTGCAACCTCCATAGTTAGAATCGGTGTAAGCTACCAAATCCAGATCTCCCCCTTTCGAGTAACATAGTCCCAACTTAGGCTTTCCTTTAAGATACCGCAAGATTCTCTTCACTCCTTTCATGTGTGATTCCTTCGGGTTTGCCTGAAAACGAGCACAAAGACAAACTGTAAACACAATTTCAGGTCTAGATGCAGTTAGATACATTAAAGAGCCAATAATTGCCCGATATTGAGTGGGATCCACATCTTCATCACTGTCGGAATCAACACCCATTTTGTGGTTAACGCATATTGGAGTGTCAAATGGAGAACTATCATCCATCTTGAAGCGTTTAAGCACATCATGGACATACTTCGTCTGATGAATAAACATGCCATCTTTCTTCTGATCTACCTGCAATCCCAAAAAGAAAGTTAATTCGCCCATGGCACTCATCTCAAACCTCTTCTTCATGACTACCTCAAATTCCTGACACATAGTAACTCTTGAGGCAGCAAAGATGATGTCGTCAACATAAACCTGAACGAGTAGAAAATCTCCCCCTTTCCTCTTGAAAAACAACGTACTGTCGATCTTCCCTCTTTCAAACCCATTCTATAGCAAGTAATCTGACAAAGTTGCGTACCAGGCACGAAGAACCTGATGTAACCCATATAATGCTTTGCTCAGTTTGTACACATGATCAAGAAAATCTGGGTCAGGAATACCCAGAGGTTGTTCGACATATACCACCTCATCGACTTTACCATTAAGAAATGAACTTTTCACATCTAACTGAAACACTTTCATCTCCTTGTGTGCAGCAAATTCCAGAAACAGTCGAATTGCCTCCAGTCTTGCCACAGGAGCAAACATTTCATTGTAATCGATTCCTTCCTGCTGATTAAATCCTTTCACTACCAATCTTTCCTTGTTATGAATGATTACCCCTTTTTCATCTCTTTTACACTTGAATACCCACTTTGTACCGATAGCGTTCACATATTGTGGTTTTTCAACTAATTTCCAAACTTCCATCTTCTTAAACTGTGCCAGTTCTTCCACGAGCTATCCTTCAGTGCCATTGATAATTCTTTGGTTCAATCTGACTGATGAAGCAGGTGTACAAGCATTCATTTATCATACCCGTGTCTTTAATGCTTGCATACACACATGTGTGTTCATCCAAACTTCTTTAAGTACGTACACTATCAGAAGGATTACCGATCACATTCTCCAAGGGATGGTCCTTGTGAATTTTGGTGGTCTGTACCGGACCGACTTCCAGATCATTCTCAAGATTTGACGAAACTTCATCAGAGTGAGGCTGAGGTTGAGTGTGAAATGGATTGTAGAATTCATCTTCATTCGAATCAGCTGGAGTTTCAACCGCACTTGATGAGGTTGGTTGATTTTCATTATATTGTTGACGTTGCACAATGGTCTCCTCTTCGTCATATAGCATCTGTGAGGCCATTTTCTCATCAATATCTGCAAAATCCAAATAAGACACACTAAAAGATTTGAATAGCTTATCATAGTCGAAAGCCTCTGCCGGTCCCATGCTAGGCCTTGGTGATTTGTAACTAGTAATGTCAGTGTTACAGACCACCTCAACCTTGCTGTTTGATAGATTAAAGACTCTTCTGTTGGGTGTCCCAACAACATAGCCAACTAAGATACCTTCGTCGGCTTTCTCACCAAATTTAGAGTTAGTCTTTAATATAGAACATGGGGACCCGAAAGGTTCAAGACCCTTCAAATTAGGCTTTCTACCATGCATAAGTTCATAACAGGTTTTATTTAATCTTTTAACAGTTAAAACACGATTAAGGATATAACAGGCTGTAGCAATAGCTTCAGCCCAGAACACCACGGGAAGTTTAGCATCCGCCAGCATGGTCCTAGCAATTCGATTAGAGTCCGATTCTTCCTTTCAGCTACTCCATTTTGTTGCGGAGTATATGGGGCACTGTACTGATGCTCTATCCCTTTCTGCAGACAAAACATCTCCATCTGATAGTTCTTGAACTCTGTACCATTATCACTCATGATGTACTTAACCTTCCTCCCAACAATATTTTCCACCTTGTTGATCAAGTTAATCACCAACTGAACTGTCTCATCTTTTGTCTTCAGAAAATATACCCAAGAGTATCGTGAGTAGTCATCGGTTACCACCAAACAATATGAAGTTCCTCCTAGACTCTTTATATTCATAGGACCAAAGAGATCCATGTGAAGTAGGTCCAAGGTGTTGACAATTGAGTTAACCTTCTTGGAGTGATGAGGTTTCTTGTGCTGTTTTCCTTTCTTGCATGATACACATTGGTCTTCAAAATTGAAGTTCTTCAAAGGAACCCCTAGTACCAACCCATTCTTGACTATGTAGTTCATCTTACGAAGATGTATATGACCCATTCTTATGTGCCACAACTCTGACTCAGACTCTGTTGCTTTTGACAGAAGACATGACTCTTCTGTGGTCATCTCAGTTGATCTCATATCCATCACATACGTGTTCTTTTCTCTTGGAGCTTTCATCACAACCCATGCCTCTGGTATCTTGAAACCAGGATAAAGTACGAGGGCCTCATTTTTAGTAAAATGAACGGTGTATTCTTTGTCACAAATCTGAGAGACACTCAACAGGTTGTGTTTCAATTCTTTAACAAAATTCACTTTTTCCAGCTTTATTCTTCCATTCGTCACAGTTCCAATGCCACTAATTCTTCCTCCACTTTCTTTTCTCCAGCGAAACTAACCCTTCCTCCTTGAACAGACTTCCAGTCACGTAACAATTTCTTGTTACCAGTCATGTGCCAAGAACAGCCATTGTCAACAACCCACATATTGTTTACAGCCATGTTTGACTGTTTCTGCACCAATAAAGAAATAGATTAAAATCTGGGGACCCAAGACCTTCTGGTCTTGGGTCGATTAAATCTATTATCCGGCATCCAGTACCTTGGCTGCCCAAAGTCAGTTTGAGGAGAGTTTCTATAAGTTCTGTAAGAGAAACTTCTAGATGACTGGCTATGAGGCCATCCAAACCTTCATGAGTTAATTGAACTATAATACTTGGTAATTTACTGGGAAAAAACGAGACTGATTTCTTTGAAATCTTTGATTAGTCCGATGATTGGAAGTTGGTGTGTTCACATTCTTACCAGCATCATAATTAGTATTCGTTTTATTCTCAGTTTTGGTAGGCCTCATATTTCTAGATTTTCTCTGTTTCAGAGGACAGTCAGCGACAAGATGTCCTTTCCTGTTGCATCTAAAACAACTTCTGTTCGAACTAGTCTGGCTGTTTTGAACTTTCGTCTCAGAAGTTGTTGCAGATGTCGAGGTTGCATTACTATCCGTTTGTCTAACATATGGTGGGACGAACGGATTTAGGGAAGATTTCTTTTCATCAGGCTTATAGTCCTCCCCTCGTTTTAGTAACACAACATTTTCTTCTATCTCACCAGATTCATACGACTTGTCTGAATTTGACGAGACAGAACTAGAGACAGAACTAGTGACATTTGAACTTGTCTTACTTGTTTCGCTCTCATTAACTTCAGTTTCTTTAGCAGAAACTTTTATTGGAACTGTCTGACAAATTTCAACATTCGTAGATTGCTTATTACTAGGATTATAAGTATTGTTGAGATACCATAGCCCTGTTTTCACTTCCACCCCCATTCTGTTGAGCAGGCCTGTTCTGATTTCGTTCGACTCTTTCATTTGTACACTCCTTAGCAAAGTGACCATTTTGTTGACAGTTATAACAGCGAACTTTTGACTTATCAAACCTTGGTCTTTCTCCAACGAACTTTCTACCCGTTTTCTTCATAAATCTCTTTACCCTTCTTACTATCATAGCCATCTGCCACTGCAGATCCATTTCTTCCAGATCATCAGCATCGATCTGATCATAGTCTTCACCCAAAGTTGCAGGGTCGACTATTTTTCCTTTGATGTAGTTCTCATAAGATGCAATGAAGGAGGCATACAGAGCAAACTGTTGTTCAGCTGATTTTACACTCATACGCATCTGTGAGTAGTTCTTGCTTGAAGCAATGGTTGAGAAATTACCAGTTGTAGTTTAAGGTTTTGAGGGACTACTACCACCTGCTACGAAACATACGTCACCATCCATATTGAGAATCACATGACCATCTGGAGTGGAGTTTGGTTCCCCCTTTGAGTAATAGGCAGTGGATTCTGATTTTGAACTTGAGTTTGGAGTGACTTTAGCGCCATTCCCGGATCCTGAACCTGATCAGTCGGTGTCTCCTTTCGAGCCATGTTTAGTTCAAAATTCCGTAACTTATTTACCACCGTCTCCAAATCAATCTTATCAAAGTCCTTATCTTCTCTCATCAGAACAGTGTACATCTCCCATTTTGGTGGGAGAGCATCAAGAAGCTTCTCCAATATCTCTTCTTCCTTGTATTCAATGATAATATCGTGTGATGATGTCATCAAGAGATTCATTTTTTAAGTACTTGAATACTGAGAATTGGGTTTTCAGCAGCTTTGTTTTGGAGGTACGTGTCCCAACATTTCCTTCATATCTATTCTCTAGTGCTTCCCATAGCTCTCTAGCTGTTTTGTATTTTTAAAAGTATGAAGAATCTCTTGCGGGAGAGCCATGGTTATAGCTGCATACGCTTTACTTTCTGCCTCATACATTTTCTTTTCATCATCTTCCATCTTACCGTACTTCTTAATCTGTTCACGACCCTCAAACATGGATGTTGGAGGAATGTACCCATCTTGAATGCAAACCCACATCTTTGCGTCCTGATACTTCACATACTGTTCAAATCGATCTTTCCATGCGACGAAATCAGTACCTTTCAGTAGTTTTGGAGCTTTAGTTGCATAACCTGCTTCAACTTCCATCTTTACCAATTCTCTGATGTTTATCGAAGTCATACTTGAGCGAAATGAGACCCAAAACTTAACAAGTAAAATCTGTGAATAGTGAGAAATAACGAAGTTAATACAACTTCGCTTTCTCTACAACTTCGCTTTTAACTTCGTTGACTGACAAATTCGCTGGTTATCAACTTCGCTGGAAACTTGTATCTTCGCTAAAACCCTAATTCTTGTGACGGCAAGTTCGCCAGAAGAACAAAGAGGTTTTGCAGATTAGGTAGGTCGATTTCGAAGGTTGCAAGGATGATTGACTGGTGTAATTTATGAGGGATGAGTATCAACTAACAAAAACAAGGTATTTCAACGTAAACTCGTTCCGCGAATGGTCTAACAGAACAATCTTAACACCCGTGTGATAATCCCGAACCACACAATCACGAGCAAAACGCTCTGATACCAATTGTAGGTTCCCAGCCGGATCTACACAGGAGTATCTCGTAACACGAGAGTGCGGAATCCCCACGTATTCGATACGAGTGTCAAGACGATAATTACGTTGAATATAAACAAACAAATAAGAGCATAAGATAATACTTGATGTATTGAAAGGACCAACACGTGATACAGAGAATCACACCAAACAATCGTTCAAAAGACTTAAACAAAATAGCCTAAGTTATGAGTTTATATAACTCGACAACTTCGCCTAACATACTAGGCGAAGTTGTCATAACTTCGCTAATCCTACAAGTTCGCTTAAACATATTAGCGAACATATAATGACACGTTCAATAATAACTAACAATATAAACGATTACAGACACAGCTAAACACGAGATACTGAACTACTGACATCATGCACCAACATTGGGGTTAAGCACATGGAAGCGCGGGTGGATTCTATGCTGATTGCAGGGCAGATAAACGGATCATATGAGACAAAAAATGACGTAATGGCGTCGTATGTGTCACAAGCAAAAGACTTAATCCTTCAATTCTCTTCGTGTAAAGTCATTCATATCAAGAGAAGCGAGAACAAGTCGGTGGATGCCTTTAGCAAGTTGGCTTCAACAAACTTCGAGCACTTTGCTAAGGACATTCGTGTTGAAGTCCTAGATCGTTCGTCTGTTCCAAAAAATCAAGTTTTGGTAATTCAAACAGGCGTTGAATCTTGGATGACGCCAATTGTGGCTTATTTGTCATCAGGAGTCTTTCCGGCAGAGAAAGTCGCATCTCAGAAAATAAAACACAAGGCCTTGAATTACCAGATGAATGATGGTGTTCTATACAGAAGATCCTTTCTGGGCCCACTGTTGCGTTGTGTGGATGCCGAAGACACGAACTACCTGATAAGGGAAGTTCATGAAGGAATTTGTGGCCTACACACGGGTCCAAGGATGGTTGTAGCAAAACTTATGAATGTCGGGTACTATTGGCCAGGGATGCATTTGGACGCGGTACAAGAAAAATCATGAAATGTGATTCTTGTCAACGTCATGCTCCCAATACATTGCGGCCAAAGAACGAACTTGTTCCAGTGACATCCGCTTGGCCGTTCCAAAAATGGGCTATCGACATTATGGGACCTTTCCCAGAAGCCACGGGACGGGTCAAATTTTTAATTGTGGCCATTGATTACTTCACCAAGTGGGTGGAAGCTAAACCAGTCGCATCCATTACGGCATCAAGTGTCAAGAAATTTCTTTGGGAATTCATAATTTGCCGGTTTGGTCTTCCACAAGAACTTGTGAGTGACAATGGAACTAAGTTTACGGATAGAGGATTACAGGATTGGCTGAAAGAACTTCATGTCACTCAGATGTTCACATCTGTATCTCATCCGCAAGCTAATGGTTAGGTTGAACGGACAAATCGAACGATTAAGGAAGGATTAAGGAAAGATTGGGCACTAAACGAGCCGGCTGGGTTGACGAATTACCCCATATACTTTGGGCCTTTCGTACCCAAGAGAATTCCAGCAATTCTGAAACGTCGTTAAGTTTAACCTATGGCACTGAAGCTATGATCCCGGCTGAGATTGGGATTCCATCAGCACGAATTCTGATGATCAATGATAATGATAAAGAATTGTGGATGAATCTAGATCTCCTTGAAGAAAGGAGGGAGTTGGCATCGATCCGTGAGAATAACTATAAACGCCAGCTGCAGAAGTATTATGACTCGCGGGTCTGAAAGTGCACATTTGATGCGGGAGACTTCATCTTCCGCAGTAACGAGGCTTCTGGACAGGAGCCTCCAGGAAAATTAGCTCCAACTTAGGAAGGCCCTTACAAAATAAAAGCAGTATTATCCAAGGGTGCTTACAAGTTAGAAAAGTTGGACGGGACGGAGATCCCTAGAACTTGGAATGAGGCACAGTTAAAGAAATGCTACAACTAGTAAAGAAATGTTATTTACATTTTATCTTTGGCCAGCGTGCCTAATAGACTATGGGAGGGCTTGTAATTTCATTTCCTGTAATTTCGTTCGGCTTATTCCATTTTTATAAAAAGCCTTGTTTTTCCCCACGTTCTAGTTTTATGTAACATATATGTTCTGGTCCGCGTACCAGATAAGACTCATATGTCCGAACAAGCGGAAATGATGTAATCCTTTATTAACAAATAAGAAGATCTTACAAGCACTTATATTAAGAAAAATAAGACAAATTGTATCGGATAAGACAAACTTCTTATTAATGATCAAATGGGATTACAAAAGATTTTACATAATGATTACAAGGAAGATGGATTTATGCATATACAATTACGAGGCCACATTCTCATCTTCCGCATCTTCATCCTCCGCGTCTTCGCCTTCCACATTTTCTTGATTTTCTTCATCGCCAGCAAGAAGGGCTTTCAATTGATCGAATTCGTCTTCCTTGTCCGCAAGCTCCGCTATTTGATTTTCAATAGAGAACTTTAAGTCATCAAAAGTCTTCGTTTTCTCAGCAAGAGCTTTGGCGGTATCTTGGCGTGCAAGACAAATTCCTCGGGAAGTTTACCTTCTTCATCAAATTTAAAACCTTCCCGGAAACCTGTCTGGCGGCCGTCTTGAGAAGATGCGATCAAGAGTGAGGCAAGGCAATTCCCAAGTTCATCGCTCTCTCGGATATGGGCAATAACCTGTTTAAACGATAAAACGTGAACAAGTGTTTTGCATATGATTATGTATTTTAACGAAATTCACAAAGTAACATTTACCTGAGGGATTCTTTCCGCAAGCAACCATGTTTTGTCCACCTTGGCTCGGACAAGATCCATTTTGTTCCCTGCACACTCCAAGGCTTGCTCCCTATTTTTGGAAGCAAGAGTGGCAAGGCGTTCATCCTTAGCGGATGATTCAACTTTTAAAGCCTCTATATAGGCTTTATATTCGTTTAATTTCTGCTGAAGAGCAGCGCTGGCATCCTCAGCAACGGAGCGACGGTCCTTCTCTGCCTCTAATGCCACTTTGGCGTCCGCTAATTGTCGCTCAGCAATGTCAGCAGCCAGGCGGTTGTCTTTGGCTTCATTCATAGCCCCTAGGGCTTCTTTTTTTGCCTCTGTTACCTTGATCTCCAAATCATCCCACGCCTCGTTCATACCTATCCAGTCTCAACATATTTCTTTACTGTTGGAAATGGCATTAGCCAGGCAGTAGAAATAAGAGTTCAATAACTCTTGACGGATATACACCCACGTTGGCGTTCCCTCTCCGCAGGAGGAAGGCTTTATTGCATATATTCAATACACATGTCTGTGTCATTAAATGTTGAATCCTGGCGTAAGGACCAGCGCGTACGTTGCTCAAAAGCCTCCACCTCGGGACGGGACGTGGTCACTTGTGGCCCACTCGCAAAGGCGCTAGATCCTCCATGATCCTTAAAATGGTAAAGTGTACCGGGGGGGGGGGGGACGATGGGGTCCTCAGAATTACCATCTTTCTTCCCCAAGAGGAGAGAAGTATCCGTGATAACAATCAAATCTTGGATAGTCTTAGGCGGAGACGACGGTGGAGAAGAAGGAAAAGTTGATCCCCACAGACCAGAAGGGTCCTTAGAAGACTTCTCCAGGAACTCTGCAAAAAGCAACACTTTTTTATCACAAACATGCCTTACATGTTAATAAAGATTAAAAGCATTGAGATTACCTGAAGAAACTTCTTTGGGTGCAAGCTGCTAAAGACGAGTTCCCAACTTCGTCCTTTTTTGTTTCTTTGACGGGGCGGCCTTGATTGATTGCACTTTGCGTTTCCCAGCCACCTAACACCCGCATCAACAGCTTGATGCTCACCTTCGATGACGACATAATCAGTGGCTTGATGTTCGCCTTCGATAGTGGCATCAGCACCTTCACCACCCACCACCTTGCTGGTGGTTGGATTCTGATCCAGCTTGCGGGTCTGACCTACAGTCGAGTGTAGGGTATTAGTAACATCAAATGATAACCCTCCTTCACAGGGTGATGACTCTTTGCTAGAAGAAAGAAATACTATCACCCCGCTAGAAGTGGAAGCAGTAATTGGTCGGGATTTTAGATTGCCCTCACATTTTAGAACAAATTCCTCACCTTTAGCATACATCGCCTCGAAAACCACAGGTTCCGGGCGGAGTGCGGTGGAGAATAGGAAATTGCTGCGGGTGCGCTTAATGATGGGTGCGTCCTTTGGGTCAATCGGACGACGCACCATAAGACCCTCCTCGCGGTCAAGAAGTGTACTGAAGACGGAGCCCTCACCTGCATAAACAAGAATAAAAGTCAGAATTCAGGCGGAATCTTAGAAAAATAATAACAAACTTACTCTTGTTTGGTTTCTCGTAGTATGGCTCCAAATAAAGAAATGGCCATAGGAGGCTCATCCTTGCACTCACCATTGCTCCCTCATGTATTGCGCGCATGGGAGTTGGTGTGCTGGTTGAAGTCTTAAACCTGGGAAGGTCCACCTGTGTGGTGGCAGTGACCACCGGCATTTTATCGTCTGACTTGCGATAGGTCATCGCAAATGGGACGACATCCTCTCGGATCCAGAAAAATTTTGGTTTCCACTCATGGAGACTGCGGTACCATTCGGTGCCGATAATCGCCTTCCCAGTTGTGGCCCAACTGTACCACAAGCCACGGTAGGTCATCTTATAAAAAACCGCAAACATGCCGTTCCAGGTCGCGGGCTTGACAACAGAATTTGACGTGTCGAATTCTCAACATCCCAAAAGGATGGATATGTGATAGGTGGACTCCGTACGTCGTCAGGATCGATTGAACAAACTTTGTTACAGGAAACCTGAAGTTCCCTGTGGTGAAGTGGTCTACGTATATGTCCATCTTCTTGGCCGGCGGGCTGGTAGCAATCGATCCGGCCACCCGATACTCATGCTCCCATTCCGGTGCCAACCCATAAACGTTAACAATATCCTCATAATCCTTTTTATTGAAGTTAAAAATAACTTCGTGGATAGAAGGGGCACTTTTCTTGTTTCCTACCATCGGGAAAGAACAAAGCTGGACGCGAGTTCTTAGAGAAATTGGAAGATTAGGGATCAGCCTTAGCGATTTCAGATCTCAAAGATTAGAGAGAAAAAAGAGAAGAATTGGAAGGAGATAAGAATGAATAGATGATGGATATGATCAATTTATATACATCGCAGTTAATGCGATCGGTTGGATGCTAGTGGAGAGAGAGAAAATGGCCCAATTGAGGGTCGACACGTCAGGCGGGAAAGGCGAAAAAGTAAGAGTGGACTGCCAAAAGGCGTCATAAACATCTTGTCAGTTGTCTCACAACTTTTCTCTTTCTGCCGCGTCATCACTTTCATACCACTTGCAACAATTCAACAAATAGACGATTCAAAAATATCTCACAAGATAATATCTCAAATGCGAAACAACACAAGATTCACAAGAAGACAAAAAGATTTCATTTTATTGAGATTAAAGAAATACAAAAACATGAAGGAAATTACAAAGTCCTAATCTATTTCTATGGATCCGGGCAGATAAATCTTCAGGAGGTGTAGGCGGAGTATCATCCATCCCTTCTGCAAAAAATTCCTTTAACTGATCCACGCCATCACTCTCCACAGCAATTTCTGGAAGCATGTTCAAGGGAAATGATAGGTTGTCATATTCATTGAGACGAGCTTCATATTCTTGAGAAACATCGCGTCCATGCAGCGGGTGTTCTTCAAAAGAACGACTGGCTTGTGCATAAGCCATGCCTTCATTAAAGCCCACCACGCGGCCAGAATTGGACGAAGCAGTGAGCAAGAAAGCCAGGCTATTTGTTAGCTCCGTCCCTTCTTTGATATGTTTAATAACCTGTCACAAAAGGAGAAACTTATTAAACAACTGACAGAGAAAACAACATAACAGCGGAAGAGTGGGATAACATACCGCGTTAAGACCTTGACCCAGCAACCAATGTCGCTCCTGCTCTGCCCGTTCTTGGAGTTCACGGAACCCGTCAACTATTTTTTGCTTATCATTTAAAGATTCAGCTGCACGGGCTTCCGCTTCATTGCGTGCTTGTAGAAGGGAGTCGTAAGTGACCTGCATATCGTCAGTCCTTTTATCCTTAAGCTTCGCTTGCTCCTTCTACCGCTTTGCTTCCGTTTCAAGTTCTTGAATTATGGCACATTGGCGGGTCACTTGAGCCTCTAAGGTCGAATTTGCATCAAGTGCCTTGGCCAGGTCTTCCTTCTTTCTTTGGGTTTCATCCCGGGTAGCATGAAGGATATAATTTTGTTTCATGCAAGCTTCCTCCCACTAACGTGCAGCAACCATGTGCCTATCCTTCTCATTTATTAGAGCAATTTCAGCATCGGATAATTTCCATTTGGCTGTGTTGGCTGCCACACGATGCTCGCCGGCTTCTTTTCTAGCCTCCTCAGCAGATCGGGTCATTTCTCCCAACTCCCACCCATCGACCATCACTCGTGCAGAATTTCTTGTCCACAAGCCATAGTGTTCGCCAAGGACAAGGAATAGTCCATATGAAGGTCATGACGAGAGCGCCCGCGTTGATGGATCCGCTCCGCAGGCGGCAGACACTGATTGACGAATGTCTCACAAACGTGCTGATCAGTGAAGCGGGATCCATTCACGATATCCTAGTGAGGGATAAACATGTGGTAATCCTCCTCTGGATTTGGTTCCACGTAATAATCTGAACTTGTTGCTTGGGGACGCACAGGCATAGAGGAGGACTGGTGGAGGGCATCGCGTGTTGCCACCCCGTCGACGTTCGGTAAAGGGCATCGAGATTGAAAGCCCTCTCCTTCACCCATGGAAAATGGTGAAGACGAAAAAGGAAAAATGTGGAGGAGACCAAGGAGATTCCTGCATTTTGAACGCTTCCTTATCCACAACTGGATTCTTTCCTTTGGAACTGGAAGCATCTCTAGTCCCAAATAAATAGTCCAAGGGAACTTCGGTTTCTGGTGGAGGAAGTGGGTCCTCTTGACTCTCCTCAGCCGGAGGAGTTAATGGCTTATCTTCCTTCTCCGGAGGCGGAAATGGTAGTTTCTCGTCCTCAGGCGTTGGGGATGATAATTTGTCTGATATAATACCCCCGCCAGCGACAACAGATGAATCTACGTAACAAGATCACACATGAGTATTAGTTAAAAGCATAGATGATAAAAGAAAGGATGTTTCTTTGACTTACCTGCCATTTCCTTCATTCGTTCCACAAGGCTGAGTTTATGCTTCTTCGGACGTTGCGTCCGACGCTTTTTCGCTGATGGTTCCCCCTCGGCATCCGTGTGACCTGCATCCACATCACTTTCCTGAGAGGACCGAAGATTCCACTTACGCTCCTACTCTGCCAATAGATGAGAGACAGAGGAAATTTCAGAAGCATCATCAGAATCCTCCTCTTCTTGGGAGGATGATTTGTCACTCTAAGAAAGAATGACGATCACCCCGTCAGAAGTTAGAGCATTGATCGGATGAGGGTTAAAGATGTACGCACCTATTTGAAAAATAGCTTCCTAAGCCATCGGTTCAGCACGTACTCTTGTAGGGAAGAGAAATTGGCTCCGTGTCCTTTCCAGGACAGGCGTCTCTTTCACATCACGAATACATTTTCCCGTGCAACCCCTACTTTCAAAGAGGGCATTCAGCATAGGCCCTTCACCTGGAAAGTCCTTAATAAGTCAGTCAAAAGGTTTCATATAAAACTAAGAAGAGAAAAGAGAATGTAATTTACGTTCATTCACGCCCATAAAGACAGGCTCTAAATCTGGATAGGGCCACAGGCGACTCATACCCGCCCATACCAAGGCCTCCTCAGGAAAATCCCGCATGGGAGATGGTTCCAAACCATGGCGCGGAACCATTCCCGGCCCTCGTGAGTGGTTGTAACAACATCCAGGAGCGCCTCGTTGACCGGACGACAAACCATAACATCTGGAACAACGTCCTCCGAAATCCAAAAAAACTTGCTACGCCAATCTTTAGAACCTCCTTCAGATATAATGCCGATAATCCTCTCGGCTATTGGATTACACTTGAACCATCCGCCGCGGTTGGTCATATGATAAAACACGGGGAATCGATCAATTCGAGGCAATATTCCTTTTTCCGTACGCAGAAATTCGAATTGTCGAATCTGCATAATGATAAGAGGATGTAACTGGGATAAATGGATCCCGTAAGCACTCAAAACCTTCATGAGAAATTTGGTTATCGGAAACCGAAAATTCCCATAAAGTCAGCGTATACTGCCATCTTACCGGCAGGAGGCATGCTTGTAACAGATCCGGCATTGGGGAACTCCGGGGCCCATTCCGGTGGGATACCATAGGTACGAAGTAACATTTCGTAGTCAGAGAAATCCCAATTAATCTTTACAGTTTCAATGTCTGGCACAATAGATCTTGTGCCACTAGCCATCGATTCAATTGTAAACGGAAAACAGTGAGCAATCGTGACGAGAATCGAAAAATCGATTGGAAGATTGAAGGAAAACAAAGAAGAATTGAAATATCAGGGGTGAATAAACTTTGAAAGAAAGATAACCTCCACTATTTATACCCATCGCAATTAATGCGATGGGATATGAACAGTGGAGAGAGAAAGTCATCGCTCATTCAACAGACGCCACATCACGCGGGAAATTCAAAAAAGAGAAAAAGGTGTACAGTCGGGTACAATGACACCCGGCATAAACGTCCCATCACTTGCCCACGCGCCTGCAAGTGGTCAACTTGTCCTTTTTCACGGTTATCTACACCACCAACAGAAGATATTTCTACCAAACTCCAAAATCTAAATTCCTCAAATTCTACCTTAAGTCCAATATTCCACCCGCATAAAATCTTCACACGGAAGAAACAATAGACTGGGGGACTTATAAGGTAGGGTACCAAAAAGACCCAAATACCCCTAAGTACCACCCGCGGGTCAGAGGGAAGCCCCTCACAAGGCACACGCGTGACATTTGGATCACCCGCATAACTTTAATTAGGGGAAAATACCCTTATATCATACGCGGAAGCATCCAGGCACCTTCAGACGTCATCCGCGTGGGAACACATTCACCCTCCAAAATGGCCAGGAGACAACGCCAACAGGACAACTGTAATTAACCAACTACCTTCTAGAAGATTTACCAAGATGCTTTCTTGGGCAATACGTGATCTCTCAGCCTAAATGAAGGACAGTTGGCCATGTGGTTATAACCATGCACATGGCCAGGGTTACATAGTGTCCTATCATATTAAGACACGTGTCCAGGTTGTTGTGCCCATGCACATGCAGCGTATAGCTCAACCTATCATGTGAGGACACGCGTCAAGGTGGTTACGAGAGCATCTTTTAGAAAGGGACAGCTGGCCCAATCACATTCCCACACTCTTCGGCTATAAATACCCTCTCAATCTTCATGAGGTATTCATTCACTCCCAACTATCTACTCTCACTACTTAAGTACTTTCTCTCTATCGAAACTGTACTTATTCTCACGCCGGAGGGTGGTTACTGGAAGACCCCCTCCCCCACTTGCCCTTCCCGTAACGAGCTCACGGTGTCTGTTTTGCAAGTTCCGGTCACTGGACTTCGGAAGATTGAGCTCATATCGTTGTTGATTGTTATCCGTATTCTACCCTGTAGACTCATTGGATCTAGGACCCCATAAGAAGAGTAGATCCGTGTTTCTTCAGTTCTGAATTAATAATTAATATATGGTTGGCCATTATCTGTATTTGCATTCCATAATTATGTTTTGTTAACATCTATGAATATTTTAAGAAAGTTAAATTATGTTGTAGGAAGCCTTGAGGTCAAGTATAGCGTTTTATGTTGTTTCTCATTTGAGACATCACGTTCAATTGGGTGCTTGCAGATCTTTAATGCTTTACCGAAAATAGCGAGTTATCATCAATGGTAAGCCATTATTTTATAATATGTTTTCACTATTAAGGTAGTGTTTGGTATGCAGGAATGGAGGATGGAATGGAATGACCCATTGTGAGGGAATGAAAAATAGTGTGTTTGGTTGATCAAACTAATGGAATGACCCATTACCTAGTTCATTTCATTCCCTCTAAACTACCTCAATTTCATTCCATCCATAGCCCCATGTTTTTTTTTCATTCCATTCTCTCATACACCCTACATCACCTCCACCACCCTCCCAAAACCACCACCACCACCAACCATCGCCGCTGCCACCAGCCACCACCATCGCCATCCACCGCCGCCACCACCACCTCCACCAACCATCGCCATCGGTGCCAGCCACCCAGCACCGCCCGTCGCATATATCTCAATGCTTCCCACCACCGCCGCCACTGCCACCAATCACCACCATCGGTGTCCACTGCCGCCACCACCCACCTCCACAAACCATCGCCATTAGTGCCAGCCACCCACCACCACCAGCCGCCCGCCGCATCCATCAATCATCACCCCACCATCACACACGCCGCCCACCGTCACCGTTGCCCACCACCACCTCCACTGTTACCGCCACCACCACCTCCACCGTTACCGCCACCGCTCCACCACCACCACCACTCACTACCATTTTAATTTTATTTTTTTTTATTTTTTTTTACCTACCAACAATACAAAGTAATAATTCATTTCATTCTCATGTGGTAGCCAAACATTTCATTGGAATGGTAATAACCCATTCCATTCCTTTGTCCATTCCATCACCACGTCCATTCCATTCCATCGTCCATTCCATTACCCCATACCATACAGACCCTAAGTTCCTTTTGGTAGTAGCTTTAAAAAATTGCAATTGTTGGGCGGGTTTGGCGACATCAGAATGGGTAATTTTTGGATCAATTTCACTTTATTCATTTTTTGTTTGGGTTTTACATTTTATGTTCATTTTCAGATTTATCAGGTTTAGTTTTTTCAGTTTTATTTCGTTTTTGTTCTTGGTTCGGTTTTAGTTTAATTGATTTCTAGGTGCATTTCGGTTTTTGGTTTTTATTCGGTTTTAGCCATTTCATTTTTCTTTCATTTCACTTTGATTTTAGTTTTTTTAGTGTCTATTGAAAAGTTTGTACTATATTGATGGTTTTAAAATTAAACACTGAAAACTTTGTAAATCAAGATTTTTCTCAGTAATGTAT
Organism: Bidens hawaiensis; assembly: GCF_021521415.1. Taxonomy (NCBI): domain Eukaryota; kingdom Viridiplantae; phylum Streptophyta; class Magnoliopsida; order Asterales; family Asteraceae; genus Bidens; species Bidens hawaiensis. The sequence goes on from NW_027492604.1 coordinate 278,643, forward strand.
GATTATATGATGTTTATGATATATATTGATACTAGCTTTAGATCCCGTGTAACACACGTGATAATCTAAATAATTAAGTTATAAATAAAGCAATATATAACGCATATAGAAAAATGTATTCCATCTATGCTTGTATCATGATACATAAACTAATTTTATTTATATCACAAAATGATTTTTAAAAAAAAAAACTTAATAAAAAAATAATGGACATGCAAAAACATACCCTAGAACATTCGATCTATTGAAAATTTATTCTCAGTATCATATACGTATAACTGAAAGAAATTTGGTTATGAACCAATTTCAGAGAATACTACGCATATACTAATAGTTTTGAGCTTCCATGAAAAAGATTTTGATAAGTTTGAAGGGCTTCTCGACTTTACAGTTGACAAAAAAAATTAGCAGGTTAACCCGTTCAATTTTGTAAATGTTTTGTTTCACTTGAGTATAATTTTGTATGGAGTGTTTCACATACAACATTCTGATTACTATTTAAGGAAAAGTCAATGCTGACCTAGAGGTGGTATGTCGGAAGTGTTTGTCATTTTTTCTAAAATTTTAATAGTCATGGGAAAAATACTCGATGTGCAAAATCCAGAATCTTTTGATTATTTCCAAAAATGTCATTAAAAATAAATTCGAAACTCAAACACAAAAAAAAATTCTAACTTTCATTTGTTTTGTTATATATATATATTATTATGGTTATCAATACCTAATATAGATTAGGCTTATTCTCCAAGTTATCTTTTCCTATATATACATATCATTGTATCTTAATGTAATACACACCTAATTAATGAAATCTCCATCTTTCCCCCTACATGTTCATCTCTTATTTTTTGGCTATTAGGCTTGTTTTACAACACGTTATTAGCACGAGTTTACTTTTAGAGTTGGATCACACGACACAAGGTATGTCAATATTAACCTATCATTATTTGTTACTCTCTCAAACATAAATCATATTTTAATTAATACGATTTTAGGTTGCGTTAGATATTTGTTTTGTTTTTCTTAAACTCTCAACATAATCCATATTGTGATTCATACAATTTTGAGTTAAAACGAGATTCATATGTATCAATTTTATAATAGACTTTATAAATTAAATGAACAAGATCTTTATCTTTGACAAAATATTTTTCTTAATATTTTTCTTTTAAGATTTAGGCCCATTAATAGATCGAAGCACATCAGAAAAGATTTCGATGCAATATTGTTTTTCAACAATGTTCACTAAATTATTTATATTGTGTACAAATAAACAATGTGCTGGTCATTATATTGACTAGAGAAAATGAACACACAAATAGTATTTTTGGTCTTTATGTTTCTTGGTGGGTCGAACCACCCATGTCAAAGAGAACCGCGAAAGGCACACACCCGCGAAAGGCACACACCGAATATTTTAATACAAGCAATCAAAGAAAATATATAAATAAAAGAGAAAATTACCGTTTAAGTCCCTGGGGTTTTAAGGCGGACTCACGCTGGATCCCTGAAAACAAATTGAACTTCATGAGTCCCCGTCGTTTAAAACTTGAACACGCTGAGTCCCTCACTCTAACTTCCGTTAACCTAGACGTTAAATGGAGGGTTGTTTTTGCCAATTCCTCTTTCTATTATATTTACCCAATTAAAACTCACTTTAACCTAACCAAAATTACAGTCGACGTCTTCTAAAACCATCGTTCCCCATGTTCTCCATGCATCAGAATCACTGGTCTTCATCCTGAAATTGAAACAAAGATTAGGGTTCTCCTTCTTCTTCATCATTGCTGGTCTTCTTCTCCGTTCTCCATATTCTTCAATGGGCCGTGGAGCGTGGAGGATTCATCTTCCTGACAAGGAGTTTTCTCTCGACACTAACAGTTAGTTGCAAATTAGGGTTTTTTTGTGTGTTATTAGTTCAAGTTATAAACAGTTTTGTGTTATTAGTTCAAGTTATAAAAAAAAATTGATTTTTTTTTCTTTTAATTACAAATGATAACAACCTGTTTACGTTTAATATTTTCCATGGGGCGAGTTTTCTCAATTTCCTTGTAGAGCCTACGGGGGAGGTAGATCAGTTTTTATCGATAATGTGGAGGTTGTAAAATTGGTAAGGGTGATTTGGTTGATATGGAAAGGAATTTAGGATATCCTCCTAACGAGGTACTTTACTTTCAATATAGAGAACCGAATGTGTGTACGGACTGGGGTATACATCCACTATGTGATAAATTTTGATTTTAAGAAACTTTTTGACATTGTCAAAGGTGGAATTAAGGTGGTTGATATATATGTGGAACATGGGCATTCACATTTGATAAACAATGTATCGTTTGCTTCCCAAAATCAGTTTACAAATGAAAAGGAACACGAGGTAGTTGATGTTGATATAGAATACACATCAAATAGGTTGAATGAGGAAGAGGGTAATGAAACTGATTCACATGAATCGGGTTCATATGAAACAGAGGATGACCCAGATTACACTATTGAAGAAATTGGTTATGAGTATTTGGAAGATGTAGACGTCGACATGGCAGTCTTCAAAAATAATGTTGATGCCGATGTCGTTGAAGTTTATAATGCCACAGATAATGCACTAGATGATTATGTAGATGACGAACATGAGAAAAGTCTTGAGTTTGGCCTTGTGTATAGTGATGAAGATAATTCCACTGTGTTGAATACGGTGAAACAGAGGATAAGAAGGAAAGAAATTAGTGTTGGGCCTTGGAGTGATGTATGCCCATTCTATGTTGGTCAGTTAATTGAAGATAAGGATACCATGAATGAAATGGTTAAAACATATGCAGTGGCCTCAAGAAGAGATCTTTACATTAAGAAAAATGACAATATAAGATATAGAGTAATGTGCCTGGGTAAGAATCGTACTTTGATTAATGGTGAGGGTTCAAACTTGCCAACTAGGGAAAACCTTAAGGCTCAAAGTGCAAAAAAAAGGAAAACTAAACCCACTTGTCCTTGGGCAATGCAGATCTCAAGACGATCCATTTCAGATCAGTGGTGTGTGAAGACAATCTCCTACAAACATCAGTGTCTCCAAACTAGGGTTGTTGGGCTATACACAATGGGCGCCATAGCGAAAGAGTTAGAGTCGGAAATTGAAAGTAATCCTACAATCCCTGTTAAATCTCTTCAAGACAAAATCCAGAAGAAGCATCAGATACATGTTTCAGAAGTGAAAGTGAGAAGAGCAAAGAAGATTGCTAATGATAAAAAGGATGGTGATTATATACAACAATATGCTGTGCTAAGAGCCTACCTTCAACAACTGCTAAAATCTAACCCCGGTAGCCATGTTAAAATAGATGCCGAACCATGTCATGACCCTAGCAGTCCTACTAGGCAATTCAGGATGGTTTATATTTGTTATGGTGCTACAAAGAGAGGATTTCAAATGTTGGGAAGAGAATTTTTGGGGCTAGATGGATTTTTATGAAAGGCCCATTTCCAGGTCAAATCTTGACTTCAAAGTATTGATAGTAACAACTGTATTTATCCGGTTGCTTTTGCACTAGTGGAGGCTGAAACTATGCACTCATGGACATGGTTCTTAGAGTGCCTTAGAGATACTCTTGATTTGCCCACCAATGCTAACTTCACTTTTATTAATGACCGTCAAAAGGTAATGTTGTTAATGCTATTTTCTAAGCTATTTTGTTGCTGGAAATGCGGTTTTTTATGTTGTTTATGCTGTTTTTTTATGCTGTCAATGTTGTTTTTTATGCTGTCAATGCTGATTTTGTGCTGTTAATGCTGTTTTGTGCTGTTAATGCTGTTTTTTGTGCTGTAAATGCTTCTTTTATGCTGTCAATGCTGTTTTTTATGCTGTCAATGCTGATTTTGTGCTGTTAATGCTGTTTTGTGCTGTTAATGCTGTTTTTTATGCTGTAAATGCTGTTTTTTATGCTGTCAATGCTGTTTTTATGCTGCCAATGCTGATTTTGTGCTGTTAATGTTGTTTTGTGCTGTTAATGCTGTTTTTTGTGCTGTCAATGTTATTTTTTGTGCTGTTAATGTTGTTTTTATGCTGTATTGTTGTTAATCGTGTTTTTATTTTTTGTCAATGCTATTTTAGGGCTTAATTCAAGCATTAGAAAAGGTATTCCCTATGGCTGAGCATCGGTTTTGCGTTAGACACATCCATGAGAGAACATGAAAAAGCAATGGCGAGGAGATGTGTTCAAAAACATGTTCTTGAAAGCAATCGGTGCTACTTCTATCCCTTACTATTTGAAAGCAATGGAAGGAATAAAGGAAGCAGATGCTACTTTATATAATTGGCTCAACCAGATTCCAGCTAAAACATGGTCAAAAGCCCATTATTCAGGTAGGGCAAAGTCTGATATTCAACTAAATAATATGTGTGAGAGTTTTAACAAGCAATTGGTTGGAGCAAGGGACAAGCCTGTGATCACATGCTTAGAGTATATCAGAGAGTACATGACAAGGAGGATTGTCATTGTGAGAAAGATGGTGTCAAAGGCTGCAGGCCCTTTAACACCAAATGCTACAAAAACGTTTGAAGATATAAAGTCTGAGGCATCACAACTGAGTGCTCTTATGGTGGATTCTCATAATTACCAGGTAAAATACTATTACATGTCATTCCTTATTTTTATTTTGGATTCTAAAGTTATTTTTTTAATATTGATAGGTGACTAGTATAAGGTCTCAATGTGTGGTGAACGTGAAATACAAAACATACACTTATAGGATGTGGGATTTGACAGGGATGCCGTGTAAACATGCAGCGGCGGATATAAATGACATGGCTATCAATAATATGAATGTTGGCATACCTGAGCAATGGGTGTCTGAGGCTTATTGGTTAAATACTTGGAAAAATGTGTATGATAACTAAATTATGCCAATCCCAAGTGAAGATTATTGGATGCCTTCACAGTGTCCAACAACACTAATACCGCCAAAACATCATAAACAGGTAACTTGTTAAAACTAGTATTGTTAAATAATAAACGTGTTTAGTATTTTACAATTAAGTGTGTGCCTTTTGCATAGATTGGAAGGCCAAAGAAAAAGAGAAAAAAGTCATGGGATGAGAGGAACAAGAGGTCAGCTGAAGATAAAAGGAATAAAAGAGTTGAAAAGGTGGAGAAAGTGTTTTCTAAGGGAGGTAAAATGACAAGAAAAGGAGACATGGTAGCATGCGGTAAGTGTGGTGGTTTTGGTCATAATCGTAGAAGGTGCACCGGTAATGGCGAGACGACAACTACAAGTGAACAACGTGGATGATAGTATTGACTTTTTTAGTGTTTTGGTATCGACTTTTTGTGTTACAATTGTGTAATGGTATTTACTTTTAGTGCTATGGTTGACTTTTTAGTATTTTGGTAATGACTTTTTATTGTTTTGATATTGACCTATTGTGTAATGGTATTGACTTTTATTGTGTTAAGGTGGATTTTTTAGTGTTAAAGATTTCTCAAGGTATACTTTTTTTCTTTTTTGACCATGTAACTTATGTATGCCGATGGTGACCGGAAGCTACTATATTTCCGTTTCTTAAGAAAACTTCAAAAATTGTGGTATTGCCACATGGAATCTGTGTTGCATATAGCACAAAACGTCAAACATAAACAAAGAAAATGTCAAATATTTGTTAATATTGCTGCACGTGATACAAACATAAACAAAGAAAAGGTCAAATATTTGTTATTATTTGTTAAAAAAACTGCATCATTTAAATTCGCTTGCTTCCATGTTAACACAGTTGACAAACATACAAAGATTCATGTTAACACAATTTAAATTGACAAACATTCGGCTTCAAGCCTACAATTAGAATTCAGAAATTACATGTCTACATAGTACAAATACAAACAACACAGGAACTCAAAAGATACAAACATAAACAAAGAAGAGCATCCAACTCATTCCTAAAACAATCTTCAATTTTGTGACTTCCTTAGCGTTCGTTCTTTCTTGTTCACATCAGGGACAAGTAGGAGTATCTGCCCACCTTAAACATCCACAAAAACCCTTCTGTAATGAACAACAAACCATTATACCAACAACTTATATAATTTAAGTTACAAATATACAAATTTAGTCAAATAATGGTTGTTTTACTATTTTACCCCTAATGTATTAATCTAGCTAGAAAGTTAGTTTAAGTTTCTGTTAGTTTACTTCTTGACAGTTAGGTCTGCAGAATTTGTTACAGAACTTCATTAGTCTTTTTACATTTAACTCGTCTGCACGGCTGCGGGCTGCACATTAGCACAGTTACAAATTATAGAGTTCTCTTTATTCAGCCAAATTATCAATTTTTAGTAGGGAGTTTCTATATTAACAAGGACCATACATATGCATATATTTAAATCCACTTTATCTGCCAACATTATTAGTTTGTTTAATAACTATTTTGGCCATTCTGTACCCATGTGGCTTACTTCAATAAGCCAAGTCAACAACATCTAGAATGCATAAAGAGGAAATTGACTTAATGTCATTAGACTATTCACTATATTGGTTCTGTTTTGTATTTTAAAATTATGTCTAATTGTCAAACCATGACTTTTGTAATAGTCAAACTGTGTTCCCAAGTTTATGAAACAAAATTTATATGTAATTCATAACTAAGATTAAAAAAACTAATTTCCCTTACAATTAACCTCAATAACTTATATCATTTAAATAAACTAAAAAACAACTAACAGTTTTTCTTCTTTTTCTTAATTAATGGAGAGATTTGAGATTTGAATTACTTACACAACACAAGAATAGTCGACCAGGGTTAGCATGTGTTCGGGATATACGAAAGCACGTACCCGCACCACAAGAGCAAAGCAAATCTGATGCACCAACAACATGTGACCTCGATCTCCCTGAATAAGAAGAAGAAGAAAGTTGTGACATTATGGCTCCAATTAAAGACGAGAGTAACTTATGGATCCAATTGAGTTAGGGCTTTGATCTATAATGAAGAAGAACATCCAGATAGTGAGGTTATGGCTTGAATCGTGGAGAAGAAGAACATTCAGATAGTGAAATTAGGGCTTGAATCATCGTGGTTTATTTACTCGTTATAATAAATGTTATAATGAATAGATTGGCAAAAATAACCCTCAATGTAATAGAAAGAGGAATTGGCAAAAACAACCCTCCATTTAACGTCTAGGTTAACAAAAGTTAGAGTGAGGGACTCAACGTGTTCAAGTTTTAAACGACGGGGACTCATGAAGTTCAATTTTTTTTTCAGGGATCCATCGTGAGTCCGCCCTAAAACCCCAAGGACTCAAACGGTAATTTTCTCTAAATAAAAAGAGATTTTCTAATAGCTTGAAAATGGTAAAAATATACTTTCTTTATTACACCTCTAAATGAACTATTTTTGAAATTATATAAAGTATTGGTTATGGTTATTAGGGTAAAGTTAAAATACAAAGGACAACAAAAATGAGAAGGGTGAGAAGATATCCAGTCTATTGATCTTAGATTTGAATGACTGAGATTAATTTAATAGATAAAAATTGATGGAAAGGGCATGAAGGTAATAATCCACCTTTGTTGACTTTCTCTCTTCTCATTCAAGTCATATGTCAATTCCCCCATTATTCTAAAATGTCCATAACTTTTTCATACGACAACATTTTTTTAAAAAAATCATCATAATAATAAGCATTTTTTATCTTTAATATGAGTATCATATTGTTATATAAAAATAAAAAAAAATTAATGGGTTTTTTTAATTGTGTTATTTTGTTGTTCATTATGTCTTTTAGTTGAGTTTTCATATGAATTGTATTATAGATTTTGATCATTATATTTTTCAATTGGTACTCATATTAAAGACAAAAATTAAAACAAAGATTACGTCATTGTGTCATTTTATTCGTCATTAACTTTTAGTTATTGTGTAATACGCTCATTGTCTTTTATTCGTATTGGCATATGACAAATTCATTTAATTTGAGAAAAATAGTATTTCGTTCATTGTATATTACGTTCAAGTCATTGTGTAATATGTTGTTTCAATTGTGTTTTACGTTTCAAGTCATTGTGTTATATATATTCACCATTGTGTCTTACGTTTTAGGTCATTGTGTTATACGTATTCACCATTGTGTCTTACGTTTTAGGTCATTGTGTTATACGTATTCACCATTGTGTTTTACGTTTCTAGTTATTGTGTAACATGTATTAATCATTGTGTTTTATGTATTAGATAATTTGTTGTTATTTTATCATTATTTTAACATATTATTATTACACAACGGTGTTATTAGTATTAAAAAAACACAATGATGAGTTGAAAGACACAATGACGAAAAAACACAATGAAAAGCGAAAAGACACAATGGTGTGCGAAAAGACAATGACGAAAAAAGACACAATGATAAGCGAAAAGACACAATGGCGTGCGAAAACACACAATGACGAAAAAAGACACAATGATAAGTGAAAATACACAATGGTGTGCGAAAAGACACAATGACGAAAAAAGACACAATGGTGTGCGAAAAGACACAATGACGTGATTTTTGTTTTAAATTTTATATAACAAAAATCATACTCATATTAAAGATAAAAAAAACGCTTGTTATTATGATGAATTTTTTTTTAAATTTCATATGAAAAAGTTATAAACGTTCAAAAATGATGGAGGTATTAACATGTGCCTTGCATGTGGAGAGAGAAAATATGTACAATTACCTCTATACCATTTTTCTTTTGGTCCCCACTTGACACATGTCAGTTATTTATGGCTTCTCACACTTTTCATTTTTATTATCCTTTGTAGAATAACTTGACCCATGGTTATTATTCTACCATGTCATTAAAATTTATGTTATAATTTATTAAATTATTAAATAAACAACGTTATGTTTAAGTGATCGGCTATGGTTTATATTGATAATGTTTATTTGCATTTAAATGTGTTAATAAAGATGGCAAGAATAATAAACTTCTAGCAGTAATTTTGTAGAGTAAAAAGTCTATCAGCTGTTTTAACTATATCAATATTGATCTTGCTATTGATAATTGATTTGATTTCTATTTGCTTGAGAATCTTAATTAGTTTGTCATAAACATGTGTTTTATATTAATTTTATATGATATATTTTTATTAGTTCTAGATAACTGATTTACGAAACACATGACCTAACCTCATATATCTTTACCTATGTTAGTTTTGTGTATCATGTGGTTTTCAATTTCTCTCCTGATGTTTTATGCGAATGAATTGTTAGAAGTTATATATGTTATATTTTCGATTCCAATTATGAGTAAAAGCCATATTTAGCTATATTTAAGCAAAACTTTTGGAAGGCCAGTAAAATTTTAAATCATGGAAGAAAAGAAAGGAGATATTCACATAATTTGAAGTATTGTTATGATAAGTTTTAGAAAGTTTTAAATTCTGGATACTTGTGATGGTATTTGTCACGATAGGTTTTCATATAATTGGTGGATAAACTATTACTATTATTATGGATACGAGAAGTTATTAAATTACATGTCTAATGTATTTATTGCAACATTATCATTATTACAATTATGATATCATTGAATAATGAATGTAACTCTTTTTATTATGTAACATATACAATGTTTGTATGATATCATTTATTTATATTATCATATAAACCATAGTGAATAGAACAACTAAACCAAAGTTGTGGTTTGTCATTCAAAGTTGTGTTTTATCATCCTATCATGAAAGATTTTATATATGTTTAGTTATTACATCTGAATTGATATTCCATGAATCCAGTTAGCAGTTTGTTGAAGGTCATTAGATATTTAAAACAATAAATCATACGTGACTCGGTCATATAGTTGTTGCTCACTTTATATAATGGGAAAGAAGATTGTTTTAAGGGAAAACTAGATAAAGTTTCCCATTTTGCTTCCCCTGAGATATGCTCCTACATTAGTAATCACTTGAAAAGTTGGAAATACTTTCATATCCATATCTTCGAGAAAATTATGAATAAAAACCACGAAAAGTGTTTGGTTTGATATCATTCCCAAAAATGAATGTGAATACGCATTGATTGTTGCGATCAAGGACATAATAGAAAATTTGTGACAATTATTATATTAATAATGAGATTGACCACCACACGTGACAAAGAGATTGATCATATATGAAAACAAAATGTAGAAATACAAAAGTGAAATCACATGATCGTTTGAAACGATAATACAATGTTCTTTCATATTTATAGTCTTGCATTAAAGAAGCATACTACATATACGATCATAAACCTAAAGTTTATGGATCATGATTATCTAATGGCATGACCGATTAGACCACACCGAGTCAACGATGTGAAATATATTGAGGAACCAAATGATTCTTCATAATACTTATACATGTATATTGCTCTAAAGGGAAATCATTTATTTACCAACTGAATGAGGGGGTGAATCCCTAGATGTTATGGAATTGAGAAAAGGATACACATATCCTAACATGATACCATTTAGTGTTTTGAAAATCGATGCATCATCTAAATGGTTATCAAGATCGCAAATTCATGTTTGCATGATCTATGGCTTAGCTAATAAGATAGAAAACATCTTATTCTAGATTGGTATATTTACATTCGGTTATAATAATGAATTTGATTCCCAAGTTATAATGATCATTGGAATAAGTTTTGAACTTCATAACTTATGTTCTTACATAAATTATTTTGTTAAAGACGTTTACTCAACGTCTATAATTTGTTGCAAAGGCAATATCACAAGAACAAAGGTTCATGTTTGAATTTGAGTACATATGATGTTACATGTCTTAGAAACTAATTCACATCAAGCCAACAAGTTATGATACTTCCTCCCCATTATAATTGGTTTTTGGTCAGTAACCAAGCATTTCTAATCTAATATTTCGTGTGTGTTATATACTGAAATTAATCCACCATAAAACACAAGAATGAAGTCACAAAGGAAGTTGGGAATTTATGTCGGTATTAAATACTATTTATGATTATATACTTAGAGATACTAATGAGATATTTGCTTATGGCTCATTAGTTTTCACTTTAGTGAATCAACATTCCCAACATTATGGGGAGATTTGAAGCAGTTGGAAAAAATATTTAGTTGGAATGAATTATCATTGATCCTTAAACTAAAGTATATGAACTAAAAGTTCAAAGGATAATTCATGAATAAAGATTAACGAATGAATTACCAGATGACTCACTGACCAAAAGAGAGTGTCTAGCTAAGACAAATATACGAACTGCTAATGCTCCAATTAATAAAGTCCCAGAAGAACAAACGCATATTGATAATAATTCTAATGCACACTTGTAGCGTGGTAGATTGATCAGTTCAAAAGTTAAAATTTCCTCGAAACATGGAGCAAGTAATAACGATGGTCAAGTCGAGGTGCAGTAAAAGGTCTCTTGAAAGAGATTAGACATGATAGTTCTAGGAAGTTAATTACGATTCAGATTGGTTCTCGGCATCAAACAAGTTTTCTCGGCATTAAGCAAGTGTTCTCGGCCTAGATTACTTGTTCTTGGCTAAATTGTTGACTTCTCGTTCAACAATTTGGGTTCTCGGTCAAAGACTTGAGTTCTCGGCAAAGATCTGGGTTCTCGGTTCATTTATTGAAGTTCTCGGCATAAATTCTCGGTTAACCTCAGTTTTTGGTCAACAATATGTGGTTCTCTAACTTTGATTCTCGATCAACAGAACTGTAACCATCTTTGGGTCTGATCAACTTGATTTGGGCTGTGTGTTTTGGACTCAAATTCTTTCTGGACTATAATTACTAGTAAACCGATTTGACTAATAAAATGGAACAGATAACTAATGGCAATGGATAAACTAACGTTTCTCTCCATCAAGAACTGGACTATATAATGGGGACCACCACTCGTATACCCCGTCTCATGTCTCATGAGGGGTTTACTGAATGAAAGTTTATTGTGAAGCATGTTACGTTGTTAGGGGGCTCAAAGAATTACTTATCAACGTGATAACTCAACTGAAATTATTGTGAAGCCTGTTACGTTGTATGATGATGATGATTTTGCTAAAGTTGAGGAAGATGAAAAGGCTCTTTCAACTTTAACCAGGGCACTCTCACCTGAGATTGCCCTTGGTTTTAGAGAACTGCAATCTACCAAGGAGTTATGGGAGGCGTTGATTGAGGTGTATGAAGGAAATGAAGACATGAAAAGGAGTCACCAAGACTTGCTACGACAAAAGTTCAACATGTTTAACCATGTCATGGGAGAGCCGTTGGAAACTCAACTCCAAAGGTTCATAGCCTTGGTGACTGAAATGAGATATGCAAGTATTAATCTAGCAACTTCTGAGATAAACAACAAGCTACAAACCAAGGGGGAGATTGTTGGGCCTAGATTAGATGGTTTGTACTTAGTTTGTATGATTATTGGGTTGCGTATGTAAACCAAGATCCATTGGGATATGGTTGGTCTAGCATGGTGGGTAATGTTGCTGTTATCAAGAAGACTAAAGATATCAACATAATGTCTATCTCTGAGATGATGGCTACTATCAAGGCATGTGATATGGATGACAAGCAAAATGCAAGAAATCATGCGAACTCCTACAGTGCAACTGGGTACAACGTTGTTTCCAACAATGCTCTCATTTCTCAAGAAAGTTTCTCAATGTTTAAGGCCACTCAGCAACATCCTACCCAAGGAAACTTTCAAATGTTCAAATCCACTCAAGGCCAATCATCTTCTACTCCACTTCAACCAGCTCCAGTATTCTTCACCAAGTCTGCTCAACCATCATCTTCTGGCGCTGCTTATGGTCAGAACTCCAGTCAGATTCCCTCCATTCCGAAAGAGACTCAGGAGAACATAGACCTAATGGCGGGATTCATGAACTGCTATAATGCATTTCTAGCTGGAGACTTGGTCCAACCTGTAGTTGCCACTGAGCTCGACTAGATCCATCCTGATGATGTTGAAGAAATGGATATCTCTTGGCAAGTCGCCATGGCGGTATTTCGGTCCAAGAAATTTACTAAGAGGACTGGTAGAAACAATTGGAATATGCCTAATAATCAGAATGTGGGTTTTAACAAGGACACTCTGAGATGCTACAACTGTCATGAGCCGGGTCACTTTGCTCGTGAATAAACTAACCCAGCGAAAGAAGGAAACACAGAAAGGGCACTAGTTCCAGTGGGTATTGCTAGAGATGAGGTTGGGAGTAGTTCGGAAAATGGTGAAAGGGGATTGGTTGCTCAAAAATTTTCTTGGGAGGATCAGATGGTTGCTCTCAACATTGGAAATCAGACCGCAAACTTCGAAAATGTTGAAGATAATGAAGAAGAATAAGAAGATGTTGCTGAGGAGCAAGTCAAGGACCTTCAATTTGCATATATGGCTTTCACTTCTCCCGACTCATCTAAGGTAAGTTTTCAACCATGTTATAAAGATTGTGTTGATAAGATAGAATTATATAGACTCCACAATGATAACTTAATTAGAGACATGGAAGGCTAAAATCTGAAAATTTTAAACTTAAGAAAATGAAAAGGGTTTTTTAGATAAATTAGAAGCAACTCAAAAGGATCTATCTAAACTTAAGTTTGAATTTAGTATAAAATGCTGTTACTACCTAGACGCCAAACAGGAAATAGTTGAATTAACTGCTAAACTAGAAGCCTCTAAGTTGAAAATTTTGAATTTAACTAGTAAATTTAAAAGGGTTGAACTAGATTTTAAAAAAATTCGAAGGTTCCAGTAAAGTTGTTAACTCAATGATTGAAAATTAATTGTGGTGGAAAGAAAATGGAGGTAAGGGCATAGGATATAGTCAGATTCCCCCACCCTACAACCACCATTATGTTAGTACTCCTGTTACTAAAGACCAGGAAGAAAAGGTAGAGGGCATGAAGTACGATTAAACAAGATAAAATTGATGGCGATAGCCTTGTGACTGCAAATGCGTCTACTTCAGAAGTGAACGATTCTAACGTGTTTGCTTCATGTGTAGAAAAAGTAATTGTGAAGGAATGGACTGATGAGGACGACGAACCTTGTTTTGAATTTATTAATGACATTGTTTCTGATGTTTCTTTAAAACTGCCTGTTTTAAATTATGTTATTCCAACTGTTTGTGTGGGCTCTGTTTAAAGAGCAAGGATTCTTATGTGGTTGATTCTATTAAACCTTTGAATTCTGATAAAGTGGTTTCCAATAAGATTAAAAATTCAAAAATTTTCAACAAACACTTACCACCTAAATTTGTTAAAGAATGATGCTCTAATGACAAACAAGGTGATAAGATCAATAATGTGGAAAATGGTCCTCGCAATTTTAAGCAAACTGTTCCACACAACCAGTCCAGACGAGGAGTTGCCCAAAGTGATTTCTACATTAAACGTTAAACTTGTTTTAATTGTGGCACTCCTGGTCATATTGCCAGAAATTGTCCACACCGTTCATATGTTCCCTATTATGGATTTTATCAGAGTAATATGCCCTATGTGCCTCATAATTTGTGCAGGCAAAGATTCAGGCATAATCAGGCTAATTCCTCTAACGATGATTGAAATTGAAACAAATCTGGCAGGTTTAGTTCTCATCAGACCAAGCCTAACATGTTTCTCAATGGGGTTAGAAAAGGTGCTTCGGTTTAAAAAACTAACACGTCTTCTAAACCGAAACGTTTAGAAAAGACAAAATCGTGTCCTTCTAACCCAAATACACTGGAGATGAAGTCAACCATTCGTACATATAATGCCAAATCTTACAATGGTAGACATAAATGGTTGCCTAAATCTCCGGTAAAAGAGTCCGCAAACCAAACGTTTAATGATCAAAAAGGACATGTCATGGCAACCCGTGACAACTTTGGATGAGTCAAGGTCACCCAGTGTAACTATGCACTGGGTACCTGATGTGCTAAAAGTAGTCAAATAATTATTAACTAAAATTATACTAATCTAGACACTAAGTAATACTCTAAACCCTTAAACTTAACTTAAACTACTAACCGGCAAGTGAACAAATCGACTTTAGTATAGCTAAGTAAGTCCGGATATCGAACCCACGAGACTCTTTAAATTACGAAACTAGCAAATTAGACTCAACTACAAGACACGACTATTTATTAATAATATTTAAGGGGGAATTTAAACTAATAATTAAACTTAATAATAATAATTAACTAATAATAACTTTAATTAAACTAATAATAAACTAATTAATAAAATATAAAACCCTAACAGTAAATATTATAATAATAATAAAGCATAATCATTACCACTTAATTAATTAATTTAATATAAAAACTTAACCTAATTAATTTAACTAAAGAAAACAATTAAGAAAACTTGGATTGATTCAGATGATAAAGATAACTACCCAGGCCAGAATCCCCAAACTTACGGTTTTTAAATAAATGGAAAACTCAAGTTATGAAACTGGGATCATAAAATAGACCCTTGACAGAAAACCCGAACAGGACCCTTGAACTTCAAGAAGACGCCTATGGATTTCTAACAAGTTTTAAAACTCACCAGTTTATATATTAAACTTCCTTACGGTTATTTAACAGCTTATGTCTAAGTATCTTTTATGACGAAAACCTACCTTACAGCGCGGAATTCAAAAGATAGCAGAGCAGACTCAATTAATTTAATAGACTAAGCTGACAATCAAACATAGACGGACTCCTTACGAAGAACTAAATCTAGCAATCCTGACCAACAAAGATCTATTAATAGCCTATCACCTTACAGCTTTCTAGGCTGGCAGTTCACTTTTATCTATTTAATTAGTTTTATTGTTTCTATGATCTTAATCGATATCAATCATAAACTAGTCAAGAACACACAGTAAATGATCTAACAAAACCCTATCCTATGAAACAATCAACAAGGGCAATGTGAAACAATAAATCTAAATAAATAAAACCAAGTAATCATACGCATCAATTTTATCAAACTCAACAATTTACTTAAACATAAAATCCATAACGAAACAAAATCAAACCGAACAATGGTTCATCACGACCTAGGTAGTCTAAAAAGTTTAGCCTAACATCTTAAAATCAAAGAAACCAAAGTAATTAAGTGCAACAACCAAGCTCATAATTAAAATAATAAATTCAAACCGAATTATGATGATTGGTTGAGTAGGTGTTGAACCCGGACGATCTCGGCTTGAACCAACAACTTTCTTCTCTTGCAAAAACGTCAGACTCCTTCTTTCGAATTCTTTTTTCTTTTTCTCCGTAGGGTTCCTCTCACCAAACGATAATAATCCTTTTGTAGATCTGTAACCTTGTGTTGTCAATTTCTTGCTTGCGGCCTAATCCAAAGCCCAAAGTTACTTTTATGACTTAATAAAACCCATGTGGTTGAAAAACTTGTCGGGCCACTTAGTTTATGGAACATTCTCAAAAACAAATAGTATTCAAATCCTTTTTTGTTGACCGATTTCTTTTCCATCTGCCTTCTCATTTTTTGCCAACTGATCAATTTGCAAACCCACCATATTCAAAACGCAGGGACCAATTATTGTAGGCCTAAATTCCAAAAATATTAATGTTAACAATAATTAGATGTACTGCATTTAGCTTTTGAACACGTAAGTGCCATCTACTCTCAAACCAATAGTACCTTTTTTTTTATTCTAGTAATATAAAGTAAATTATTTAATTTATTATCTCACTTAAGTTGAACTTTTGTAGATTCGTTTTCAACAGAATGAATTTATAGATTTTGATTGAGGCTCACATGTTGGTCACAACTCACAACTATAGTAAAATAGTTCGTTTTAGTCCATTGTATCTTAAAACCTTTCTAATATAAATATGAACCAGTTAGAAGTAAAATTAAATAAAAACTTATGTCAAAAGTACTTAAAAGTGTATGAAATATTTTTATAATAATATGTATATTTCAGACCATACAAATATCCCCACACTTACTCTTTTTCGTCTCTGAAAAAGTCTAATGCAATGAAATCAGAATCGGAAAATATAGTCTTAAAAACATATAGATTAATTTAAAGCTCAGAAAAACGCCAAAACCGCGATCACCGATATTGTTGTCCACTTAAACTCATGCCTTAATCTTTACCGGGACAAACAAGATCCGACAATAATATTACTCAGTGGTTTACACAATTAAGACCCGCTTATTTTCAGCTTTTACCGGACCAGACCACCCCAACTTAACTTAAACCTCAAAATTAGAAGATTTAAAACTTTTGTTGCTCTATTTTTTTCATGAATAGTTAAGACGATCAAGGGTATTGTTTATCCACCTAAGCTTAAGCATCAAAGTCTACCAAACAGCCATTAGATATTATTAAGGTACAATTATTTTATAGCTAGTGTTCCCCACAACATGACATACCCCCGTTATCAAGCAATACACCGAACCATTACCATAGGTGAGTATGCAAAGTTTGATCTGTAGGGCTTACATGTAGCGTGTCCCTTGTGGTCCGTTTCTTAATGGTAATGAGACGCGAGCAAGGGGACCCCACATGGCTAACAGTGTGGATGATCAAGTCTGTAATGCATTTGTACTTTTGTACTTTTTTGTGATCATGTTTAAAGACTTATGTGGCAGATAACTGCGGGTTTGCTTTTTTTGGCTTTATTTTAAATATTTACAACCCCATTTGGAATTGTGAATGCCCAGATGAATAGTCGGCATACAGACCCATGGTCTCCGGACCCGGGGCATCCCATCAATACAAGATTTAAGGTTATAAAACCATACGCCAATGATGTGTAAAACACTAAAACTAAGCAGTTTAAGATTTATATCACAGGCTACACGGCATACTCTAACGTTAAACCTACCCAAGCATCATATGATAACGTATTCAATTTTTTTACTTTTCAAACTTTTTTGATATTTCCACTTTTTCATGCCAAGAATTGAGGCTTGAGTATGGTTGACCTTTCATTACTTATTTTCTACGGACAAAACGCTTTACCCACAAGAGATTTCCGACCCATTTTATCAAATTGCCCTTTCATTTTCAAGGTTGAGCCTACCGACACATCCCAAGTTAAGTGCGCTTTCTTTTATTTATCTCATATTATTAGTAGTTTGAAAAACCAATTTCCGATAAATATCATCTCCCACTTTAACGCAAAAACTAGATTCAAGGGACATTTTTAAAGCATTTTTCAATTTTTTTTTCTTTTTTTTATATTTTTTTTTTATTTTTTTTTAAATAGAATTAAACTATGACTCAAATATCTTATCCCCACACTTAAATTTTGCATTGTCCTCAATGCAAGGATAAGGACGACTAAAATAAAAAAATAAAATCGGACTACAAAAAACTAAAAATCTAAAAACTAAAAACAAAAGAAAAATAAAAAATTAACAAGCTAGATAATGGAAAAGACTTAGCTGGTAATATGTGCATGAAACATGATGCTAGAGTCTTCTTTCCATGAATGCCCTCCAACTACGAACGTGCTCAGCAAATAGTAACTCCTTCTCTCTCACACGAACGTAAGCGGCCAAACAAAACAAACATATCTAAAAATGTATCTTATCATAATGATAGATATTAAGAAAATAAAGTGTTTTCACCAACCCATAAATATATAAAGCATAATAATTAGCAGCAAATAAAGCAAATAAATAAATATAAAGTATACGGCTCGGCTGCTCCATCCCCACACTTGTTCGTTTCATCATACTCAACCTCGGGGATCGTCTCTCTAGCTCACTCAATCTTCAAACTAGCAAAACTTAAAAACACAAAACAAGGAAAAACTACAAAAAACTACGTTAGTGACTCAAAGAAAATAAAAATAAAAATAAAAATAAAAGAAAAATAAAATAAAATATACAAACTCTACACTTGAGTTTTCACTCAAGAACCCGTTTTGATAATTCAGTTCGATGGATCGAGGGGAGTTTCCTCCACCTCGATTGACTCCTCCGACACTCCAAGATAATGCTTTAGATGATGATCGTTCACTTTCCACGAAGTTCTGTTGTCCGGATTCTCTAACTCCACCGCTCCATACGGGAATACTTCTTTCACCAAATAAGGTCCCGTCCATTTGGATCTCAGCTTACCTGCAAATAATTCAAATGAGAAATATATAACAAAACTTTATCACCTTTCTTGAAGTTTTTACCTCCCTTTAAACGTCGATCGTGCAAAACTTTCGTCTTTTCCTTGATATCCAATGATCGAGAATACGCCGCGTCATGAAGTTCCTCTAACTCATGAATCTGAAAATACCTCTTTCTAGCGGCCTCAGTAAGATCAACATTTACCGTCTTTATGCCCAAAACGTCTGATGCTCTAACTCAACGGGAAGATGACATGCTTTACCGTAAACTAACATAAATGGTGTAGTACCCAACGGTGTCTTGTATGCGGTTCTAAATGCCCATAGCGCGTCATCCAACTTCTCCGACCAATCTTTCCGACTTATCCCAACCGTCTTCTCCAAAATTCGCTTCACCCCTCTATTAGCATTTTCAACTTGACCATTCGTTTGAGGATGGTAAGCGGTAGAGGTGCGATGAGTAACTCCATAATGAGCTAATGCTTTCTCCATGACGGAATTACAAAAATGAGTTCCTCGATCACTGATAATCGCCCGAGTAAACAACTTCTTTAAAAATTTCACAACAAATCTAGCATCATTTGTGGCTAACGCTTGGGCTTCAACCCACTTTGAAACATAATCTATTGCCACCAAAATATACCTGTGACCACCAGAAACGGGAAACGGTCCCATAAAATCAATGCCCCAAACATCAAAAATTTCAAGAGTTTGTATGGGGTTTTGAGGCATCTCGTTTTTCGATGAAATATTTCCGATGCGTTGACAAGCATCGCAAGTTTTAACAAATTCCACCGCATCTTTCACAACTAACAGCCAATAAAAACCACTATCAAATACCTTCTGAGCCGTGGCATGTGCTCCATGATGACCTCCCGTCAAACCTTCATGGACACGATTTAAAATATTTAACCCTTCTTCTTTCGACACACATCTTCTAAGAATTCGGTCACCACCAATCTTGAAAAGATAAGGATCATCCCAAACATACCGATTAACATCCCGGAAAAACTTCTTCTTTTGTTGAGTAGTCATCCCTTTCAACACGAGGCCCGTAGATAAAAAATTAGCAAAATCGGTGAACCATGGCAAACCTTGCTTTTCGGCCGTAACAAAATCAATCGACTCGTGCGGGAATCTACACCAATTTCTTCTTCGCGAATCTCTTCTCTCTTCGGATCTTCTAAACGGGAAAAATGATCTGCCTCAACATTCTCCGCCCCCTTTTTGTCTTTAATCTCTATATCAAACTCAGTAAGTAAAAGAATCCACCGTATGAGACAGGGCTTTGCGTCTTTCTTGTGAAATAGAAAACGCAAAGCTACATGATCGGTAAAAACGGTGGTCTTTGAAAGTACGAGATAAGACCGGAACTTGTCAAATGCAAATACAACGGCTAAAAGTTTCTTCTAGGTGGTCGTGTAGTTCTCTTGGGCATCATTCAAAGTCTTGCTTGCATAATAAATAAGATAAAAATGTTTTTCACGCCTTTGCCCCAAAACCGCTCCGACCGCATAATCGCTCGCATCACACATTAGCTCAAACGGTAAATTCCAATCCGGTGACACGAGAATAGGAGTACTTACAAGTTGATCTTTCAGAAACTTGAACGCCTTCGAACAATCTTCATCGAACACAAACGGGATATCTTTCTCTAATAATCGGGTCATCGGGTGGGTAATTTTTGAAAAGTCTTTAATAAACCGCCTATAGAAACCCGCATGACCAAGAAAACTTCTTATAGCTTTGACATTTGTTGGTGGAGGAAGCCTACTAATCATGTCAATCTTCGCCCGATCCACCTCTATACCATCTCTTGAAATTTTATGACCCAAAACTATCCCTTCCGTCACCATAAAGTGACACTTTTCCCAATTCAACATCAACTTCGTTTCAATGCACCTCTTTAACATCTTCTCAAGATAACCCAAACAATGATCGAAAGAATTACCGTACACCGAAAAATCATCCATAAAAACTTCCATGGACGTCTCAATCATATCCTGAAAAATTGCCACCATACAACGCTGAAAAGTAGCCGGAGCATTACACAACCCAAACGGCATGCGACGATACGCATAAGTACCATACGGACATGTAAAAGTCGTCTTCTCTTGGTCTTCCGGTGCGATAGGAATCTGAAAATAACCTGAAAACCATCAAGAAAACAATAAAATTGCTGACCTGCAAAACGCTCCAACATTTGATCAATAAACGGCAACGGGAAGTGGTCTTTGCGAGTAGCATCATTCAACCTTCGGTAATCAATACAAACCCTCCAACCGGTAACCGTACGTGAAGGGATAAGTTCATTCTTCTCGTTCATGACAACCGTCACCCCCCTTTCTTTGGAACAACTTGAGTCGGACTTACCCATGGAGAGTCCGAAATCGGATAAATCACCCCGACATCCAACAACTTAAGCACTTATTTCTTGACAACTTCTTGCATATTTGGATTCAAGAGCCTTTGGGCTTGAACCACCGGTTTATACTCATCTTCTATCAAAATCCGGTGGGTACAATAAGCGGGGCTAATACCTTGAATATCTGAAAGTCTCCATGCAATCGCCCCTTTATTCATTTTCAACACTTCTATAAACTTTAACTTTTCTTCCTCACTCAACTCAGACGAAACAATAACGGGCAAATCCGAGCCCTCTTCAAGATACGCATATTCTAAATGTGACGGAAGTACCTTTAATTCCAACGGAGCGGGTTTTTCCGTCTCTTTCTAACAAATAATCTCACTAACCTCCATGATCTCCGCCGAACACGAAACGTCATTTACCACGTCTCCCTCATCATCCTCTATAATTTCCTTCAACTCGTTTTCCTCATCCATCCCAACCAAATCGGTTCCACAAATATAATCAAGACATTTATCAAAACCCGGAATAAAAGAATTTAGAAAATATACCGAATGGCTCGGACCGCTAACATCGTCACTATCATCCCGGTGCTTCATTTATTTTGCAATATCATAAGTAACATTCTCATCACCTACCCGAAGTGTGATTCGCCCCTCATACACATCAATAAGAGACTTAGCCGTTCTCAAAAACGGCCGACCGAGAATAATGGGAACCTTCTCGTCGGCCTCCATGTCAAGTACTACAAAATCAACCGGAAATACAAACTTGTCAACTTTTACTATAAAATTTTCAATAATACCTCGCGGATACTTAACCGAACGATCCGCCAACGACAACGACATACGAGTCGGTGTAAGTTCACCCAACTCCAACTTCTCAAACAACGAATATGGCATAAGATTAATACTTGCACCCAAATCCGCCAATGCTTGACTAATCATATCACTTCCGAACGTGCACGAGATTGTAAACACACCCGGATCCGATAACTTTTCCGCGACCCGGTTCAACACTACCGCCGAACAATCCCCGCTAAGTGGAATAGACGAAACCTCTCACAACCGATATTTTCTCTTAAGTAATCTTTCAAAAATTTTGCATACTTTGGCATGTGTTGGAGGGCTTCAACAAACGGAAAATTAATCTTTAATTGTCTGAACATATCTAGAAAATGCCCGTATTCCCTCGTGTATTTTTGGTTCTTGAAACGAGCGGGATAAGGAACATGGGCAATATTAATATCCGGTGGTGGCCGAAATACAACCAGGTTTTTCTCAACTTGTGGCTCAATAATTGGTATTTTAATTTGTGACTTACCTGGAGCCTCCATCTCAATCTCTTCATCCACCACTTACTCTTCTTCAACTCCAACCCTTTCTTTAACAACCTCGGGACCCAAAACCCTTCCGCTACGAGTAGTAATTGCTTTCAGTTGAGCGGCCGGATTCGTCTGAGTAGAACCCGAAAAATGTCCTTGAGGCCTTTCATCGAGACGACGAGCAATATCACCAACGGTTCTTTGAATATCGAGAATAGAAGATTGTTGATTCTTGAAGAGCATATCGTGTTCGGACAACTTTTTCTGTGTGACTTGATCTCTCTCCAAGATTTGCTTCATCATCTCCTCTAGACGTCCCATGCTTCCATTAGGATCCTGCACATTATTTTGAACATTAGTACCATTGTTATTATTACTATTATTGTACTGACCTTGTCCTTGATTGTAAGAATTTTGATAGCCGGGTGGTGCGCCTGACGGACGCCAGTTGGAGTTATTCTGATTCGGGTTCTTGTAGGTGTTCCAATTCTGATTGTTGTTGAAGTTGTTTGGAAACCTATTCTGCCCACCAACATAATCGACATGATGGTTCATCACCGGGCACTCCAAAGTGTTGTGTCCACCTCTACAAAACTCACACTTGTCCACCTTTGTCTTAAGTTCCTTCACCTCTCGGGTCAATGATTCCAAAGCAGAAGCCACAGTAATATCCAGATTAACCTGGTGTACACCTCGAGAAAAAGAGGATGTACTGCTAACGGGAATGGAATTCCCGCGTCGTGGCCCTTTGGCGAGGTCCGATTGAGCGAAGCTCTCAAACATCTCGTTACACTCGGCGACATTCTTCCTAGCCAGTAGACTTCCTCCTGCGGCCGTGTCGAACCGAACTTGGGTTTCGTAGTTCAACCCATTGTAAAATTTCTCCACGAGAGCCCATGGTGTGAGACCATTCTGTGAGCATCGAGATAACAAGCTCTGAAAACGCTCCCAAGCATGACAATATTGCTCATCCGGCTCCATGTGAAACGAGTGAATCTGATCGCGAAGAACAGCCGCTTTAGCCGGTGGGAAGTATCTCTTGATAAACGCAGAACGTAGTGCTTCCCAAGTGATGAACGTGTCAGGTGGCTGCGTGTCAAGCCAAATAGTTGCTTTACCTGTAAGTGAAAAAGGAAAAAGATGTAAGAAAATTGCATCTTCAGTAGAACCTTGCAATTTAAAAGTTTTCAAAACGCGGTAAAGTCGGTTAATATGAGCCGGCGCATCCTCGTCATCGTTCCCATGAAACTGATTGGTTTAAACGATGTTGTTCATGACGTATGTCGGAATCTGCCACGAGTTGGGATTGTCGATCTCGGGGACAACGATGCATGACTGGTTTCCGGTTAAGCCATCGAAGGCTTGAGCAGCAATTGTCCTATCGTCAGCATTTGAACTTGTGGTTGGACTCTAGGACTTTCTGGTGGAGTGGTGTGTGGTGAACTGTGTGGTGACGACTTTAGTGTAGATGTAGCTTCTGGCGTTTTTTTCTCTGCTGACGAGCTGGTCTCGGTTTTGAACGGAGAAAAATCCAGATTATCCAGCGGTGGTCCTTGCGAACGAAGACGTGCCATAAACCTGAAAAACACAACAAACCAAATGGGTAGACTCTAATAAAAGATTCGAAAATAAAATAAAATAAACTAAAACTTAAAAATTAGACTCCTACGACTCAAACGAAAATAAAACAAATAGCACGTATGTAGCAAATAAGTCCAAGTAAAGCTAATAACGCAATCGCTAAGTGTCCCCGGCAACGGCGTCAAAAACTTGATGTG
Organism: Bidens hawaiensis; assembly: GCF_021521415.1. Lineage (NCBI taxonomy): Eukaryota > Viridiplantae > Streptophyta > Magnoliopsida > Asterales > Asteraceae > Bidens > Bidens hawaiensis. The sequence goes on from NW_027492604.1 coordinate 303,175, forward strand.
CTAAAAGTAGTCAAATAATTATTAACTAAAATTATACTAATCTAGACACTAAGTAATACTCTAAACCCTTAAACTTAACTTAAACTACTAACCGGCAAGTGAACCGATCGACTCTAGTACAGCTAAGTAAGTCCGGATATCGAACCCACGAAACTCTTTAAATTACGAAACTAGCAAATTAGACTCAACTACAAGACACGACTATTTATTAATAATATTTGAGGGGGGATTGAAACTAATAATTAAACTTAATAATAATAATTAACTAATAATAACTTTAATTAAACTAATAATATACTAATTAATAAAATATAAAACCCTAACAGTAAATATTATAATAATAACAAAGCATAATCATTACCACTTAATTAATTAATTTAATATAAAAACTTAACCTAATTAATTTAACTAAAGAAAACAATTAAGAAAACTTGGATTGATTCAGATGATAAAGATAACTACCCGGGCCAGAATCCCCAAACTTACGGTTTTTAAATAAATGGAAAACTCAAGTTATGAAACTGGGATCATAAAATAGACCCTTGACAGAAAACCCGAACAGGACCCTTGAACTTCAAGAAGACGCCTATGGATTTCTAACAAGTTTTAAAACTCACCAGTTTTATATATTAAACTTCCTTACGGTTATTTAACAGCTTATGTCTAAGTATCTTTTATGACGAAAACCTACCTTACAGCGCGGAATTCAAAAGATAGCAAAGCAGACTCAATTAATTTAATAGACTAAGCTGACAATCAAACATAGACGGACTCCTTACAAAGAACAAAATCTAGCAATCCTGACCAACAAAGATCTATTAATAGCCTATCACCTTACAGCTTTCTAGGCTGGCAGTTCACTTTTATCTATTTAATTAGTTTTATTGTTTCTATGATCTTAATCGATATCAATCATAAACTAGTCAAGAACACACAGTAAATGATCTAACAAAACCCTATCCTATGAAACAATCAACAAGGGCAATGTGAAACAATAAATCTAAATAAATAAAACCAAGTAATCATACGCATCAATTTTATCAAACTCAAAAATTTACTTAAAACATAAAATCCATAACGAAACAAAATCAAACCGAACAATGGTTCATCACGACCTAGGTAGTCTAAAAAGTTTAGCCTAACATCTTAAAATCAAAGAAACCAAAGTAATTAAGTGCAACAACCAAGCTCATAATTAAAATAATAAATTCAAACCGAATTATGATGATTGGTTTAGAAGGTGTTGAACCCGGACGATCTCGGCTTGAACCAACAACTTTCTTCTCTTGCAAAAACGTCAGACTCCTTCTTTCGAATTCTTTTTTCTTTTTCTGCGTAGGGTTCCTCTCACCAAACGATAATAATCCTTTTGTAGTTTCTGTAATCTTGTTTTGTCAATTTCTTGCTTGCGGCCTAATCCAAAGCCCAAAGTTACTTTTATGACTTGATAAAACCCATGTGGTTGAAAAACTTGTCGGGCCACTTAGTTTATGGAACATTTTCAAAAACAAATAGTATTCAAATCCTTTTTTGTTGACCGATTTCTTTTCCATCTGCCTTCTCATTTTTTGCCAACTGATCAATTTGCAAACCCACCATATTCAAAACGCAGGGACCAATTATTGTAGGCCTAAATTCCAAAAATATAATGTTAACAATAATTAGATGTACTGCATTTAGCTTTTGAACACGTAAGTGCCATCTACTCTCAAACCAATAGTACCTTTTTTTTTATTCTAGTAATATAAAGTAAATTATTTAATTTATTATCTCACTTAAGTTGAACTTTTGTAGATTCGTTTTCAACAGAATGAATTTATAGATTTTGATTGAGGCTCACATGTTGGTCACAACTCACAACTATAGTAAAATAGTTCGTTTTAGCCCATTGTTTCTTAAAACCTTTTTAATATAAATATGAGCCAGTTAGAAGTAAAATTAAATAAAACTTATGTCAAAAGTACTTAAAAGTGTATGAAATATTTTTATAATAATATGTATATTTCAGACCATATCAGTACCAAAGTCTAATTAATCCTGCGCTTTGTGCAGGGTCATCTATGAGGGAATATCATCAGACTTTGGTATGTTGATAGTGGTTGTTCCAGGCACATGACAAGAGACATTTCCCAACTACATGACATTCAAACATTTAATGGTGGGTATGTGTCCTTTGCGGGAGGAGAGAAAGGGAAGATTACACAAAAGGTACTGTAAGTAACGGTGTTCTACGATTCGAAAATGTTAATTTTTTTCCAGAATTGAAGCACAGTTAGTTGAGCGTGTCACAAATCTGTGATAAAGATTTTTCAACTCAATTTACTAAGAAGGAGTGCTTGATTTTGAAGCCTGGTATAATAATACCAGAAGACTGGATTCTTGTTTGATCACAACGAAAAGTTAATGCTTATGTGATCGAAATGAACAAAAATGTTCATGATGAAATAACACGCTTGTTCTCAAAAGTGTCATAACATAATGCCATGTTGTGGCATCGTCGTCTTGGTCATGCAGATTCCAAGAATTTGAATCGTCTTGCTAAAAATGATTTGGTACGTGGCCTACCTATCAAAGATTTTGTGACTTTTGAAAAATGTGTGGCCTGTGCTTTGGGTTAACATCATCGAAAAACTCATAAGCCAAAATTGATTAACACCATTTCATTAGTTTTTCAATTACTTCACATGGATATTTTTGGTCCGGTTCATGTCTTGAGTCTTTCTCGCACCTCTTATTGTCTTGTTATTACTTATGACTACTCACGTTTTACTGTGTTTTTCTTGTCAAATAAGAGTGAAACTGCAGATTTTATCAAGAAGTTTGTAGTGCTTATGGAGAACCAACTGAACTTGAAGCTAAAGGGAATACGTTGTGATAATGGTACGGAATTCAAGAATGCATCATTGAATTATTTCTGTTCAGAAAGGGGGTGCTTCGTCAATACAGTTCAATACGGACACCACAACAGAATGGTGTGGCTGAAAGAAGAAACAGAACTCTTATCTAAGCGGCAAGGACTATGTTGTCAGATTCTAAGCTGCCATTGTTCTTCTGGGCAAAAAATATTAATACGGCCTGTTATGTTCAGAATCAGGTGATAATCAACAAGTCACAAATGAAAACCCCATATGAGATTGTCTATGGTCACAAGCCTACTGTTGCACATTTCAGAGCATCTGTGCATCCATGCACTCTACTGAATCTCGAGTCTACTCCGAAATTTGGGGCCAAAGATGATGATTGTTACTTTGTTGGTTATGCGGGCCATACCGCCTACAGGGTCTACAATAAGTCAACCAAGCAAATTTTAGAGTCCTATGATGTTCGTTGGTTGGAAGAAAACGAGACTGATGCTCGTGTTGGTCCAGACTAGTTATTCGACTACAATGAACTCTTCAAACCGTTCAATGTGCTTCCGGTCATTAACACGGAACCTTCAGGTGGTGCTACAGTGGATGCTGAGAAAGATGACCCACATGCAATATCTCACATCTCTCCACTTCTGGATGATGATGTCAGAGAACCACTTCATGACGACATACCCGCGTCCGTCACTCAACCTAAAGAAGTTCGGAAACTGAATACTCGCAAAATTTGTCTGAAGATGCTACAACAGTCGAGGGGGAGAGTCCTATTCGTCAGATTTTCGAGAGCACACTATTTCCAGATACCATTCCAAACGAATATGTCGCCAGCACCTCGCACTCACATAGTACATCGACCTCTGGATGGAAGAACCCTCTTGCTGATATTAATGTAAATCTGTCAAACTTGCACTCAACCAGTGATGTTTCCGATCAATTAGTTCCTTCGAGGATTCAGAAAATCATCCAATTGAGAACGTTGTAGGTCCTCTTGAAACGGGCGTGTCCACCATAAGTCAGACTGGACACATAAACAGCTGTTTGTTTTCCTGTTTCATCTCTCATATTGAGCCAAAGACGGTAGAAATGGCCATTCAGGAACCAAGTAGGGTTGATGCTATGCATGAAGAGTTGAATCAGTTTGATAAATTGAAGGTTTGGAGGTTAGTTGAGTTACCGGAAGGAAAGAAAGCACTTGATACGAGATGGGTCTTCCGAAACAAGCAAGATGACACCGGGGTTGTTGTTCGAAACAAGGCACGGTTGGTAGTTCGGGATTTTCGTCAAGTTGAGAGATTATATTACATTGAGGTCTACGCTCCAGTGGCTAGACTTGAGGCCATTAGAATTTTTCTGGCCCACGCGTCATTCATGGGGTTCACAGTATATTAGATGGATGTTAAGACCGATTTTCTGTACGGTGAAGTCAAAGAAGAGATTTACGTGGATCAACCACCGGGTTTCATTGATTCCAAGAAACCAAATCACGTATACAAGTTAGACAAGGCGTTGTATGGGTTACATCAGGCTACTCGGGCGTGGTATGCTACATTGACAGCACATCTTCTAGATCATGGTTACAAGCGAGGGACCATTGATCAAACCTTTGTAACATCCTACTTTCGGTTATATTAATAAAATAAATTTCGTCAATTTTATAGTGGGTCGTTATCGGTTTGGATAAATAGAATATAAGTTGGGCTAGTGTTGGGTAAATGGATATGGGTCATGGACTTGGGTTGTGGATGAAAGAAGGAAAAGACCATGGGCTTAAGCCCATAATCCATAATTATATAAACCATTAATCACCATTTAATCCTCATTCACACATATTCCATACACCACCCAAAACACATACTTAAGCTTTCTCTCTAGTTCTCTCCTTCTCTAGCCGAAACCAAGAAAGAATCCGAGCACCGACCCGAGGTAATGATAGTTTAATATTGTATGAGCTTAACCCGTTAGATATAGTCACGAAACGACTAGCCGACACCGTTAAACCGTTAAAGTCACGAGATCCGGGTGGAATCGGGTATAAACCGAACATAAGATGAGCTTAGGAATCGCCCTAGCTCAGATTTTGGTCGAACGGGACGAAAAACGATGAAAACAGTGGAAAAACGAGTGAGATCTCGTTTTTCCGGTGAAAACCCAATTTTCCGGCAAAGGCGGCGCCGGAAAGTGGTACGAGGTTAAGGAGAATGTCAGAGAATGTTCTGACATTATCTGACCTAACCCTAGTTCGCTAGCGGGGAACTAGCGAATGAGCCTTAGTTCGTTAGCGGGAAGGGACGAATTAACCCCAATTCATTATATCATTTCGCTAAGGAAAAAGTAACGAATAAATTCGGATTCGTTAAGGTCCAATTCGTTATATGGACTGATTCGCTACGAGAACTGATTCGTCAAAGGACCAGTTCGTTATAAGGTCCAGTTCTCTTAATAACCAGTTCGTTAAAGGGTTCAATTCGCTACTTGGACCAGTTTGCCAAGATAACCCAAAAATTCGTTAAAGACTGAATAACGAACTAGAAAGTTTAATAAAATGACAGAACAGTCCCTGGACTTAGAAAAGAATGAATTAATTACAACTAGGCCCTTGAACTTTTGAGTTAGCAAATTAATTAATGATTCAAAATCTTAATGGAAAATGTGTTACGACAGTTAATGGAAATAAAATTTTTCCAAGCTGACCTGGCAGCTCGACCCAGCCAGGGGCTCTTCCCCTTGGACCCTGCTAGGGGCTGCCGCCCCTAGACCCCGCTGCCAGGAGCGCTGCCCCCCCCGGACCCCCGTTCGTTGTGGGTTATAAAAAGATAGAAATACAATATTGATACATGTAAATATTATACAGTTAGCCGTGCACAGCTCAAGAAAAGAATTACCATTAACGGTGAACGTAACCGACTTCAGGTGAGTTTCTAGCCGCATTCCTTGTTATGTTTTCGGGGCTGTGTGCATACTCGATGTGATTAGTTAATACACTTATCCTAAGTGATAAGTGTATGCCATATATGTATTATGTGAAATGTATGAATGGTTTCTTGTCGATGCATGAACGATCTTCGGAATTGCATGTATTGCCAGGAAATGGTTGATGTTTTATGTATGTTGTAAGATGAAGAATGAATGATGTATGTACGAAACTTACGATTATCTATATAGAAAAGTATGTTAAAAAGGTATGGAAGAAAGGGTACCGGACCCTAATAATATCCGAGGATGAAGGGTACCGGACCCTAATAATATCCGAGGATGAAGGGTACCGGACTCTAATAATATCCGAGGATGAAGGGTACCGGACCCTAATAATATCCGAGGATGGAGGGCACCGGACCATAACAATATCCGAGGATTGAGGGTACCGGACCCTAATAACATCCGAGGTATGTAGGGCGAATGCTCTTTAAAACGTAAGGTTAGATATGTATGTGTATGAAAGATTGATGGACATGTTAAGTATGTAATGCGTACCTACGGGCACGTGTATGTGTATGTAAAGTAAGTTATGTGATTAACTAGAACTCACTCAGCGTAGCTGACTTTTAGTATGCACGCAGGCATATAGGTTGAGGCAGCTAGCATGATTGAAGACACATGGCATGGAATCGAAGATACTGGCATCTCGAAGAAATGTTGTGATGTTTTAAAGACTATGTTTTATTTAATTGACTATGAATGTTTTATAAGACAAGATTTGAAGGTTATGTAACATATTATGGTTGAAGTTTTAATGTTCCGCGAATGTTTTAATTAACTCTGATATTTAGAACTGCGTTTTTGAGTAAATCCAACACCAAAGTAGGGCTACCGGTAACGGGGCCTTACAACCTTGTTTCGTAAAACTGTCGGAAAAGATTTGATACTCGTCCAGATCTATGTCAATGATATTATCTTTGGATCCACAAATGCTGAGTTGTGTGCAGAATTTAATGGAATAATGAAAAAAAGGTTTGAGATGAGTTCTTTGGGTGAAATAACAACATGGCGGAAAGGCCTCTACTGTCATCTGATCCGGAAGGGAGTCCCGTAGATCAAACGTACTATCGATCGATGATCGTGTCTCTGATGTATCTCACTGCCAGTCTTCCTGACAACATGTTTGCAGTCTGCCAATGTGCTCGTTTCCAGGCTAATCCAAAACTTTCTCATTTAATTGATGTTAAACATATTTTTACATATCCGAAGGGACAACCGAAGTTAGGTCTTTGGTATCCCAAAAACTCATAATTGATCTTTATGCTTTTGCTGATAGCAATTATGGTGGAGATGACATTGACAGGAAATCCTGGCATTTCATGGCAGTGTAAGAAACAACAAACGGTGTTCACCTCGACCGTTGAGGCGGAGTATGTTGCTACATCATCTTGTTGCTCTCAGGTTATTTGGATGCAAAACTAAAAGCTGGATTACGGTTTGGAATTTCTTGATACTCCAATCTTTTGTGATAATGATGCTGCCATTGCAATTGTTAAGAATCTTGTTCAACACTCTAAAACCAAGCACATCGATATTAAAATTCATTTTATTTGTGACTGTTATGACCAAAAATTGATTCACCTTGAACAAGTTTACACTGATAACAATGTGGCGGACTTATTTACAAAACTGGTCGGACCAGCCAAATTCAATGTGCTTGTGAGTTTTCTTAAAATGCTTCGTTTTGAGGATTGAGTCTTTTTGAGTGTAAACTTATATTTTCTTATTTTGTACAAATTTAGGGGAAGAAAAATCAAAAAGCCAAAAATAGTGTGTGTGCGTGTTATTTAAAAATAAAAAAATTATAAAAATTTAAAAAAATATATATATAAACATTAAATTGGTGTGTGTCTGTTTATATGGTTCACTCTCGCTTAAAATTATGTCGTTTGCTCAAGTTTGAAGAACATATACACATATAGTTGTATATGTTTGGTCCGGTGATCTACTTATAGAGTCACAGGATAGCCATTTATCTAAAGATTGAAAGCATCTGGGGCGATTGTGACGTGTTTTGTGTTTTGAATTCTTTCACTTAAAATATTATCGGTAACTCTAAGTTGGAAGGACACGTATTTTCATATGTTTGGTCCTGTTAACCACTTGTGGACATACGGGATAGCCATTTACCTGAAACCTAAGAGTGACCGGGGTGACTGAGTTTTTAAGTGTCTTTTGGGAAATGATACGATTATTCAGTTAACAGCTTTTAGAAGCTTCGGATATTTTCAAATGAAAATTGATCCAACCTTTGTAAAATGATAGATAAATTGTTTATGTGTGCCTAACGGGTGAAGTTATTAAGCTTAAAAGGCTCAGGAACAGTTATTGATTTGTATGGTAGCTTTCCATGATACGTAAGAGTTGAAGTGATATAAACTAAATATGCTAAACTTACCGTGGAGGGTCATTTTGAAGAAATGTGCTTGTCTCCATATACATCTCTTTGAATGATATGCAGAAATGTAATTACCTAGTCATACACAAGCCCGTTATTGTCTTGATCAACAAAAATATTGTGCTATCTTACTGTAGTGATCCAGATTATGGACTTACCGACATTCGTTATTGTTATTATTCTATTAAAAAAAATTTGAGTAGTTGAGTATGTATATAATTTGTGTTGTTGTCTTTCAATAAGCTTAAAGCTCAAAGTTCTGTTGCTTCCTAAAATTTTTGATCAAGCACTAGGGGGTTGAAGTCAAATTGGGGTGATCTGGGGAAAGCCAAATACGCTTTGAGAAGAGATAGGACGCATCACAGGTCCATGAGTGATGTCCATCTAAGCTTTATGCCGAACTGAACCTAATTCATATCACTGATGCAATGAAAATCATGCTAAGTTTGTTATACATGCTATCGACCTGCTTCCTTATGTCATAATAATGTTGAACATGAATCTTTGTGACAGCACCTTAAACAATATGATTCCATGTTCGGATCTTTTCACAAAAGGTGGCATTTTCTTAAAAAAAACTGAAATTTGATCCCAAATTTGCAAAATTCAAAAGGATTGGTATTTCGTGTTAATTTTCATTATTTTGTAATTTTCATTTTTTAAAAATATTTTTTTCCTTTTCTTTTATCTCGAAACTACTCTCCTCGAATCGCTTGACCTAACTGGGTTGTTTTCAATGTGTTTTAAACTGATTTGGGCCTTATGCTGATCTGTTGTTTATGTGATAACATGATTTTGGGCTGAACCACTTATTTGGGCTTGTTTATGGGTTCTCGGCCCATATCAATTGGGGTATAAATAACCCTCTTAACCTCAATTATTGTCTTCATCATATTCAAAATTTAAAAACCTATTTCTCTCTCAAGCCATCCAGCCGAGAACTTCCTCTTGCTATACTAATCACAAGATTTAATTGGTGTTTGCTCCTTGATTGATTCACAAGTAATGAACACAAGTTCAAACTGAATGTCTTTGTGAGACCTAATGAGCTTTATTCTCATGGATTGATGAATAGATGGATAGACGAATCTCATCGGAAAACAAGGATCTTGAATTGTTAAAACTGTTGATTGAGATTTCGATTGGATGTGTTAGGGTTAATTGTTGGGGATTCAAAAGTGTTTGTTACAGGTTTAATGGGGATTTAGGCCATTCTCGGAGAAGATGGCACATGTTTCAAGAATGGAATACAAAGGGTTCTCTGTCTCCAGCTATCAACCAATCAAAGGGTTCTCGGTTGACTTTCGTTGACCGAGATCTCCTAGCTTTGACCGAGAACTCACGTTCTCGGTTGACTTTCGTAGATCGAAATCGCTGGCTCTAACCGAGAACTCATGTTCTCAGTTAATCTTGACAGAGAACGTTAGCCTTTGACCAAAATCCATTGTGTTTGACCGAGATTTCCCTATTGGACAGAGAACTGATTGTTGGACCGAAATCAATTATAATATTATTATTATTTTTCTCTAATGGTCCACCTAATGTGATTTTGACATCATTGGCCCCTTATGCTTTAAAATTTGACTAACTTGCTTTATAATATAACTATAGTTAAGTTTGTATTTACTAACTTGACTCATTTGGTGCAGTAATGGTTGATTAGGCTCCGTTAAAGTTTGTGGACACACATCATATAGCTAGACACTTATTTGATCCACCACTGATTTACAAGGAGTTCAAGTCTATGATTGTCGGTCTCAACACTTGCAGTATTTCTCACGCCTTACGAGAAAGTCCAGTCAAAATCTAGAAGATGATCACTGATTTTTGGAACAATGCCTCAATTAATTCACGAGCGCCAGGTGGAGTTGTGTCGATAGACTCCAAAGTGCAAAAGAATCCGGTCGTCATCACTGAGGCCATCATACGGGAGGTGCTTTTGTTTGGGGTCAACCTGATTACCCGACGGAATACTCTGTTACAGCTGTCTCTGAGATTCTCACCAGAATGGGTTATGTGGGAACATATCCTCCGGCAATCAAGAGGTTATTTCATCCATACTGGAGGTTTTTGATACACACGTTCTTCTCATGTGTGTCGGGAAGGAAGGGAGGATCTAATGACATAAGCCACACACAGATGTCGGCTATTGTTGCTCTGATCATGGATTGGAATTACAATTATTCCAAGTTCGTTTTTAAGGAGATAATGAGCAATCTGAAGGGGAAGAAGAAAGAGATGTTCCTGATGTATTCGCATTTTCTACAGATGATTTTTGATTCACATTACACTGATCTTGTCAAATCTGTTGAAACATTAGATATGAAGTCAATGGGACACAACACTTTTGGGTTGATGAAGCAGTCCAGGAAAGGATCGAAGATCATTTATTAAGGTCTTCATGCTTTGGTTAAATTTGGCCGGTTTGCCGAAACATAAGTTGTTCCTGTCATAGCTCAAGTGGCTGAAGAATATGTAGCGCCAAATCAAAGGCGTGTTGCTACACTTGAGATCTCTGACGATGAAGATGAAGAGATAGAACACCATGACACCGTTAGTGCTCCGACTGCTGAGCAACTAAAGGATTTTGAGACTTTTAAAGAATTACTACAGTCATCTGCATTGAAGCCTCCTCAAGCAGCTACTGTAAATAAAGATAATGAAGATATCCCTGAGGAACCAGCCGTCGATCTCATTCCACGTAAACGAAGGAAGAAAGATCCAAGATCTGGTGTGCTGGTAAATGAAAATGAAACAACCACACTGTCAACAACAACAAGCCCACATCAAGAATCACATCAGCCTGAGTCGACGGATCCTGAGACTCATGTTGATCCAAATCCATCCTCCGCCGAGCCTCATACTCAAGATCAAATTTTTCATGACATTGCTCGTGAGTTTGATTTTGAGGCAGACATTCCACACACTGATGGGGCTTATATTACATACACTGATGTTCCTTCTGGATCATCTGACCCAATCAATCAGGGTCAGTCAAGTTCTGGTGCTCCTGATAAGATTGCTCAGATTCTTGCCATGCAAGAAAATTATCTACAGAACAAGGGTAAGGGAGTTGTATTTGAGGATGCTCCCATTGATGTACATGCTCTTCAACGTCGAGTCTTTGAACTCGAACAAGACTCTGTTGTCAAAGATGTGCGCATCCAAGAATTGGAAGCTGGTAACTCCGATAAAGATTCCAAAATTAAAGAGCTTCAGTCCAACATGGGAGAACTAACTGCTATTTATCTAGACCTCCAACAAAAACTCGTTCAGAAGTTTGGAGATGAATTCAAGAGCAGTAATGATGTAGCTTCAAAGATGCCCAACGTTAATCAAGGTGGTAGCTCTCTTTTCGTACAGTTGAAAACATAGATGAATCTGAGACGCTGAAACAGTATATGTCTATACCTCCAATTACCAAAGAGAAGTCAGATAGATTTCAAAAGAAGCTACTGGTGATGAAAAACTCCAATCAGAATGTTGAGTCATCTGATCACCCAGGCAGGTTCGTTGTCACCTTTCCAGAGGGTTTTTCAGATAAATATGGGGATCGGTTTGGAGTTGTGTCATGAGTTTTTGATGCTAAAGAGAACATGTGGTGGGTTAAGCAGAAGTCCGGGGCCACTGAGTACTATAAGAAGATGAAAGATTTTGGATCTTGGAATCTCAGTGACCTGATAAACTCTCCATTCCACAACCCAACTATTGATAAACGAGGTAGAGATTTCTGGAACTTTCTGAGAAGCCAAGTTGATAAAGGCTTTTCGAACATGTCAATTGCAGAATCTTTTTTGAAGAAAGCAAAGGGGATCAAGGATCCAATGACAGGAAAGACAATGGTCAGCGTTATGTGGCCTGCTACAAAGAAGGCCACTCATATTCCTGTGCCTAAAGCTATTCCAGATGGTACTCTGGATAACATGAGATTCTGGATGTATGATAGTGAGACTATCACCGTTGTTATACGTTTGCAGAAGAGCAAAGGGCTGTACAGATTTGTTGATCCAAGAGATTTGCTAAAGCTTGGAGAGAAAGACATCAAGACCCTCAGTTCATTTCAGATAATAGCCGATCTGAATTTTGTAACAGCTGCAAAAGAATTCACAAGTATGGCAGCCTCAAATATCAGGTTCAAGTTTTGGGCATGTGCTTTGAAAGACGTTGACATTGATTATATGGAGCATGACTGAGAACCAAGCTACAAACCAAAGGGGAAATTGTTGGGCCTAGATTAGATGGTTGTACTTAGTTTGTATTGTTATTGGGTTGCGTATGTAAACCGAGATCCTTATGGATCTCGGTGGGCTTTGGGCTATGGTTGGGCTAGCATGGTGGTACCCTATATATAGAACTTATTGTATAGGGTTGTTGGTTGTTCATTCAGTTTGTTTTTGGCCGTCTAAGGTAGTTCTAGACGAGGTTGTAATCATTGTGCTTAAGCACCCGACTTTGAATATAACGTGTGTTTTGAAGCAATTCCTTGTGTTCTACGTGTTTGTATTCCGTGTTCTTGAATCATCTAATGTTGAATTTCCGCACCAACATCTAGATTCGTTGATATCATAATTGAAAGATCTGTCTTGGACCTTACATCTACAAAGATATATGAAATAGAAATAAAGTCGACGTTGTTATACTTTTATATATATGCATAATTAGCGCTTGAAATGATGCCAAGGAGGAGGATCAAGATTCTAAATCTGCCTATAAAATGATTGGCCAAAATGGAAAGACGCAAACAGGGCATGGTTGAATTCTCTAAATATCGGAAACTTTGTTGGACCAGCAGTCCGTACAACTAAAGTTGTAAAGTGTGTTAGATACAAACGGGTATTGTATATGAGTTATGAAAATTCATCAAGTGATATAAGGTCAAATTGATGGCATAAGAATTTTTGCAAAGACCCATGATTAATTATTAGGAGACACATTCTCCAATGGTGGAAGCAATGACTTTCGGATAACTAAACAGTCTGGTAATATAAAGAGAGAATTGATATGTATCCAATAAATATTGTTATTCAGTTGATACTGAGAGTTTACAAGAAAATCTATGAATGATTTGAATTATCAAATCATGTAAAGTAAGTTCTCGAGAACATAATGATTGTTGTGTATAGAGTCATATTTGATACTTTACGATTATTTAATATGTTGAACATAAATGGAACTCCTGAAAAGTTTTCTAAGGTAATTGAATACTTGAAAGATTAGTTGATATTGTGCATCAATAAGCATACACATAGAAGAGAATACACGTTATGAGTACAATATCTCAATAAACAAAGAAATTGTACAATACGGATTTTGATATGTGATACAAAGTGATGTGTTAATGAGCAAGTTTATGCAGCAAATATCCTGAAAAAGCAAATGCGTGTGCATAATTTGTCAAGTAGAAAAGAAGTCCATGATGGATTGGTAAATGCATGGATTTATGCTTATTACGTATGAACTAAACTATTCGAATTGAGCTTGGCACAAATCAAGAGATATTTTGATAAAGAGGGAGATAAGTTAGGTATAATTAGCCATATTTATATCAAAATTTCACTCTTAAAAGTTCATTATAATCACAGTTTACAATGATAATATATCAACGAGAGAAAATTATGAGATTTTAAAGAGAAAATTCTTTTTGAAAGACCTTGACAAGGTGTGATTATTACTCGACTTATAGTTCGAGTATATGTGTAATTATATATTTATATGTTTGTAAATCCATCAAAGATCTATGAAATGTTGAGACATTTTACCATGGACAAATTTAATTCTTTTAGCACGTTAAAGGATGTCACACAATGACTCTTTATGATTTCCTATCTAAATATGATATATCATTGGTTCGAATATACTATAATTAAATGCATATATACATTATGTTGTAATGTTAGCTATATATGATTATTATTTTCTTTATTTATGTTTATCGGCATGTGTCTTGCTAGGAGATATCAGAATGGGTTAAAACATGTATTTCAGCTATGAAAGATATGTTTTTATTTTTTACTAACCCATCAAAACAAGTTTGGTTCGTCTTGTTGATGCAGAGAAACACAACAGAATCATAGTGTTTACCCTATGAAGCAATAGAAGTTTTCACGTGAAGATCATACAACATTATTGAACTTAAAGATTCAAATGTCAAGGGACGAAAACGCAAATGATTGACTACAAAAGTTTTGAGTAACTTTCACAGAAGATCGATATTTACCATTTTAAAGGATATATTAATCAGGGGGAGATAATACGCGCTGCACTCTTTTTCCCTTAGCTATGGTTTTGTCTCATTAGGTTTTCCTAGCAAGGTTTTTAATGAGGCACCATATCCAAGCGTATTGAGTTGATAATCAAGGGGGAGTGTTATAAATATATATTATTATGGTTATCAATACCTATTATAGATTAGGCTTATTCTCCAATTTATCTTTTCCTATATATGCATATCATTGTATCTTATTGTAATACACACCTAGTTAATGAAATATCCATTTTTCTCCCTACATGTTCATCTCTTGTTGTTTGGCTATTAGGCTTGTTTTACAACATGTTTTACATTTTCAAGTCAAAATTTTGATGTAACAAGTTTGACCATAAATCTATTTGCATTATTAAATTTTTAAAAACATTCAGATTACCCTTTTTATCCGTAACAAATTTGAGCCAAATATAGTTAATTTATACCAAACAATCTATTTACTAATTTTTAACCCGTAGCAATCAAATTTATATTCCACAAAAAACCTGAAGCAATACTTGATAAAAAAAACCCAACAAACTAAATGTGATAAACTTAATTATATTTGAAAGTGATTTTTATATACTATCCTTACAATTTGACACATATATGTATAGTTTAGTAAATTAACAGAAAAATAAATAGATAGATTTTAAATCATATATTTATAATCTATAAATTTATATGACAATGCAAAAAAACCAATAGATAAATGGATTTAATTTTGAAAATTGAATCAACTTTTAACCATATATTTATAATTTAATGATTAAAATAGTTACGTCGTAAATTGAAAGCATATTAGAGTTTTTTTTTGTTTTTTTATTTACAATCTTCAACAATATACATAGTATAATATATTAATGATAACATTTTAAATTATATTTTTTTCATTATTTAACAAACACGGTTTGTTGTTGATTTTTGGATTTCATCAAATGTGTTGTGAAATATATTCTAACAATATATATTAGTATAATATGCAAATATTTATTTTATAAAATTGTATAGATATAATGGGTAACGATCCTAAGAGAACCATTTGAAAATTGAGAACTTTGAAAACCATTTTGGACCTCTAAAAAATATTTAGAAAAATTATAAAACAAAAAAAACAAAAATTTTAAAAAAGTAAAAAAACCAAAATTCTTATATTTCATTCTGGTTTCTTAAAAAAACATTGTATTATACACATTTTTATAGTTTCATTTAATCTCTAGTTACGTAATGTACACAAACGTACATTAACATTTACCTTAAACTGTACATATGTGTATAAAAACATATATGTACATATTATACATATATGTATAATTTAGCTAAACCGAGACGTTTTTTTTATGAAACCGGGATGATAAAACAGAATTTTTGTTTTTTTACTTTTTTTATTTTTGTGTTTTTTTATTTTATGATTTTTTTTTATTTTTGGCTTTTTTGTGGTAAAAAATGATTCTCAAAGTTCTCAATTTCAAAATAGTTCTCAAATGATCTCAATCTTAGATATAATATAAATAGAGTTTAAAGAAAATTAAAAAAATTTAATCATGTTATACATATAATATAAATGGTGTAGAAGGAAAGTGAATAATTATTAATCTATGACATATATTAGTTTTGGAGTGAAAAAAATTGTGAGAATTAACCACAAACTGATATGTCTCTATAATTATTTTACTTTATTAGAATAGGTAGATATTGATATTGGTGTTTGGTTTTATATATGTTAAAACTTGCTTTATCCGCAGTATTACGGGGTTATTTTACATTATTCATTCTAATATTTATATATATATTTTTATTTTTATTTTATTTATTGTAAGAAAGTTAATAATATACTTGGATTTGATGATGAAAGGATTTCACAAATATATGAGATGTTATAACCTGGTTTAAAAGCTATCTGGGTTTGGTGAGGTCCCGCTTTTTTTACTACAAAATTGTTTCTTAATTATAAATAATATATTTAAAAAAAATCGAATATTAGTTCTAGTATATCCCTATTTAATAGGATTTTTATATCAAATATTTGATGCGATTAGTTTATAATATAATGAAATGTTATAACCCGTTTAAGGGCTATCAGGGTTTAATGAAACTCATACCCGTGAATTCAGGTCAAATGCATGAGAAGGCTTCAGACAAATAAATCAATCTTGTGGCTTGATAGAATTTAGGGAGGCTTCGTTTATATATATTTAAGATTATTTTAAATATTGGTTTCATTTCAATTTATTTATTTTTTTAGCTTTCGTTTTAGTGTTTTTGGTTTTGATTGTTTTTTCTTAGTTTCATTTTCGTCCTTTTTATAGTTTTTTTATTTAGTTTTTTTTTCTATTTTTATAGTTTTTTATTTTGGTTCGGTTTCATATTTATTGGTTATAGTTTTTCAGTTTCATTTCGATTTTTTATTTTACTTTTATTGATATGTAGTTTCAATTCGGTTTTTGTTTTAATTGGGTTTTAGGCTTTTCAATTTTGATTCATTTTAGTTGGATTGTTTTAGTGTCTATTGAAAAGTTTGCGCTGGTTTTAAAGATAAAAGTTGAAACTTCTGTTGATCATTAATATAAGCATTTTAATAAACTTTGATCCTCTCAACTAGGGATAAGCTTTTTTTCTCGAATACCCGTACATGTTTAGTACCCGTAATTGTACATGTATCGGTACCCATAGGTGTCTATTGGGTACGGGTATGGTTACTCAAATTTAATGATTATAGGTACATGTACTTTCAGGTACAAGTACATGTACAAGTACAGGTATTACGAGTACTGGTACCAGTTTAGAATATGTAGGGGCTTTTATTAGGCTTTCAACACTCATGACTTAACATTTAAACGGGATTTTCAGGACATAATATATATTAGTTGAATAAGTTCATTCTCAATCTATATGTGTATATTCATATAATGTGTGTTCGTATAGTTTTATTTCATGTATGTGTAATTGTTAATATCATTCAATAACATGAATTAACTTTCTCTCTTGTTTTTTATTAGAAATTGAGGAAATAATAAGCAAAGAAAAGGAAAAGCAAAAATGGAAATATGACTAACAAAAATTAAATAAATGTTGACTTTCTTTGTATAAATTAATTTAGTTTTAAACATTTTGATAATATTTTTTTGGTATTTTGCATGTTTTGGTATTCATTACTTGATTGTGAATGGATTTTATATTATGGTTGATTTGTTTCATTTTTAGTTTTGGTTGCGGTATTACGATTATGGTTGTGGTATACGGTTTTGGTATTATAGATAATCGATTGTTGGTACCGTACCGTTACCGATACCTAGTTTAATGGAGATCTTTTTTAAAAAGCACAAAGGAGTACCAAAGCGAGTACCATACCCAAATTACTTGTACCCGAAACGGTACCTGTACCCGTACCATATAATTCGGGTACGGGTATTGGTACCAAGATTTACTGTTTTTAGATACAGGTACTTTCAGGTGCCGGTATAGGTACGGGTACGGTCTCGATCTCATCCCTACTCTCAACAATGTATGATCATATGATGTTTATGATATGTTTCTTTGTTTATTTTTAAGGGAAGATTTGGTTTCGGTTCGATTTAGTTTCCTTTTGGTTTTGTTTCGGTATTAGTTGTTTTTTATTTTGATTTTGATTTTGGTTTGGTTTTAGGTTTTCACATATGTTTCATTTTGGTATAGTTTTGTTTTGGATAAGTTTCGCTTGATTTAGTTTTTTTTCCATGTTCTTGTAGTTTTTGGTTTTGATTCGGCTTCAGATTTAGCGGGTGTTAGTTTTTTCGGTTTTATGTTTCGGTTCTTACAGTTTTTTACTTTTTGTTCGGTTTTAGATTTATCGGGTATTAGTGTTTTGGTTTTATTGGTATTTAGTTTTATTTCGGTTTTTGGTATTGGTTCAATTTTAGTTTTTTCAGTTTAGTTTCGTTTCAGTTTATATTTTGTTTTTTGTTTTTGGTGTTTGATTTTAGTGTATTGAAAAATTTGCATTATATTGCTGCTTTTAAAGATAAAAGTTGATAACTCTTTTTATTAAGATCTATAAATATTCTAATAAACTTTTATCCTAATGAAAAGTTATGATCATATGATGTTTATGATATGTTTCGTACTTTGTTTATTTTTTGAGGGAAGCTTAGGTTTCGGTTCGGTATTGTTATTTCAGTTTAATTTTGATTTTTGTGTGTATTGAAGAGTTTGTACTATATTGTTGGTTTAAAGATAAAAGCTAAAAACTTCGTTGATAATTGGTCATAAACATTTTAATAAACTTTTAATCATGGTTTATCAAGATTTTAATAAACTTTTAATTCTCTCGACAAGGTATGATCATTTCTTTATTTTCCAAATAAATGGATATGATAACAACATAATGATTAGAAGAAATCATGAGGGAAAAGTTCAAAACAGGTATGTTTGTCCATATATTATTTACATGAATTTCGAATTTGAATCATCATTACATCTTCTTATGCGATGTCTTATTGTGATTGCGTGTGTGTGTGTTTTGAAGGATATGAGAGAATCGTTCATGTATTGCACTAACTAGATTTAACGTTGGAAAAGAGTATCTCCTCCATTCAGAAACTTCTGATGAGCTACAGACTGGGAGGTGACATTACAACGAGCTATTTATTGAAATCCACACTTTTAAAATCATTTTTATTCTCATTAGAAAATTGATGTAGATACTTTATATAATGGAGTCATATAAAACCTAAACAATTTGAATATTGATGGTTGTGTAAATATTTTGTAAATTCAGATTTTAAATCTATGACAACATTGTTTTTAAGTAACATTTTAATACACACGAAATGTAATATAATAATATCGGTACAAATATTTTATTTTTAAAATAAATCAAAACATCAAGGTTTGGTTTGCAACATAAAAGTAATAATGTATAAATATATCAAAATATTATTAAAAATAAATAAATAAAAATGATAATATGAAATAACTGAATTTACGTATTACATATATTTTACTTTGGTTATATTTTTCACCGTGTGTAACACGAGATCTAACCAAGTTTAATATAAGATTTTTCGTGGATATATAGAATCATTATTAAAAGGGTTTTAAGACTTTGATTGAGAAGAAGAGCAAGAGAAAGCTTTTCAAATAGAGAAAATTCAAGTGTACACAGAATATAGTGGTGCACTATCTTGGATCGGGATGTTTTCATATAAGCAACAAAGTGATAATATACACCTCCAATCAGAAAGGCATTGGCGACTTACTTAAATCATGATATGTGATACAAGTGGTGGTGTTTACTTTTAATTCTAACTTAATGGTGCCATATGTGTTTGATGCTTTATGTGTCGTTGATATCATACATCAAACAAATCAATAGGTGCAGAGTGCACGTACGTTTGAGTTTTATTTTGATTTTAAGTATGGGCGAAATCCCTAAACAATAGGGGACTCGCTACAAGGGCACCGACGCACCGTCCATTACCGGGCTGTGTTCAAGCTAGAACCCCAGGGAGTGGGTCATCGTATTAGGGTTAGAGCCTTAACAACTCATACACCTATCTATTTTCTACTCCTACTCGTAAACAACTCCAAGAAAAAAAATTAACCTTTGCTAGGAATTGAAGTATGGTATTCTCCTTCAAAGACACTAGCTTTTACTAGCCGGACAAGGCTAAACTTGTAGCACACATGTATACATGCACTTCATTTACGCTACCTAGCTAGGTTTGCCGTAAGAAGATAAATGCCCAATATGGGACTAGATGATTAGAAGTTAATCGACTTTAACTGAAGACTAGGGTTGTAAACAAATCAAACGAACACGAACATGACCTTGTTCATGTTCGTTTGTTAATAAAATAATGTTTCCACGAATGGTTCACAAACACTTATCGACCGAGATTTTGTTTACGTGTTCGTTTGTTAAGGATATGAATTTGCTCACGAACACAAACGAACACAAATAAAATCGGTGGAGCCTAAAGAGTAAGATCAATGCATTCATCAATGTGAATAATGATAAAAGGAAATGAAGACAACGCCACAAACAATGTGAGAATATGGTTTCCTATTTTATATATGTTAGATGTAATAAATTAAAGAATTTAAAAAGTTTAGATAAAATAAATAAATGTACAAAAAACTTTCATGAACAACATATACAAACGAACGTTAATGAACACATTATCGAACGTTTAAGAACACAATTGAACGAACGAGGGCTCTGTTCATGTTCCTTTGTTTAACTAATTAAATGGGATTTTTTGTTCATGTTCGTTCATGTATTAAACGAACTTCCTGCCTAACGTTCACGAACTGTTCGCTGAATGTTTGGTTTGTTTACAGCCCTGAAGACCTTAACCTTAATGTATATTAAAACACATCAAGTATTTGTACGGAAGACCTTAATGTATATTAAAACACATTAATGTATATTAGAACACATCGAGGATTTGTGTTATGAAATCTTATGCTTCTGTTCTACATTAACACTAATTTATGTAGATTTGAAACATGAGTGTTGTGGTAATAGAGATGATGCCAAACAAACCAATTGTCAAATATAATTATAGAGATGATTTTTCTATAGCTATTTAATTTTAGGATATTGGTTTTAAATACTCTTAACTTTGACATATTTGTAGATGGCACTCACAAGTTACAAAATTTTCACCAACACTACTAACTTTTAACATATTTTCTTCTGGCACTCCCGGAGTAACGAGACACTAACTTCGTTAGTGTTTTGGGCAAAATATGTCATTTTTTAAAGTTCAAGGGATAAAATCAAAATTTTATTTATTATATATTCCACTATCTCTCTCCGGCCACCACCACCCATCTTCCCTGCTGACAACCACCAACCGCCACCACCAACTGCCACTTCCACTGGAAGCCATCAATCACCCATTTTCTTTAGTGTTGACACATGATTAGTTAACCTAAATTAAAACCACCACCACCGTCGATCTCCACTCGTCGGAATCAACAGAACCACCAATCCATTTATCCCCTCTTTCTAAACAGTCACCTATCAACAGACGTGTTTGGTGGTTCAAGGTGGTAATTCACCTTACGATTCATGTTTAGCCACCTGGAGGAGGACAACGATGGCTTTTAGGAGATCTGAGGATTGCGGCAACTTGCTCGGTGCAGAAAACACAAAGGAGGCGGTGATGATGCAGATGAATTTGGATTTAGGTAACTAAAGATGAAAGGATGATGGTGGTTGGGTGGCGATTCAGACGACTCCTGATTTGATTTGCGGGGTGTTTTCTGCAGTGGTGGTGGTAGGCAGCTATGGTAGCGGTGTTGGTGTTGCCGGAGTGCTAGTGACGATGATGGTTTTGAGCAGCAATTGGGAACTAGGAGGGAAGAGGGTTTGAGTGTGGAGACTAGAGTTAAGAATATTAAAAAGTGGGGACGAAAGTTGAATATTTGATAAAAGCTTAGGGATTATTTGGCAGTTTATTCGCACAAAAAACTAATGAGGTTAAGGTTCGTTAAGTTTGGGAGTGACACGAGAAAACAAGTTACAGGTTGGGAGTGGTGAAAGACAAATCGTTAGTTGGGAGTATTATCGACCAATGAGTGAAAGTTGAGAGTATTAAAAACTAATATCCATTTAATTTTCACAAAATCCTCTTAACTTTGCCATTGAAAGGACTTGAGCCCACTACCTTTATCTTTGAAGGGTAAATATCATACTACTAGAGCAATAGGTGTTGAGAGTATAATAATAGAGTTGATGATCACATAGAAAAGCCTAAAATACCTAATATATACCTTTATTTAAAATCAATGATCCACATATATTTTGTTAGGCATTGAAAACGTCATAAGGTCTTGTATTATTTTAAAAATACAAACAGTTAACGAAAATAATTTTTTTCTGTTCACCACACATTTATGTGGCAAAATCCAAAATTTTGATGTCGACGTGACAAAGAAATAAGAACTTTCTGGGAGGGGTGGTGGTTGCTGGAATCATTTCATTTACGTGCTTTCATATACGATGCAATTCGTTTGAGGAAACATTCATTTGAAATCGGCACACGCTTTAAGTGAGTCAAGCTCAAGCGTGATGTTAATGAGAACAAGTTATAATTCAAGGCTGTTAAAAAAAGATAAGATTTGATTGTCTAGTTTTCAAGTATTGATATTTATGAGTAAAACTGAGATCAACGTAGAAAGATGGCATGTCAATTTTCAAACATTTAGTTAGTAATACACTGCACGAGTGTCTTATTTATGGACATCACTAGCGTCAATATGAATTATATAGAGCAATACGACTCCTGTTGATGTCAACAGTGTCATATCGTGTCGAATAAAAAAGACATGCACTCCGTATATAGAAAAATACTAGTCAGATATAGTGATGAGTAATATAGTCCTATTGCTATTGACTTGTATGCTTTCCAATTTTTTATAATTATATTATTTGAATAAAATTGAACTACTAAGCGAGTACGAGTTATGGGTACCAGTGTAAGTGAATAATAATGAACTCGTTTTTTTGGTAACCAGACCATAAAAAAAAGGTTTAAAAGTTGTGAGTGAACCGGTAGCGGCGGTGCTTGGATGAAAACTAGTAAGATCAAGTTTTTTATTTTTGTTTGACGTTAGACTGATTTTCATAATAATCACGGGAAACAACCAAGACAAGTACCAATCAAAGTGTAATAAAATAAATAATAATGCGAATAAAAGCATGTGACAACCTCCGAATAAATGCAGATTGCAACATCGAAGTTTCCTCAATAATGCGTACCCATCATCAACATGAGTTATTGAACCACTCAACATCCTCAAAATATCACTTGTTCATCATTAAAGTTTACTATTGTGAGGTAATGTCTTTAATGACATATGCAATCTTTGTTCCATTTAAATATAGAAGGACCACAAACTCGTACCCAACCTGAAAAACAGAAAACCTATACATTTGGTCGAGACTGGTCAGGATTATTGAAACGAGGTCATGTATGTGATGCATTACCAGTGGCGGATGTAGGATAATACTAGGGGTAGCCTCGCTACCCTTCAACTTCTCGTCGTTAGTGTAAAAAAAATATGTTAGTTTTCGTGTTTCGTAACCCCTGAAAAAAAATAACGTTACCCATATGTGTTTTAAGCCCAATCAATTTAAAAATTCAACCCAACTAAAGCCCAAACAAATGTGTAAAACCCAACCAATATAACTCATTAACCCTTAAAAATAATATATGTTACACTTAAAATAATATATATACACTTGTTAGACGATATTTTAGGTCTCACAAATGCTCTATCAAAACGTCTTCAAAAAAAAAATCAAGAGTTGTTAGAAGCGTCTAAGCTGATAAGCGGGTTAAACCGAACATTGAATAATCTAAGACAAAACATGTTTGACAAGATGTTGGCTAGGGTGACATCTTTTTGTGAAAAAAAAATAAGATTAAGATGTTAGATATGACGAAAAGTTATGGTAATCAACGAAACCGAAAGAATATCATTACTAATCGACATAATTTTGAGGTTGAAGTGTTTAATAACGTTTTGGATATGCAAATTAAAGAACTTAGAAATAGATTTAGTGAGGTCTCAACTAGTTTGATAGAAAATATGTATGGTTTTAAATCCTTGTGATTCATTTTATAAGTTTGACATATCGAAGATAGTGACATTTTATAATATGTATCTGAATGACTTTAGTAATGAAGATATAGAGTGTATTTCGGGTGATCTCACGACCTTTTATCACACTTTAAATTAATAGGATAAATTTGCAAAATTGAGTGGAATATGTGACCTTTCTCGTGTAATTGTGGAAACTGGAAAACACGTCACTTTTCCTTTGGTTTATCGTATATTGAAGCTACCGTTGGTTTTACCGGCTGAAACCCCAACTGTTGAAAAATGTTTTTCTGAAATGAAGCTTATCAAGAAGTATTTGCGCAATCTAATAGGTAATGAGTTGTAACATCCCAAAATTTCAAAGAATAATATTTAAAATATTATTTATTTATGGTGGAAGAGTTTACTTGAGTTAGTAGATAAACAATAAAATAATAAAGATGGAAGGATAATTAGGCTAATTAGATATAATTAATGATGGACCAAAAAGGAAAGATGGGCCTAAGGTCATGGGCTTAAGGGAGTATAAATATCCCTTAAACCCTAATCTTTTCCATTTTCATACATCTTTACACCATAACCTACACCATAAAAAACACAAACTTCTCCAATTCCCGTTTTTTAGAAAATAGCTCACAAAGATACGATGATTCCCGGAGATCTAACCGTCAGATCGGTTTCAAATTTTAACTGAGTGTTCATGGCGTATAAATAAATATTTCCAACGATCAGATGTTCGATCAGAGGTAGGGAAGTCCGCTCTTTAACAGCAAAACCGTAACAGCTAAAAATGGAATTTTCCGGCCACTTTTCCGGCGAAGGAGAGCTGATGGGTTTGTAGATCGGGGAGAGACGGTTCTGTGGCCACTTGAGTCACTCAATTAAGAGTTCGTTTGATATGGTTTTGGTCTATTCGAGTGATTTTGTTCATAAACCTTAAAGGTACGATTTTGTTAAAAAGCTTTACTTTTTGTGTACGGATTTGCATGAAAATTAGTAGGATGATAGAACGGGCCATGATTATTGATAAAAGTAATGAACTTGATAGTAAAAGGGTTAGTTGGTTCGTTCAGGGTAAAACGAGTAGTGTTCGGTTTGTGAAAAGGACGGGTAAACGAAGTCGGTTTTGGACGAAACTTGGTAAGATAGTAAATCAGACCTTATTATGTGAGAAAAATGTAAACTTGAACATAAACGAGTTGTTTGGAATGAAACAGGTTATACGGAGCGTAAGTGTATATGCGTATAAGTGAATATGCGTATATGTATGTCCATATCAATGTTGCAAAAGTCGCTAGGCGGTCCCTAGGCGGTCGACCCCCTTGGAGGGAGTACTCGGAGTACTCGGGGAGTACTCGGAGAGTACTCGGACATGGTAAATATAAAAAAAATTAATATTTGGTTATTATATATATGTCAAATATCTTAAATTTACTAATATTTATAACAAAATAGGTGAATATCAATATAAATAAAAGAAATACATTTTTAAATATAAAATATTTTAAAAATTACTAACCATTAATTAAAAAAATGATATTTGTTCTTTAATATTATTGAAATAACAATTATGTTTTAGTTTTTTGAGTCAAAATCGGTCCATGTTCCCCCATAAGATGTGATTCTGACTGAGGTTGACCACATTTGACCGATTTTAGTAACTAGGCGGATTTACTGAAACTCGCCTCGGTGACATACCTTGTAGCGAGTACTCGGCCTTGTAATCCTACTTTTACAACATTGGTCCATATAAGTAAGTATGGGCATATAAGTATGTATATAGCGCATTTGTATGTGAATGCTGTAAATGTATGTTCAGCGCATAAGTATATTAACGCATAAGTCACTTATGCGTATAACCTAACACATCGTATAAGTTACACGGCGTATAACGTATATGGGCGTATAAGTTATACGGAGGTATTTAATGTGATTAAACTTATACGTGTTGACTTATACACTGGGGACTTATACGGGTAAAAGGTGATTTTTCAAATAAACGAAAGATAAACAGCGTATACATACGTAAGCGTTAGATATGGACTTATATGATGGTTAAGATAAGAATAAGTAAAGATTTAATAATGGAAGGTAACATTTAAAATGAGTAGGACTTAGAAAGAAAGGCCAATGAAGTAAACGAACTTTAGAAGTAGTAATTGATTAATGTTTCTTATTGCACAGTCAATCGTACACTGCAAAGGAAGGACATAACCGTCATTAGAAGCAGGACACAAGTGAGTTTCTACTCAATGTGAAAGGTTAATACACTTACCTTAACTGGTAAGTGTATCTCATAAAAGATTTATGTGTTAGATATTAAATTGAGGTTATGAATGAATGCTTGTCAGTGCGTGAACGATCTTCGGATATTGCACGTATCGCCAACGGAGGTGATTGTTAGAATATTAATGTGAAGGATGCTTAGTGTGTCCGTATGTTATGATGTAAGTTCCTTTGTTTACGTTGGTACGTTATATATGTATATTGTATAAGTGGTACGTGTAAGCAGGTGTATGTATGGTATGCGTACTCTACGTCTGACATGGTAAGTTATGATGGAAAATCCCTCTAACTTATGTTGGACATAGACGTGGCATGTGACGACGTAGTTAAGGATTGTTACAAATGATAGATTTAAACGTATATAAGGACTGTAGACCTTATACGTATTTTAGATAGGTGTCAGCATAGGAAAGGACTGCGGACCTTATACGTGTTGTAAATGTATTGTGGTAGCATAGGGGAGGACTGCGTACCTCGTACGTGCTATGATATAGGTGACAACATAGGGAAGGACTGCAGACCTTGTATGTGTTGTTAATGTAGAATGGTATAGGGAAGGACTGCGGACCTTGTACGTACCATGAATGGTGAACAAGGTAAGGACTGCGGACCTTGTACGTGTTCACGACCTTGAGTATAGGCATAGACAGCGGACTATGAACATACTCTCAGTGGACTGAGGTAAGTGATAGTATGTATGTATGTAAGGAAGGTAACATGTTAAGAATGATTGTATATCTTTGGATACATATATATATATATATATGATACATGAATACATTGTATGTTGCATGATTAACTAGAACTCACTCAGCGTAACTGACTTTTAGTATGAACACAGGTGAACAGGTTGAAAGAGCTAGCATGAAAATGGCACATGGCATGTATTGAATGGCTGGCATCCGCAGAATGAAAGAAATGATGTTTTAACACAATGTCTTATGTTATGTTTTAAATACGAGATTTGAATGTTTTGTAATGATTGGTTAAAGTTCTACATTCCACGAAAGTTTTTAATTAACTTTGATTTGTAGAACTGTGTTTATGAGTAAATCCGATATAGATGTAGGGCACTTGGACCAGGGCCTTACATGAGTATTTGAACAATGCTTTAATTTGTGCGATCGAAAGAGAAACTCTTGATAAAGTAAATGAAGAGGATGTAATGGCTCGATTTCAATCTTTCAAAAACCGAATGGGAGAAATATGCAGCCCATGTGTTTAAATTTACTATCATCGTGCTTCAATTTTTATTTAGTTTACACTGTATGAAATACGGTTATATTTTTTTTAACGTTACCCCTAACATTTGATTCTAGATCCGCCAGATTTGTTTAAGTTTTCCACTATTGGGTGTCAAGCCATGAATGATATTAAATTATGTGGGCTTGATTATCTGAAGTTGAAATGCAAAATAATCTTAAATATATATAAATGAAACCTCCCTAAATTTTCTCAAGTCATCAGATTTCTTTATGTGTAAATGAAGTTTTCTCATGCATTTGACCTAGAATTCACGGGTATGGGCCTCACCAAAACCAGATAACCCTCAAACATGTTAACATCTCATTATATTAAAACTAGTTTCTATCCCCTGTATTACGGGGGTTGTGATTCATTTTCGTGTCTAATATTTATATTTTTTTGAATTTTTATTTATTTTAACAAAGTTAATAATTTACTTAGAGTTTGATAATGAAAGAGTTTCACAAATAAATGAGATTTTACAACCCGTTTAAAAGTTATGGGTTTGAGACCCATGTCTCGCTTATTATTTTTTATTTTTTTTACTACAAAATTCTTTCTTAATATAAATAATATCGTTTTCTTAAAAAAATTGGATATTAATTTTTAGGGTATCCCTATTTTAAATATTTGGTGAAATTATTTTTTAATATAATGAGATGTTATAACCCGTTTAAGATTATCTGGGTTTGGTGAGACCCACACCCTTGAATTCGGGTGAAATGCATGAGAAGTTTTCATTTACAAATAAAACAATATGTTGGCTTGAGAGAATGTAAGAAGTAACAAGAGAACTTCTGAAGGTTTTGTTTATATATATTTAAGATTAAGATTCTTAGTTCTATAGTTTTTATTTTCTTTCATTTTCCTTTTTTTTGTGAGCGCAACACGTGTTGTAATTTATTTACATCCTCATATGTTGTTTACATTATTCGTTTATAATATTTAAATATATTTTTTTTGAATTTTAATTTTATTTATTATAAGGAAGTTAATAATATACTTAGGATTTGATGCTAAAATAGTTTTATAAATAAATGAGATGTTATACTCGGTTTAAAAGGATTTGATGATAAGATTAATTTTTAATATAATGAGATGTTATAACCCTTTTAAGGGGAATCTGGTTTTTGTGAGACCCATACCCATGAGTTCGGATCAAATGCATGAGAAACTTTTATTTAAGAATAAAGCAAGCTGGTGCCTTGAGATAATTTAGGGAGCTTTCATTTATATATATTTAAGATTAATCTAATCAAATATTTGATATGAAAATCTTATAAAATAAGGATATACTAAAAATTAGAATCTGATTTTTTTAAAAGATATTAATTATAATTAAGAAACATTTTGTAGTAAAAAAATGAGTCATGGGTCTCATCAAACCCATATAGCTTTTAAATTTGGGTTATAATATCTTATTTATTTGTGAAACTATTTCATCTTACAATAAATAAAATTAAAATCCTAAAAAGTATATCAATAATAAAAATGAATAATCTAAAACAACCCCGTATTACGAAAGATAAAAACTAATATCATTAAAATATTGTCTACATAAGGATCATATTCATATGAACACCTAAATTCTAAAAAGTATATCAATAATAAAAATGAATAATGTAAAACAACCCCGTATTACGAAAGATAAAAACTAATATCATTAAAATATTGTACATAAGGATCATATTCATATGAACACCCAAATGTGTAAACAGTGTTTTGAAACCCGGACTGCACTGGCCGGTCCCGGTATACATACCGGTCCGGTTTGCACTAGTTGGCCCGTTTTCTAAAAACCCGGACGGTTCACGGTCGGCCCGGACCCCGTGACCCGCCGGTTGAGCTGACAAAAGCAACTTTTGTTATCATAATCTTTTAGTTTTTAGTTTGAAAAAGAAAAAAAGAAATAAAATATATCTAACTTCAACCCCAGATCTCCACCTACTTCGTCTGATTATTGTTGGTTGCAATCTGTGTACCTTCAACCATCTGATGTTTATCTTCTTCCCCGTCTGTAATCTTTGTCCCCATCTATTAATCTTCAAACCAGGTCTAATGAATGATGTTGACGGCTGCTGTGTTACTTGTGTACTCAAACCTACTCTTGTTTTCCTCTTTTGTATCATATGAATAATATGTAAACGAGCCCTATGTTTGTTTATTGATGGGCCATAAAGCATATCAATTGTTGGTCTTTAAAACTGAGTTGGTTTATTTGAATGAAAGTGACTTCTATATATCATTAACTAGCTTTTGAACCCGTATATTACACGAAATTTGTCAAATAACCTCAATTTAGGTATTTAATCATACGTAATTTAAGGGTTTTCTTTTGAATTTATAGATTAGTTTTAATATTATCACACACTTTAAATGTTACATATTTAAATTATATATTTTTTTAATATTGAAAATGTTTCTAATATGACATAAAATCAATTATTGGTACATAAATATATTAAAGATGTTTTATATGATCAATACGAATATAAGTTAAATAGTGTTTTACAAATTGTAAGATTATAAATATTGTATTTATTCAACGAAATTTGATGTACACACGTAACTAAATATCTATTATACGATAAGGGTTCGTAAATCATTATTTAACTACTTTAACAATTAACTGTTTGATTTTAAACTTATTATATATATTCAATGGTTTATTATTTATATGTTTTAAAAAAAATGATGGAAAACTTCATATATCTAGTAGTAAAATTAGATTTAATAGGTTAGTAAGTTATTGTGCATTAAATTACATTAAATACTTTTTTTCATATGGGTTACAACTAATGGGTCAAACCAATTAAACACATGACCCATGGATAGCTTGGATTAAGGAGAATGAAGATTAAAAAATATTGAATGTGGTTAGGACACATCATTATTATTATTTTTGTTTATTAGTATAGGTAGATATTATATATATTCAATGGTTTATTGTTTATATGTTTTTTTCAAAAAAAATGATGGAAAAGTTAATATATCTAGTTGTAAAATTAGATTTAATGAGTTAGTAAAGTTATTGTGAATTAAATTACATTAAATATCATTTTTTTATATAGGTTACAACTAATGGGTCATACCAATTAAACACATGACCAATGTATAACTTGGATTAAGGAGAATGAAGATTAGAAAATATTGAATGTGGTTAGGACACGTCATCATTATTATTTTTGTTTATTAGTATATGTAGATATTATATATATTCAATGGTTTATTGTTTATATGTTTTTTTCAAAAAAAAATGATGGAAAACTTTATATATCTAGTTGTAGAATTAGATTTAATGGGTTAGTAAAGTTATTGTGAATTAAATTACATTAAATACCTTTTTTTTCATATGGGTTACAACTAATGGGTCATACCAACTAAACACATGAACCATGGATAGCTTGGATTAAGGAGAATGAAGATTAGAAAATATTAAATGTGGTTAGGACACATCATCACTATTATTTTTGTTTATAGGTAGATAGGTAGATATTATATATATTCAATGGTTTATTGTTTATATTGTTTTTTCAAAAAAAATGATGGAAAACTTTATATCTCTAGTTGTAAAATTAGATTTAATGGGTTAGTAAAGTTATTATGAATTAAATTACATTAAATACCATTTTTTTATATGGGTTACAACTAATGGGTCATACCAATTAAACACATGATCCATGGATAGCTTGGATTAAGGAGAATGAAGATTAAAAGATATTGAATGTGGTTAGGACACATCATTATTGTTATTTTTGTTTATTAGTATAGGTAGATATTATATATATTCAATGGTTTATTTTTTATATGTTTTTTTCAAAAAAAAATGATGGAAAACTTTATATATCTAGTTGTAAAATTAGATTTAATGAGTTAGTAAATTTATTGCGAATTAAATTACATTAAATACCATTTTTTTTATATGGGTTACAACTAATGGGTCATACCAATTAAACACATGACCCATGGATAGCTTGGATTAAGGAGAATGAAGATTAGAAAATATTGAATGTGGTTAGGACACATCATCATCGTTATTTTTGTTTATAGGTAGCTAGGTAGATTATTAGTATAGGTAGATATTATATATATTCAATGGTTTATTGTTTATATTGTTTTTTTCAAAAAAAATGATGGAAAACTTTATATCTCTAGTTGTAAAATTATTTTAATGGGTTAGTAAAGTTATTGTGAATTAAATTACATTAAATACCATTTTTATATGAGTTACAGCTAATGGGTCATACTAATTAAACACATGACCCATGGATAGCTTGGATTAAGGAGAATGAAGATTAGAAGATATTGAATGTGGTTAGGAAACATCATTATTATTATTTTTGTTTATAGGTAGATAGGTAGATATTATATATATTCAATGGTTTATTGTTTATATTGTTTTTTCAAAAAAAATGATGGAAAAACTTTATATCTCTAGTTGTAAAATTAGATTTAATGGGTTAGTAAAGTTATTGTGAATTAAATTACATTAAATACCATTTTTTTATATGGGTTACAACTAATGAGGCATACCAATTAAACACATGAACCATGGATAGCTTTGATTAAGGAGAATGAAGATTAGAAGATATTGAATGTGGTTAGGACACATCATTATTGTTATTTATGTTTATTAGTATAGGTAGATATTATATATATTCAATGGTTTATTGTTTATATGTTTTTTTCAAAAAAAATGACAGAAAACTTTATATATCTAGTTGTAAAATTAGATTTAACGGGTTAGTAAATTTATTGGGAATTAAATTACATTAAATACCATT
This sequence comes from Bidens hawaiensis, assembly GCF_021521415.1. Lineage (NCBI taxonomy): Eukaryota > Viridiplantae > Streptophyta > Magnoliopsida > Asterales > Asteraceae > Bidens > Bidens hawaiensis. Next base: position 335,566 of record NW_027492604.1, read on the forward strand.
TTTTTATATGGGTTACAACTAATGGGTCATACCAATTAAACACATGACCCATGGATTGCTTGGATTAAGGAGAATGAAGATTAGAAAATATTGAATGTGGTTAGGACACATCATCATTATTATTTTTGTTTATAGGTAGATAGGTAGATTATTAGTATAGGTAGATTTTATATATATTCAATGGTTTATTGTTTATATTGTTTTTTCAAAATAAAAATGATGGAAAACTTTATATGTCTAGTTGTAAAATTAGATTTAATGGGTTCATAAAGTTATTGTGAATTAAATTACATTAAATACCTTTTTTTCATATGGCTTACAACTAATGAGTCATACCAATTAAACACATGAACCATGGATAGCTTGGATTAAGGAGAATGAAGATTAGAAAATATTGAATGTGGTTATGACACATAATCATTATTATTTTTGTTTATAGGTAGATAGGTAGATTATTAGTGTAGGTAGATATTATATATATTCAATGTTTTTTGTTTATATTGTTTTTTTCCAAAAAAATGATGGAAAACTTTATATCACCAGTTGTAAAATTAGATTTAATGGGTTAGTAAAGTTATTGTGAATTAAATTACATTAAATACCATTTTTTATATGGGTTATAACTAATGGGTCATACCAATTAAACACATGACCCATGGATTAAGGAGAATGAAGATTAGAAAATATTGAATGTGGTTAGGACACATTATCATTATTATTTCTGTTTATTAGTATAGGTAGATTCATTATACTTAATTTGGTTAGTAACTTATATAAATATATATTAAAATTATCTATGACATCATCCGGTTCAAACACCGGTCCGACCGTTGACACGGTAAGGCGTCCGGGTCAACGTCTGGGCCGAGTCTGAAAACATTGTGTGTAAGTAATTAAATTCATTCGCTTGGAGAATTCACATGACGCCCCTATTAGATAACTTTATTTTTGAAAGATGTAAACATCTCTACATCTCATCACTCGCCTACATCACCATCCCTTTATTTATATGAGAAACGAACCAATCCCTTAACTTTGTTTATAAAAGTATCTCCAATGTGATGTTCAGTTCTGTTGTGACATTGTTTAGAAATCTGAACTGGATGAATGCACATTGGAGGTGATGTTTAGTATAGACTGCAGAGCATATCCACAAAACTGGATAAAAGTAAACATGATAATTGAGCAGAATGTAATTAATTTTTCATTTAAGTTTTGAAAACAATTTCAACTCTCCACTTTAATTATCTTTCTTTTTGAATTAAAAAATAATTTCTTTTTTTTTTGTTTTTATGTTTAACAGTAAAATTTATTAATAAAAAGGTATTATTGTTTATGTAATTTAAAAAAACTTTAATAAATTTTTTTTGTGTGTGTTTGCGTGTGGTTGGTTTATTTATTGTTTATATAATTTTAAATTTGTATTTATATGACTTTTATTATTATTTTTTTTAATTTATTTACTAAAACTTATTTTATTTTTAAATAATATGAAATAAAAATTAAGATATCTATAAAAGTATTTGAGTTTATTGAAATAAAATATAGAAGTAAGTGATTATGTGGAATATATGAGTGTTTAAAAGTGAATGTAGTGTTGGAGGAAAAATGAGATTTTTGGCATTTGAAAGTGGATGAATAGAAATTTGATTTGGCAGCTGATGTGACGCATTTAGTTGTTTTTTACTCACCCGTCATTGGAGATGCTCTAACTATTCGTCTCGCGTATCTTTTTTTATTGCTTTTCAATTATGGGTAGATATGTAGTGAAAAAAAAATAATAAAATGATTTATAAACAATATTATATAATTATATGAGGAATGAGATGTAGGAACTTTCTAAAAAGTGATAGATAATAAATTATAACACTCTACTTGTTTCTCATAATTAACACGTTAATTTCATTTGTATTTTATCTAAACCCTCTCTCTCTCTCTCTATATATATATATAAAAGAAGGATCAAGTTATTCTACAAAGGGTAACAAAATGACAAGTGTGAGAAGCCATAAAGAATTAACATCTGTCAAGTGGTGACCAAAAGAAAAAGGGTATAGAGGTAATTGTAACATTTTATCTCTTCACATGCAATGCACATGTTAATACCCCCATCATTTTAGAACGTTTATAACTTTTTCGTATGATATTTTTTAAAAAAATAAAATTCATCATAATAACAATCGGTTTTTTGTTTTTAATATGAGTATGATTTTTTTATATAAAATTTAAAACAAAAATCACGTCATTGTGTATTTTCGCACACCATTGTGTCTTTTCGCACACCATTGTGTTTTTTCTCATCATTGTGTCTTTTCGCACTCCATTATGTCATTTCGCTTATCATTGTTTCGTCATTGTGTCTTTTCGCACACCATTGTGTCTTTTTTCGTCATTGTGTCTTTTCGCACACCATTGTGTCTTTTCGCTTATCATTGTGTCTTTTTCGTCATTGTGTTTTTCAACTCATCATTATGTTTTTTTAAATACTAATAACACCGTTGTGTAATAATAATATGTAAAAATACTAATAAAATAACAACAAATTATCTAATACATAAAACACAATGATTAATACATGTTATACAATAACTTGAAACGTAAAACACAATGGTGAATACGTATAACACAATGACCTAAAACGTAAGACACAATGGTGAATACGTATAACACAATGACCTAATACGTAAGACATAATGGTGAATATATATAACACAATGACTTGAATCGTAAAACACAATGAAAACAACATATTACACAATGACTTGAACGTAATATACAATGAACGCAATACTATTTTTTCAAATTAAATGAATTTGTCTTATGTCAATATGAATAAAAGACAAAGAACGTATTACACAATGACTAAAAGTTAATGACGAACAAAACGACACAATGACGTAATCTTTGTTTTAATTTTTTGTCTTTAATATGAGTATGATTTTTTATATATAAAATTTAAAACAAAAATCACTTCATTGTGTATTTTCGCACACCATTGTGTCTTTTCGCACACCATTGTGTTTTTTTCTCATCATTGTGTCTTTTCGCACACCATTGTGTCTTTTCGCTTATCATTGTTTCGTCATTGTGTCTTTTCGCACACCATTGTGTCTTTTTGCTTATCATTGTGTCTTTTTTCGTCATTGTGTTTTTCAACTCATCATTATGTTTTTTTAAATACTAATAACACCGTTGTGTAATAATAATATGTAAAAATACTAATAAAATAACAACAAATTATCTAATACATAAAACACAATGATTAATACATGTTATACAATAACTTGAAACGTAAAACACAATGGTGAATACGTATAACACAATGACCTAAAACGTAAGACACAATAGTGAATACGTATAACACAATGACCTAATACGTAAGACATAATGGTGAATATATATAACACAATGACTTGAATCGTAAAACACAACGAAAACAACATATTACACAATGACTTGAACGTAATATACAATGAACGCAATACTATTTTTTCAAATTAAATGAATTTGTCTTATGTCAATATGAATAAAAGACGAAGAACGTATTACACAATGACTAAAAGTTAATGACGAACAAAACGACTCAATGACGTAATCTTTGTTTTAATTTTTTGTCTTTAATATGAGTATGATTTTTTATATATAAAATTTAAAACAAAAATCACTTCATTGTGTATTTTCGCACACCATTGTGTCTTTTCGCACACCATTGTGTTTTTTTCTCATCATTGTGTCTTTTCGCACACAATTGTGTCTTTTCGCTTATCATTGTTTCGTCATTGTGTCTTTTCGCACACCATTGTGTCTTTTTGCTTATCATTGTGTCTTTTTTCGTCATTGTGTTTTTCAACTCATCATTATGTTTTTTTAAATACTAATAACACCGTTGTGTAATAATAATATGTAAAAATACTAATAAAATAACAACAAATTATCTAATACATAAAACACAATGATTAATACATGTTATACAATAACTTGAAACGTAAAACACAATGATGAATACGTATAACACAATGACCTAAAATGTAAGACACAATGGTGAATACGTATAACACAATGACCTAATACGTAAGACATAATGGTGAATATATATAACACAATGACTTGAATCGTAAAACATAATGGAAACAACATATTACACAATGACTTGAACGTAATATACAATGAACGCAATACTATTTTTTCAAATTAAATGAATTTGTCTTATGTCAATATGAATAAAAGACAAAGAACGTATTACACAATGACTAAAAGTTAATGACGTAATCTTTGTTTTAATTTTTTGTCTTTAATATAAATAGGTGGTTCCATGCTCATAATTTATTGTAAATGGAGCACGAAATGGTTGTCCGTAGCATTCGAATAAGTTATACATAGTCTAGATTGTTTATTTATTGTAAATGGAGCATGTGACCTATAAATAGGTGGTTCCATGCTCATAATTAGCTATGTACATATTTTGAGAGAGATCTAGATCTAAATTATGCTCTCGATAAGTTATTTCCATCCACCATAATGTATTCATCCATATTTATTAATAAAGTAATAATTTAACGTTTAGATCTTGTATATCATCGTTGTATCGTATTTGCGGCTAGATCCGTAACGGGTTCCTACAATAAAACCAATTAATTTTTATTTATTTTTATATAACAATATGATACTCATATTAAAGATAAAAAAAGCTTATTATTATGGTGAATTTTTTTTTAAAAAATAATGCCGTATGAAAAAGTTATGAACATTTTAAAATGATGTTGAATTGACATGTGACTTGCATGTGGAGAGTGAAAGTCAACAAATGTGGGTTATTACTTTCATGTCCTTTGTATTTTAACTTTACCCTATAAAAGAAATCTCCTTAAATTTCTCTCAAGCAACCAGATTGCTTTATTTGTAAATAAAGACGTCTCTTGTTTTTGACCTGAATTCATGGGTATGGATCTCACCAAACCTAGATAGCCTTAAACGAGTTATAATATCTCATTATATTAAAAATTAATCTTATCAAATATTTGGTATGAAAATTTTGTATAATAGGGATATACTAAAAATTAATATATGATTTTATTTAAAAGATTATTTGTAACTAAAAATAATTTTATAATAAAAAACCGGGTCATGGGTCTCACCAAACCCTGATAACTTTTAAACCGGGTTATAACTTCTCATTTATTAACTTTCTTATAATAAATAAAATTAAAATTCTAAAAAATATATAAATATTATAAACGAATAACATAAAACAACCGCGTAATACGGGGTAAATATTAATATTAATATATTGTATAGTATTAAATTATAAACTTCTATTATAGAAATATATGGTTTTTAGCGATCTCTTTTTATATTTAACTTGTGAAATTTCCTAACACATTGCAAAGAGAATTATGTATGTCGTTGACTAGTACAAATAATTGGCATTCTACTTTTAACGAACATTTGACACATCCTTCTACATAATTAAAATGACATATTCTATGATCACATGGAAACTTTTAAATTACGTCCCCCGTTTTAAAGAATGCGGTTTTTCCATTAGATAATGTCGTTTTATTCGGAAGCATGGGAGCATGATGTTTGGTGGATTATCCCATTCATTTGACATAATTGTTTTATTGACTCGTTTTTGCTCTCCCTACCATAATCAGATCGAAGAGTTTGAATATTGGTCTTAAATTGTGTTTTTATCATGGCATAAAATTTAGTAAATTTATCATAAACTTCATATTTGTTTTAAAAATAATGTCATCTCATACGAGTGAAATCCTAAACAAAGAGAAGGAAAAAACGAAAATTTTGCCCACCAATAACTTTTTTTTGGACCCGAGACATCCAAACATATAAGGGAAAATGGTAGGTTAAGCCTAGTGTTATTTGGTTTAATGTTACACCCCGACTTAGGGTTTAGGTGTGTGACCATTAGTTGGTACCTGGTTTGTAAATATATCAGAGTTGCGGTTATTTAGCGGAAGTCTTTTGTTTAAATATAAAGTATTAATATATCTTTTTGAAACATTAGTTTATCTATAAACCTTTATTTATTATAATAAAATGTTTAACTTATTTGGAAAGCTTCTCAGATAATAAATACCCGAGTGTTTAATTTATAAACCTTGTTTGCAATATTTTAATAATTAAAAACTAAGCCATCTCTACCTTGCGAGCCTCCATCTTCATGAGTGACTATAATTCCTTGCTACCTGTGCTAACTTTTATTTCCTGTAATATGGGGGGGGGGGGGAATACATCAGCGATATGCTGGTGAATCGTTGACTCTAAAAACATTTTATAAATCTTTCTTTGACTGACAAGATAGTTTTTTTGAACAAACTTAGCAGAAACGTCTCTTATTTTTGGGATTTGTGCCACTTCCATACACACACAATTACGGTTCTCCGGGAACTGACGCCCATTGGAGAACTTTTCTTGTGATCTCTAGTCTGTGGCCACGTAACCTTGATTGAAAGACTAGATTAATTATGTTTGGATCCAGACACATGTGTACTCGGTCTGAGTTGCGTTTATTTTCTATCTTGTATAAAATAGGGATCACATAATCCCTTAAATCTTTTGTTAGAGATCACGTAATCACTTAAATATTTGACTGACTTTGTTTAAGATAAACAACCCGTTTATCTTGAGTGAAAAATGTTTAACGTATTCACCTGTGACTGTCTCAATCTCCTATCCCATAACTGAACCTCTTTATTAATAGTTCCACGAGTCAACATTATAGTACCATGTTGAGTCTCTTTTTCAAAATAGTACAATCCTTGGCGTTCACTGTCACGTCCAATAATCGCTCCCATCCTGATATTGTATAGTAAACAGAAGTTTGGGTGCATTAAAACCAAGCAAATCAATTATTTTGTCACATGGCTAATGGATAACAATTTATGTGAAAAGGACGAGATAAAAAGACAGTTTAAAAGCTTCAAGTTAGTGATATTTCAATAGTTCAACCTCCTTTATGACATCCATTCCACCATTAAGCGTTTTTATGTGACTTGTCTTTGGTTTAGAATTCCAAAATTTGTCGGATAGTTCAAAACTCTTGGTGCCAATAGCACCATAATAAAAATATCCAAGATTTAAATTTTCAAATGTTTCGATCATATTTATTTCTTCCATGGTTTATTTTTTATGGTCGTCGTTTATGGTCGCCTCTGATTTAATTAACAACAGAGACCGCCTTTGCCCCTTCCTAAACATTGATCTCTGATATGTTTCGACATCCCATAGTTATTGCATTTCAATTTATTCTTATCAATCCAGGATGATAAACTATTCGAAAGTTTGTAATTTGATTGACCCTTTGACAGATTGTCTTGCCGATTTGTGAGACCTATTGGCAGCTAATCTGTAGGAACGTGTTCGTGTCATGAACAAGACGTAGATCGATATCTAGAATCAGCGTGAAGGTGCGAAATCCCTAAACGTGATCGAAAATAACAAGATTACAGAACAAGTACACTATGATATGACAATTACAGAACAAGTACAAGTTGGACCAGAAGGGCAACGAACGTATAAGCCTAAAGACCTATTTATAGACATAAAAAACAACATATATGGCGTATATGTCTTATCCGGCGTATATGTACATATACGCCGTATAAGTACATATCCGTTATATATGTGACTAAACATTAAAGTATATTCCAACTTCACTAACTATCAAACAAGACCTACAAGACACTATAGACATTTTATGCACTAACAATCTCCCCCTTAGATATTGCTTCGTCTTGTCGTCTAAACAATAGACATTCATGCTCCAATACCCCCTTAGATATTTCTTAGCTTAAACTCGGTCTTCAAAAACTTTTCTCATTAATCAAACATTAAAATAAAAGACATATAGACGTTATGCCTTCCGAACATGCTTGAGAACATTTGAGAATTAAACGATCGAATGATTCTCCAACCATCATCTTAAAATTACCAAATTATTTCTTCAACACTTGACTTCTGTTTCTTCTCAATGTAATTCAACATTAAACAAACTCGAAAATTCCAATTTGAAAATTTTCAAAATTTTGTGTTCCCAACGTATAAGTTCTTTTGCAGCGTTTAAGTCGTTAGTAGCGTATAAGCCCAGAACATATCCTCCGTATAAGTCTAGAACATATCTGGTCGTAAAGTCCAAATAACGAAAAAAAATATTAACGTTTTTCGATGTTTGACCTATCAAATGAGCTTGAAATCACACGAAATTTTACCGAAATGTTCCCAACATAAAACGTACATTTTGATGCAATCGGATTTTGATTTTGGACTGGGCATGTATTTCGCGTTTTTTTACCGATTTTTGACATTTAAGCAAGTAAGCGAACTTGAAAACCAACAGAACTTTGCAGACTTAAACTATAAAAAAAATGAACAATCTCTAAGCTTTTGGACAAGATTTGACTCTAACGAATCCGAGATGAACTTTTAACGAATTTGAGAAATAAATAGATCCTTGACGTCAAATGAGTGTGTCTTGTCTTTTCTTCCGATATTGAGCGCCAAAGCTCTAATACCACATGTAGGAACGTGTTGGTGTCGCTAACAAGACGTAGATCGATATCTAGAATCAATGTGAAGGTGTGGAATCCCTAAACGTGATCGAAAACAACAAGATTTCTCATTATATTCTCTCTATTTCTCATATATCTCAATCAATAGCAGTGAAGTACAATATGATATGACAATTATAGAACAAGTACAAGTTGGACCAGAAGGACATTGAACGTATGAGCCTAAAGACCTATTTATAGACATGAAAAATGTAACATCGTGAAAATTTCTGATCAATATTACCAACTATTCAAACCACAAGGACAAAACTTGAAAACATTAAAAATTTAGGCCAATCGCGATACGCGATGGATAAGAAGTTATCCCATCGTGTATAGCGATGGTCTGTCACAAACATCAAGAAAACAAAGGCATCACGATACGCGATACCCTGGAGGACTACGTAATCGCGTATCACGATGACGTGGTCTAACAGCCACGACACGTGCCCGACCATGTGTCCCCACGTTGCACTGCGTAGCCAGCCATGTGGCACACGTGGCAAAGCTATATGGTGATGTGACAAGCCTAGTCGCGATACGCGACAGCCTTCCTTTTGCCCTTCGCGTATCGCGATGCCCTCCCGAACTCAGCCTATAAATACGAGTCACCAGCTCATTCCCTCATCACACCCAACATTATATCTCTTCTCTCTCTAGAAATCCCACTCTGTTACTCTACATCGTAAAGCGTGCCCCGACTTTCAAATTATCCATGCTGAAACTCGACGTGCGTACCTCGTAAACCATGCTCAAACCCCGACATTATCTCGAACTACATGCCAGCACGATACGAGCCGATGTCCCGCCTCGAAGTGCATGCCGATGACAATTGACGACCGACGAACCTCAAATTTCGTGCCAAGGAAGAGTTGATCAAGATTCTCGAGAAGCGTGAAGGCGTTGAAGTGCTGCCTGAGAGTCTAAGAAATATAAGCCAACCAAGGTAGGGATAATTCCCGAATAAAATATTGATATAATATTAAAAGGCTTATACCCTAGTCGAGGGTATAATCGATACTTCCAGTATAAACGAAAGAAAATATAACAAAGAAAATATAAATAAGAAATATGAATGTTAAGTGATTCTTTGTTATTAATTTTATTTAAGTTTATTATTAAATTTCTTAAATAATAAGTAAAGAAATAAAGTACACGTTTCTTTAAGAAAAAGAAACATAGTGTTTAGAAAATTAAATAAGTAAAACTAAAGGTTTAAAACTTGTTAAATAAAGAAAAGTATATTGAACTAAAGGTTCAACAAGAATATATAATCGAGGTAAAGATTATAAAAAAAAGAGACTAAAGGTCTTAAGCTAGATTAAAGATCTAGTAATAACAAAAGTTTATACTCGTACTATAGGTCCAAGATAGCTCAAGAAAGATTAACCGATCAGTGAAGTGAAGCTGATCCTTTCAAGTTGAATACAACCAACTTTTATAAGTGTATTAATCGAGTCAAAGTAAATTGATTACATGAGATTACGTATCTCTAAAACATTATAAACAAAAGTAATCGCTGGCCCTCAGGCTGCAGTGTACGTTTGTTTGGATCCTTACATATGTGGTTAGACGGTGGGCACACCGCGCCACACCTGGTTATATGCCTCCGCCATGACAGGTCGGACCTAAGTTATGTCCGAGAGAGGGTAATCATGTGTATATTGATGGTAGTTAAGTAACCTCGAACGTTGCGGTGTTTGTTGAGCGGTTTCAAGTAGAGCTTAAGTTTGTAATTGTGTTTTAGTTTTTAACTTGATTATTCCTAAGCCACGATGGGCCGAGACCAAAGTTATGTCTCGAGGGGTAATTAAGTAAATACAATATTTTATGTGTCAGTTTATTCACCAGCATGTGTTGCTGACGTATTTTCAAACTGTTTTACAGGTAATGAATGATAGCCGCTTCAATAATCGAAGTTGATAATAGGCGATCCGATGGCTCAAATCATTTTTTGTTAAACATTAACTTGAATGGTGGTTTTGTATAAACAAGTAATCTTTGTAAACACTAAACGAGTATTTTATAATCCCGTATTTTTTTCTATGAAAATATTAAATATTTTAATCCACGCAAAATATATTTCACTTTAAACACGAAACCCTGATTAATTACAAAAAGGGTACCAAATGATTGTCACACGCCCAGGCCCTAGATGGGGGTGTTCCAGATTGGTATCAGAGCCATCGATCTTAGCAAATTAGGTATTAATTAATAACACATAAGCTTCGATCCAAGTGAATAAGAATTATTATTATTTGTTTTATATAATTAGGGATAAGATAGGCTGGTAAACCTTTTCTATTCCTCCTAAACCACCCATAGATGTCATTTAAGAAAATAATGTAAGGCTTTATGCGCGAAAGGAGAGCTGGATGTCCCGAACCCCATCCAAAAGACAACATGAGTGAAGACTATTATGAAGCTTTCTTTAACCAATATCATTCAATTAACCGACCCACACCTGTATATTTTCCTGGAACACAACAACTACCGATCAACCTATTAAATGATCCACCGATGCAAGAGTACGACCCCCCCCCCCCCCAAGAACCTCAAGTTACCATCCGTCAAGCATCCCAGAGTAACACCCATCTGACATTCCGTTGTATCATCCATCCAATATCCCGACTTACTATCTGTCAAACGAATTGCTAGCCAACAAACAAATCAAGGTTGAGCCTGAGTCCGAATCTTCCGATTGGATGCAGTTCCATTCCGACCAAAGGAATTGGCACACTGGAACCTATTCTTACATATCTGTCGATTCTCACCCCAATGGACCTTACCAAAGACCAAAGATGAGAGTCATTCAACCGTACAAAAGGTATCACTTATACCCCTTAGTGACTGATACAACAAAGGCCATGGAAGAAAAGGAAGACCCGGAAGAAGAGGAAGACCCAGAAGAAGAAGAAGACCCCGAAGAGGAGGAAGATACATATGAGGAAATCTAACGACTCCAAGAAAGGTGCCATCAACAAACTCCAAGTGTGACTGCCCACCAGATAAAGGATGTATACACCCATTCTTCCACATCAGTCTGTGTTATGACCCTGAAGATTCTTATGTGCAAAGTATTCAAAGAATTCAGATCAGGTTCCCATAGATTTCCCACCTTTTCAAGGAAGAGTTCGTTCGATCTCAGAACAAGCTAATGAAATCCGTCAACAAGAGGCAGCCGCATAAGCATTTTCAACCATACTTTAGAAGCACCCTCAACGCCGTATCCGAAGAACCATTATGACATTGTGATGATGGGTTAGCGTGACCCAGCACCACAATATGGATACCCAAACATCATACCGCAATCTCTTGAGGAACATCTTGACCAAGCTCTGCATGAGACTGATGAGCTGAGGAAGAATGTTGCTAAAGATGGAAGCAAAAAAAAGAAGATGGGAGACAAACTTCTCCACAAGTGAAACAAGATGAAGAATATGGTCAATAAGTTCATGAAAGATTAGAAACTTCTATAGTGTTAAGAAATGTATATGTAGTTTGTAATATGAATAATGTGTGAACAATAAGAACAATGATCGTTCTAAGTAAGGATAGGGATATATATATATATATATATATATATAGATATACATAGTTAAATAAATAAAAGTATGTTTTTAAGAAAGATATGTAATTATTTCAGAATGTCGAATCAAGAAAATTCACACAACGCGGAAGCTTCTCAAAGAAGAGAAGGAAACTGTGTACAAAACGAAAACAATCAACAAATTCCCGAACAATATATGAAACAAATCCTAGAAATGATAACAAAAGCCGTGAGAGCTGAGTCGCATCTTAGGACCCAATCTAGGCAAACTCGCTCTACCGATCATTCCCGAAAATCTGTAAATTCCAAACCACGCCCAAACCCGTCTCTTCATGAGGAAAGCGTGCATGAATCAAATGTCGATGGTGGCATTAAACCAAAATTTAAGTAACTTAAAAACGAAAGCTGCTAATTTAAAGATTTCAAGAATTTTGGATCTAAAGAATTTTATGACGATAAAGGCGCCATTGCAACAGTTGGTGGCTAGAAGAGATGGAATTAATTGTGATCATCAGCAAGTGTGCCGAGCAAGAGAAGATCCAATACGTGGCGCAGATGTTCAAGGGTGAAGCTTTGAAATGGTGGAACACCCTCATCATGAGCAAGGGAAGAAAAACGCTGTATCAATTGATGTGGGAAGAATTTAAGGAGATGGTTCTGTCCGATGCACGAAACAGACCAAATCCAATCCAAGTTCCTTAACTTCAAGGTGGTTGGAACTAATCTCCGTGAGTACAATACCAAATTCCACGAGTACTGTAGACTTGTGCCCCAGCTGGTGACGCATGAATCCAACAAAGTAAGCTGACACATATGGGGAATTCCGCGAGAAATTCGCGACATGGTAAGGTCTCACTTACCTCAAATCGTTGATTCCACCATGGAGTTAGCCGGTTACTTGATGAACGGTTTAATCCGTAACAAAGAGGAAGACAAGAAGGTGGTGCCATCAAGAGACCACAAGAAGACTGGAGGTGCCCGATTCAAGGGCAAGGGTGTGGAACAACGAAAGACTGGATTCAATTCTAACTATACCCAATGCAAAATCTGCAAGAAGTATCACAAAGGCCGATGCCACTTTGCTCCGTCTACAACTATCTGTGACTCGTGTCACAAACCCGGTCACACAACAACCTATTGTTGGAAAAAGACGTGACTTACTATAACTGCAGGAAATGGGGCACCTCAGTTTCGAGTGCCCGAAGAATAGACCTTTTGTTGGTGGTGCGGGTGGAGGTGGTCAAAAGAATGAACCGAAGAAGGGAATGCAAGAGTCTTCATCATAGACACAAAGAAAGCGGCCAACATGCCGGAAACCATCACCGGTACGTTATTAGTTAAGGAAATATATGATAGAGTTTTATCCGATTCAGGTGCCAATCTAAGTTTTATAGATTATAACTTTTGTAGTATATTAAATGAACCTCTAAAGAAATTAAATAAAAATTTAAGTGTCGAGACAGCTAGTGGCGAAATTGTTAAAATCTCCAAAGCTTTAGAAAATGGAAAAATCTTGTTAGCCGGTTACATTTTACCTATTCAATTGTTGCCCATGACTCTTGCTGGTTTTGATATAGTACTTGGTATGGACTGATTATCCAACAACCATGCCCATATCATTTGCAATAGCAAAACCATTGAACTTCGAGCCCCTGATAAATGAATCATTCGAATTTAAGGGGAAAAAGACGCTGGTCAAGTTAGCATAATATCCATGATTAGGGCTAATAAATGTTTAAATCAAGGATGTTTAGCATTTATGACCTACGTCGCCGAAAAATCTAAACCTAAGAAGATAAAGGACGTGCCTATTGTCTCCGAATTTTCCAACGTCTTTCCCAACGAGCTGCCAGAAATTCCTCCCGATCGAGAAGTTGAGTTTAGAATAGATCTGATCCTGGAACTGCTCAAATTGCCAAAGCTCCATATCGTTTAGCACCAACCGAGATGAAAGAATTGAATAAACAATTAGATGAGTTGTTCGAGAAATGTTTCATCCGTCCAAGTTCATCACCATGGGTAGCGCCGATTCTCTTTGTCAAGAACTAGAATGGATCAATGCGAATGTGTATCGACTACCGAGCCCTAAACAAAGTAACCATCAAAAATCGATACCCTCCACCCCAAATTGACGATCTGTTCGACCAACTGCAAGGAGCCAGCTATTTCTCTAAGATAGATCTTCTTTCTTGTTATTATCAACTCAAATTTCAATATGAAGACATTCCAAAAACCGCATTCCGAACAAGGTATGGACATTATGAGTTCACGGTCATTCCGTCCGGTCTCACTAATGCCCCAGCCGCGTTTATGGACATGATGAATCAAATCTGTAAACCTTACTTAGATAAATTTGTTATCGTATTCATTGACGAAATACTTATATATTCCAAGTCAATGGAAAATCATGAAATGCATCTCAAAATCTTGCTTGAATTACTTAGAAACGAGAAGTTGTACGCCAAATTCTTGAAATACGAATTTTGGCATAACGAAGTGCAATTTCTTGGTCACATCATAAACATGAAAGGAATTAAAGTAGATCCCACAAAGATTGAAGTCATCTCAAAGTGGGAGATTCCAAAGTCTCCAACCGAGATCCGAAGTTTCATAGGTCTGGCCGGCTACTATCATAAATTCATTGAAAATTTCTCTCGAATAGCTGTTCCTCTAACCTAGTTAACTCGTACAAATATCAAGTATGAATGGGGAACCAAAATACAAGAGGCGTTTGATATACTCAAACAAAAACTCACCAATGCATCTATACTGGCTTTGCCAGAAGGTACCGAAGATTTGGTTGTCTTCAGCGACGTGTCCCATTCCGGTTTTGGATGCGTACCAACGCAATGAAAGAAAGTAATCACTTACACCTCTCGTCAACTAAAAGTACACGAGAAAAACTACATAACTCACGATTTAGAATTAGGCGCACTAATGAATTAAAGTTATGGAGGCACTATCTCTATGGAGTCAAATTCATTGTGTACACCGATCATAAAAGTTTGAAACACATCTTTGAACAAAAAGAACTCAACATGAGACAACGAAGATGGATGGGAACGTTAAATTATTACGACTGTGAAATCGTTTGTCACGAAGGTAAAGCCAACATTGTAGCCGACGCCTTAAGTCGTAAAGAACATGAAAAGCCTAATAGAGTTCGATCGTTACGACTAGAACTCCAAGTAGATCTATTCGAACAAATCAAATCAGCCCAAATCCAAGTAATCAAAGAAAATAAGATCTCCGATGAAAAATGTAACGACACCATTGACTCGTTAGTCAAAAGTGACAATGATATACTTAGACTTGGAAACAAGATTTAGGTACCAGACATTGGAGAACTATGAGAAAAGATCTTGAGTGAAGCTCACATGTCCAAATACATGATGCACCCCGGTAGTGACAAAATGTATCAAAACATAAAGCCAAACTACTAGTGGAATGGAATGAAAAAAGACATCGCTTTGCATGTTGCAAAAGGTTTAACATGTTTGAAAGTCAAGGCAGAACATCAAAAGCCCTTGGGATTGCTTCAGCAACCCGAACTCCCCATTTGGAAGTAGGAAATGATAACTATGAACTTCATCACGAGACTCCCGAAAACCACTCATCAGCATAATGCGATCTAGGTTATAGTTGATAGGTTAACAAAATCCGCACATTTCATACCTATTAACGATACCTATTCCATGGATAGAATAGCACGAATCTATGTAAACAACAATGTTGCATTGCATGGAGTGCCTTTGTCTATCATCTCTGATCGAAAAAATCACTTTACGTCTCATTTCTGGAAAAGTTTCCAACAAGCGTTCAGAACCCAACTAAACCATAGCACTGCCTATCATCCTCAAACCGATGGGAAAAGCAAAAGGACAATTCAAACGCTTGAAGATATGTTCCACGCTTGTGTGATTGACTTAGGTGGAAGTTGGGATGACCATCTTCCCCTAACGGAATTTTCGTACAACAATAGTTATCACACAAGTATTCAAGCCGCACCGTTCGAAGCATTATACAGCCGAAATTGTAGAACGCCGGTATGCTGGTCTGAAACCGGAGATAATCAGTTATCTGGACCCAAGATAGTCCAAGAAACCACCGACAAGGTATTGAAAATCCGTGAACGACTTAAGACGGAGCGAGACCGACAAAAGAGTTCCGCGATATCCATCGTAAGCTGTTAGAATTCAATGTAGT
The DNA here is from genome assembly GCF_021521415.1 of Bidens hawaiensis. Classification (NCBI taxonomy): domain Eukaryota; kingdom Viridiplantae; phylum Streptophyta; class Magnoliopsida; order Asterales; family Asteraceae; genus Bidens; species Bidens hawaiensis. The sequence goes on from NW_027492604.1 coordinate 351,889, forward strand.
CGATAGAGTTTTGTTGAAAGTTTTTCCCTGGAAAAGCGTTGTACTTGGGAATTGATCAAAGTAAAAAATGGGACTCTCGAAGAGGCCCCGAATATACTTGGGAATTAGAATCTGAAATGAAGAAAAAGTACCCCCACTTGTTCCAAAAAGCGAATCTCGCGGACGAGATTCATTCCATGGTGGGGAGGATGTAACATCGTGAAAATTTCGGATCAATATTACCAAGTATTCAAACCACAAGGACCAAACTTGAAAACTTTGAAAATTTAGGCCAATCACAATACGCGATGGATAAGAAGTTATCCCATCGCGTATAGCGATGGTCTGTCACAAAAATCAAGAAAACAAAGGGATGACGATACGCGATACCCTGGAGCACTACGTCATCGCATATCACAATGACGTGGTCTGACAGCCATGACACGTGCCCCACCACGTGTCCCCACGTGGCACTGCGTAGCCAGCCACATGGCACACGTGGCAAAGCTATATGGTGATGCGACAAGCCTAGTCGCGTTACGCGACGACCTTCCTTTGGCCCATCGCATATCGCGATGCCTTCCCTAACTCAGCCTATAAATAATGGTCACCAGCTCATTCCCTCACCACACCCAACATTATATCTCTTTCTCTCTCTAGAAATCCACTCTCTCACTCTACCTCGTAAAGCGTGCCTCGAGTTTCTCGTAATCTGTGCCGAAACCCGACGTGCGTACCTCGTAAAATGTGTTCAAACCTCGAAATTATCTCGAACTACATGCCACCACGAGACGAGTCGACGTCCCGCCTCGAAGTGCGTGCCGACGACAATTGACAACCGGCGAACCTCGATTTGCATGTCAAGGAATATTGATAAAGATTATTGAGAAGCGTGAAGGCGTTGAAGTGCTTCCCAAGAGTCTAAGAAATATAAGTCAACCAAGGTTGGGATAATTCCCGAATAAAATATTGATATAATATTAAAAGGCTTAGACCTTAGTCGAGGGTATACTCGATACCTCGAGAATAAACGAAAGAAAAATATAACTAAGAAAATATAAATAAGAAATATGAATGTTAAGTGATTCTTTGTTATTAATATTATTTAAGTTTATTGTCAAATTTCTTAAATAATAAGTAAAGAAATAAAGTATACGTTTCTTCAAGAAAAAGAAACGTAGTGTTTAGAAAAATAAATAAGTAAAACTTGTTAAATAAAGAAAAGTATTTGAACAAAATGTTCAACAAGGAATATAATCAAGTTAAAGATTATACAAAAAAGAGACTAACGGTCTTAAGCTAGATTAAAGATCTAGTAATAACAAAATGTTATACTCGTACTATTGTTCCGAGATAGCTCAAGAAAGTTCAACCGATCAGTGAAGTGAAGCTGATCCTTTCAAGGTCAATACGCCCAAATTTTATAACTTTTATTAATCGAGTCAAAGTAAATTGATTACATGAGATTACGTATCTCTAAAATACTATAAACAAAAGTAATCGCTGGCCCTCAGGCTGCAGTGTACGTTTGTTTAAATCCTTGCATATGCAGTTAGACGGTGGGCACACCGCACCACACCTGGTTATATGCCTCCGCCATGACAGGCCAGACCTAAGTTATGTCCGAGAGAGGGTAATCATGTGTATACTGATGGTAGCTAAGTAACCTCGAACGATGCGGTGTTTGCTGAGCGGTTTAGTGTAGAGCTTAAGTTTGTAATTGTGTTTTAGTTTTTAACTTGATTATTCCTAAGCCACGATGGGCCGAGACCTAAGTTATGTCTCGAGGGTAATTAAGTGAATAAAATATTTTATGCGTCAGCTTATTCACCAGCATGTGTTGCTGACGTATTTTCAAACTGTTTTACAGGTAATGAATGATAGCCGCTTGAATAATAGAAGTTGATAATAGGCGATCCGATGGCTCAAATCATTTTGTTATATATTAACTTGAATGGTGGTTTAGTATAAACAAGTAATCTTTGTAATCACTAAACCGGTTTTATATAATCCCGTATTTTGTTATGTAAACATTAAATATTTTAATCCATGCAAAATATAGTTCCGCTTTAAACTCGTAACTCTGGTTTAGTTACAAAAAGGGTACTAACTGATGGTCGCACGCCCAGGCCCAAGATGGGGGTGTGGCAAAAAAACAAAATATATGGCGTATATGTCTTATCCGACGTATATATACATATACGCCGTATAAGTACATATTTGCTATATATGTGACTTATACGCTCTAAAACATTAAACTATATTCCAACTTCACTAACTATTAAACAAGACCTACAAGACATAAGCAATAGACATTTTATGCACTAACAATGGATGTTAGATCGTAGAACGGATCGTATGATACGACATGTAATCACATTCACAAAAATATCTACTTTTAATGTAACGCGCGAAATTCGTTACAAGATGAAAAACACGATAACCTCTCTTCAACTACTCGTTATTCATTCATTAGTTGTGACGGTACCTTCGGATATGACAATATACAATACATGTACCAGTTTTTGAACAAAAAGTGCCTAGCAAAATAAAAAACAAACTATATATATATATGTGTGTGTGTGTGTTAAAAACCACTTATACGACCGTATAAGATATGCGGCCGTATAACTTATACGCCTGTATAAGCCTTCACATATTCAACATGTAACTCCGTTCTAATCACTGTTATCCCACCGTAGAACCTACAAGACCTAAGCGTTAGGCATTTCGTGCACTAACAAACTCCCCCTTGGATAGTGCTTGGTCTTGTTGTCTAAGCAATAGATGTTCATGCTCTAACAGAATCCCCCTCGGATATTGCTTAGACTAGGTTCTCAAATTTCATTCATCAAGATACAAGACCCATGAACATCATGCTTTCCAATCATCAAGAAATGATTTGACACTTAGACTTTTAATTCGGCTAACAATTAGGTCTTTTATCTTTTATGAACTCCCAAAAATATGTCACGGCTATCTTAATTTCGTTCTCCACCCATATATCTCCCAACACAAATCCTGATTCTCCATAAATGATTCGTCAGCGTATAGATACCCACAACGTATATGTAACATTTACGCTTATATTCACATATCAACATCTAAGCTTGTATACAATGTATATCTTACACGCCCATATAGGAATGTATGAACCAGAATAACAAATACGACATGCACGTACTTATTCGCTGATAAATAACGTAAAAGATTGATGGAGTGATTTATCCAGCGTATATGTTATACGCCAACAGTAGCTCCATATATGCCTACTAGAACTGTAGCGTATATGTTATACATTGAAGCTTGCAACGTATAAACCAATCACAAGTACACCATATATGTTATACGGATGGATAAGTTATCCTCCGTATAAGTGAAAACATATGTTTCCAAGTAGAAACACAAAATTATGCGTCCAATATGATATACGTTTATACTTATGTGCCTTCAAAACATATGCGCTTTCAACTTATACAGTTCAAACATATGCGCCCGGATAAACTTGATGTTAACGTTTTGTCAATTTCTTTGGAGAAAACGAAGATGTAAGGATCTGACTTTTTAGTATGTTGCTCAAAGCCAAGAATGTGACAATGTGTGAAGTTTTGGTAACATATGAATGGCTACATCCTCCGAAATAATCAAAATAGTGTAGAAAAGAAACGATAACGAGTTTTCCAAGTAGATTCTGAGCACGAGGCTCTGATACCAGATGTTAGATATTAGAACGGATTGTATGACACAACGTGTAAACACATTCACAAAAAGATCTACTCTTTAATGTAACACGCGAAATTCGTTACAAGATGAAAAACTCGATAACGTCTTTTTAACTACTAGTTTATTCATTCAATAGCCATGACGGTACCTTCGGATTTGACAATATACAATACATGTACCATTTTTGGACAAAAAGTGGCTAGCAAAATAACAAACAAACTATATATATATACTATATATATATATTTGTGTGTGTGTGTGAAAAAACCACTTATACGCCCGTATAAGCCTTTTTCACATATTAAACATGTAAACTCTGTTCTAATGACTGCTATCCTACCGTACAACCTACAAGACCTAAGCGATAGACATTGCGTGCACTAACAAACTTTCCCTTGGATAGTGCTTGGTCTTGTTGTCTAAGCAGTAGACGTTCATGCTCCAACATAATCCTGTCGCCATCATGCTCTAAGATAATAGGTTAAGGCTTCCTATTATCCCTTGATGCCCCACCGATTTGTGAGACCCATTGGCAGCTAATCTTATCGGCATCATGTTCTAAGATAGTTGGTTGAGGCTTCCTATTATGCCTTGATGCCCCATCTCTTTCCAAATGAAGGCATACCTCAGCCTAGGGTAAAGGGTCTCATCAAAGGATTTCTCTTTTTACGGCATCATATTGTCCACCAAGGGTGTTAAGGAACTATAGAAGTTTTATTATGATGGGGTTTAGTTGTAGGTTGCAATATAATTTGTGAAAGTCATGTGATTTGAGTCTCGCCTTTCAGTTTCTCCCCAAACACTTTGCATAACAGTCTAAAAATCTTCTAGTGGTGATTCATTCTATTTTATTCCATTCGCCTTCACATGTAAATTAAAGGTCTGAAATTTATCTTTCTCGCTACTGTAAGTAACTACCAAGGCATCCCATAAGGTTTAAACTTGATTAGGTTGCTTGCAAAGGTGGGTTAGATATTTTGTATTAACCATGAGAGCACTACTAGCTCATCCTGTTACCATTGTTAACGTGTTTTGTCAGTTGATTTTGGCAGTGTTGGATTTCCCAATAAATGTCCCGAAAGGGATTTTGATTTCCCTCCAACGGTTATTCGAATCATTCGAGTCTTCATGGCGCAATATTCATGCTTTAGCTTGTTACTAATTTTCAGGATATTAGAGAGGTTTTTTTTTTGGGTTCGGTTGTAGGCATTAAAGTTGCTTTATAAAAGGCAGGTGTTTTGCAATGTGTTTTCATCAATGTTATTGTGTCCAGTCATGATGTTACCATTAATGCTGCTTTAATATCATGTTTTTAATAGAAGCAAGAATTAGTTTTTATTGATTGTTGGTTCTACTTTACAAAAGAGAAAGAATGCAAAATAAATGATGATCAGATGAAAATCATGTATATTGTGGCGTTAATTGCATTGTTTTAATCAGTTTTTGCATGAACTACGATACTTCATATGTGTTTTATATCTAACAGGTTATTTTACGCTAACGAGGTTTATTCTGGACTTGTACGGGCATGGGATAAAGTCCTAGGATGGTTGCCACGCAAAACGAAGCTGAATTGCTGATCAAAACAATGATTTCTGATTTTGTGCTTGTCACGCTACGCATCAACATGAAAGAAAATTCATCGTGATACGCGATGGACCTAGAGACACTGGCCGACTGCTATGTCTATCGCGCTATACGATGGGAATGATTTTAAGCCATTGCGATATGCGAAACATATAAAAATCGGTTAAAATTACGGTTTTCAATGTGACATCTGTTTTCATGACCCTGGGGAGTTATCACGCAACGATGACATTTTTTAGATGATTTTGGACGATGTTCAAGCCGTCCAATCATATTCCAACCAATTTCCATGGTTTTCCACTCAAGAATTGAGGACCAGATGATTGCAATGTGCGACTAGTTTTCTTCGAGTCATACCCAGGTGTAAGATTATATAATCTAGGGTTTATTGTTCTGAACTTATGTTATGATTAATCATTGTAATTTAGTTTGGATTAAGTTATCAGTATTGTCTTGAATTCATACTTGTTAAGATTTTATTGCGTTAATAACATTATGAAATGAGGATTGCTATTAAGACCGATTTATGTTAGATTTGTTAACTATTTCTAGTTTGTGAATGTGTACTAATGTCTTTGATTCGTGTTGTGAATGTTTTCTTACACTAGTTACAGGAAATAGACGATTGTTGAAACTTATAATTAGGCATGCATGTCGGTAAACCTGAATTGTCATGTGTATTCAATTAAAATCAAGCCAGTTGCGTATGTTAATCAAGTATTACATATTTCTGAACCTGAGTGTGATTTGTTTCTAGTTGTTTACAACACTTGCTTTGTGTTCATGCTATTTTAACCTAAAACCATAGCTAGTGTGATCAGCACTCAATGTTACTTCAAGATAATTACTTCATAATGTTTAGAATTGGTTACATAGAACAATAATCATAGACTGTTCGTGGTTCGACACCCTACTTGCCCTAACTAGTTTAAGATGATTAAGGTGATTAAGGACACTATTTAATATTAATTTTTATTAGACAATGACATCTAGATCAACAAATAGTAAGAGCAATGGCTCAAGTATGGAAATACAAAAAAAAATATATCGGGGCTCTTGTTTCTCAGGCTGCAATGAATATATGGTTGATGGCATTAGTTGTGTAACCAACTATTTTTGATACAGTTATATTTTTTACTTTTATAACACTTGAAACATCCTCTAGTTTGTGTTAGATATTTTAGTCTAATTGGATGGACTTATCGATATATACAAATCATAATATACATTAAACAATTCAGAAGTGCGGCACACATTTTTTTAGTTTATTACGATGCTCACCCCTAACGATCGGGGGTTCTATGGAGGCAGTGCCCCATGTAGTAGGGTCCACGGGGCGGCCCCTCTGGCTGGAAATATTTTATTTTAACTATTATTGTTATGTTGAAAATGCATTAAAAATGAAATTTTAGATTTTGTCACATGATTATCATACTTCAAAATATGGATTGATTATATGATTATTTAAAATTCAAAATGGTAATTACCTTGGCAGTTACCAAACCCTATTATGTATATCATGTTCATAGGGTCGTACGCTTATTCTCTGATTCAAAATTTTCGCTCTCAAATTTCATACTTGTTCTTGATCTCATATGAGTTTTATCCGATTAATTTACTTGCAAAACCACCCAATATTTTCAATCTGAAAGTGTTATACGTCTTTTAGAGTATCCAAGTTGTTGTATCCGAAGGTCCCTGACACTTAGATGTTGATCAAGATTTCGTTGTTCGTTAAAACTGACTGCCACCTATCATGAGGGGTCGCAGCCAGCATGGAGGAACCCGAGAAGTTGTTTCTCAATTCGTGTCATTGAATTAAAGTAGAACATGATAGATCAATAAGAGGATGTGGGCGCCCGATTAGAATAAAGGCTGACCAGAAAAGGTGATCCGCCCAGCATGAAGTTTACGAAAAATAGATTCTTGAAAAAAAAAGTAGATTATCTTGAATGGTGAAATTTGGAAAAAAAAAGAAAAAAAGAAAATATCTCTTCTCCAAGTTGATCATTAAGAGACAAGGTGCAGGCGGAGGCCCCAAAAGTTCAAGGTTGCATTAACTACTAGAATATGTTTTTATGATTCCGTAAACAAATACGAACAAATTTAAAAAAAAACTTCATCGTCTTAAAGGTAGGCAATAGCTACTCGCTTAATTGGGGCCAGTTGATGAAGCAGTCGGTGGAAGAAACCCTTCATTGCAATTTCCCTACATTGTTTTTGATAACATCTGTGTTGATAAACTCATTTTAATTAAAAAAAACCAGCGCTTTATCCATTCCGTTGTGTTGGGGCAGGTGATGAAACCCGGGCGGTAGTAAAACCTAAATAGATTCTTTAAAGAAAAGAGTAGATTATCTTGTGTGGTGAAATTTGAAAAAAAAGGAAAAAAAAATATCTCTTGTGGGGTAAAATTGATTCTCTTCCCTAGGTTGATCATCAATTGACAAGGTGCAGGTGGAGGCCCCAAAAGGTCAATGGTACATTAACCTCTAAAATATGTTTTTCTGATTATGCTAAGAAATACAAACAAATTTAAAAAGACTTTATTGATTTAAAGGTAGGCAATAAGTACTCACCTAATTGGGGCAGTTGAAACGGTCGGTGGATGAAACCCTTCATTGCAGTTTCCCTACATTGTATTTGATAGCATCTGTATTGATAAACTCGTTTAATTGTATTTGATAGCATCTGTGTCGAGTCAGGTGACAAGACACATACAGTGGTAAAACCTAAATAGATTCATGAAAAAAAAGAGTAGATTATCTATGTGGTGAAATTTGGGGGAAAAAATATATCTGTTGTGGTAAATATAGATTCTCTTCTCTAGGTTGATCATCAAGCGACAAGGTGCAGGTGGAGGCCCCAAAAGGTCAAGGGTGCATTAACGTCTAGAATATGTTTTTCTAATTATGCGAAGAAGTACAAACAAATTTAAAAAGACTTCAGCAGCTTAAAGGTAGACAATAACTACTCGCTTAATTGAGGCCAGTTGATGAAACGGTCGGTGGATGAAACCCTTCATTGTTGTTTCCCGACATTGTATTTGATAACATATGTTGATAAACTCATTTTAATTAAAAAAAACTAGTGTTTTATCCGTTCTGTTGTGCGAGTCAAGTGACGAAACTCGGGCAGTGGTAAATCTAAGCGTTGTTGGACCTGAACGTTTAGGCATTAAGTCGCCGCAAATTTGGTCGGTTTCGTTTACATGCGTTTTGGTACCAAAAATAAAATAAAAAATAAAAAATATACATATACAAATTGAGATGGACCAATGGGGTGGCTTCGGTCGGTAAAACTAGGATATTGATAAAACTCGAGCGTTGTCGATCCTGGGAGCTGAGGCGGTGAGTCTATGCAAACTCGGTTAGCTTAAGTCACGTCCGTTATGGTACCATAATTAAAAAACAAAACAAAAATGACATTCGATAATTTTTCTTCACGGTACCGGATCAACTAAAACAAAATGCGGTGTGTCCATGCGTACTCGGTTGTTTTCCGTCATGTTCGTTATGGTACATGAATTAAACAAATTGGCATTCGGTTGGTTTTGTTCCGTTAGTCTACTACCAAAACCAAAAAAAAAGTCGTGGACATATATAGTGCCGCAAAGTGGCCTAATGGGGGTTTGCATAACAAAATTTCTCTTTTAGTCTTATTAAATAATAAGTAATAAATCTATCTGTTAGATTTTATTCTGTTCAAAAAAACCTATATAAATGTGTACCAAAAAAATCCTATGTGTCACTCTTTGGTCGATCGATCACCACCCCCTCTCAAGCCACAAGATTGCTTGATATGTGATTTGAGGCTTCTTATGCGTTTGACAGAATCCGAGGGTATGGGTCACACTGAACCCGGATAGTCCTTAAATGAGTTATAACATCTCATTTATTTGCTTAAACCTTTCATAATCAAACAATAATTTCGGGGGTCATGCGTCTTACCAAATCCGGATAGCCCTTTAAACGGGTTATGATATCTCATTTATTTGTGAAATAACCCCATAATCACCAAACAATAATTTTTGCGGGACATGGGTCTCACCACACCTGGATAGCCCTTAAACGGGTAATAACATTTCATTTGAGAAACCTTTTCATCATCAAACCCTATTTTAATTTCTCTCCTCTACATATTCTCTGCCTCTGATTTAACCCCTCCATCACTTGTTAACATCCGATTACTATCCACCATCATCAACCACCCCTCTCTTGTGAGGGCTCACTAATATTATATATCAATAAAGTGTGATGGGAAAAACAATAAGGAAACGGGGAGTTGTAACTTTGAGTTTTGAGAAAGAAAAAATATATTTGAAATCTGTACGTACTCCTTTCCTTACTTGTCATTTCTCATTTCCTAACTTTTAATTCTTTTAACAATTTTATTTTGATTATTCTCTTTTAACACTATTTCTTTGTTAATATATTAAATAACACATAACATTAGATAATTTATCCTCAATTCCTAAAATTTGTGTAGTTTATTACATACATATACAATGTTTTTTAATTAATAGACAATATAAAATTGGTATTAAAAATTCAAACTATCTTCAAAAACTATTAAAAAACACTCTTTAAAAAATAAACCAATTACAGAATAACTACCTATTTGTAAATAACAATTTTTTTTATTTTAGATAAGATTTTTATTTAAAAAATAAAAATCATTTTAAAGAAATATAAAAAGTAGTAAACAAAAAAAATCTTAAAAAACTGTGTTTTAAAAATAAAAATAATAAAAGATTATACAATGACAAAAAAGAAACAACAAAAGTTTGAATCATATTAATATCAAACTTGAGGGAATGTGTATATTTAGTAAAAATAAGGCAAGGGGGTTAACATCCATTTTTTACACCCATGAGAGCCGTTGCTTAGAAAAGTCACCAGACCATGCCAATACCTTTGTAAATCTTTTTTTTTTGAATAAAAGACCGTTCAGGCTTAGATCGGTGTTAATACACGTTTTTGTAGTAGTGTCATATATTCAACGGTTGGATTTCACACTATTATAAATCAACTTTTAGACCGATATTAATATACGTTTTTGTAGTAGTGTCACCAAACTATGCCAATACCTTTGCATAGCAGGTAACATAAAAAGGGTTATGACTTATTACAGGAAATCCGTGGGTAATGATAATATTTTATTATAGCTTAACTTAAAACATAAACATTGATTATGAAAAATCTATTGTTAATTAAAACTTTACATATTTGTCTCTTTTTATTGATAAATAATTTTTTTAAAGTAACATGTTGATGTAGGGTACATAAATGAGAAAAGACCATTCAGTTTTATCTTTTATATATATATAGAGAGAGAGAGAGAGTAAGATTCAAAAGGGAACCTTAAAAAAGTGGAGAACTGAGAAACTCCCTTTCCAATCCTTGATCAATTCCCCACATCCTTATGGTGCACCCTTAATCATTTACATCACATTATTTTTGTTGTAGAAAAAACCCACAAAAAAATAATAAAAAATATAATAGAAATAAAAAAACAAAAATATAAAAATGTAAAAAAAAACTAAAATGTTTTTCTAGCATCCCCCGTCCAAAAAAACCTTCAAAAAAAAGGAAGAATTCTCAAAATAGGCGTTTATGAATACGTTTTTCAGGTTTTATGTGTCATTTCTAACAAATTCCCAAAATAGGTATTATAAACTAGTCGTGACGAATAGTTTATGATTACCCACGAGTAGTTTGTATAACCAATTAAAACTAACCACGTGTCTATAAACTAACCGTAACGACAGTTTCACTAATCATCTACTCGTAAAGATTATATAAGTTTAAAGCCTCGAAATCAGCGCCCACGAGTAACTAAGATATCATTTAGTCACGATGAGCAGATTCTAAAATCTTAAGAGTCGCGAGTAGTTTATCAAACTAACCACGACGATGAGTTTGATTACCAAATGCAGATTAACTGGTTTTTTTTTACAACACACTAACCGTAATGGTTAGTTTGTTTGGTCAACTAGTCGTTATGAGTAGATATTGGTCAACGACTACTTTACATTAATTATACGAGTATTTTATTGGTAATTAACTTGTCTCGATAAGTTTACATGGTAAACATTACGCATACGAGTATTTCATATGTAGTTAACTCGTCGTGTCTAGTTTACCTTGTTTGCATTCCCGATACGAGTATTTTATTAGTAATTAACTCATACTGATAAGTTTACCTGATTTACATTACCCGTACGAGTAATTTATTGGTAGTTATATCGTCGTGTCTAGTTTACCTTGTCAACATTCCTATACGAGTAGTTAATTAGTAACTAACTCGTCTTGGCTAGTTTAACATAACAATCTAGTCGTCTCCTTACTTTATAGGGTAAACTAGTCGTTACAATGTTATTTTGAAGTTGTTGGGTTTATATAAATGTCATGTTCCACCCATACCGGATTGGTTTTGCACAAATGCAACATGGTTAAGGTCAATTGGGGTGGGGGGGGGGGGTTCTTTAAACAAATACCCTGATTTGGATTTGTTAACTCAAGTGTTTGTTACTTTCAAGCCCGTATGGGTTTTGTTGATTCCCGGTTTGGTTTACTTGAAGCTGAGAGGGGTTGTTTTGGATTTGATGACTCATAGTTATGTTACCATCAAATATAAGTTGGTTATGTTGAGGACCAGTTGTGTTTACTTTAAACCCGGAGGTGTTGTTTTGGTTTTCTTGAATAATGGGTATGTTAAACTTCAAATGGGTGGAACATGACATTTATATAAACCCAACAACTTCAAAATAACATTGTAACGACTAGTTTACACTATAAATTAAGGAGATGAGTAGATTGTTATATTAAACTAGCCAAGACGAGTTAGTTACTAATTAACTACTCGTATAGGAATGTTGACAAGGTAAACTAGACACGACGATATAACTACCAATAAATTACTCGTACGGGTAATGTAAATCAGGTAAACTTATCAGTATGAGTTAATTACTAATAAAATACTCGTATCGGGAATACAAACAAGGTAAACTAGACACGACGAGTTTACTACATATGAAATACTCGTATGCGTAATGTTTACCATGTAAACTTATCGAGACAAGTTAATTACCAATAAAATACTCGTATAATTAATGTAAAGTAGTCGTTGACCAATATCTACTCATAACGACTAGTTGACCAAACAAACTAACCATTACGGTTAGTGTGTTGTAAAAAAAAACCAGTTAATCTGCATTTGGTAATCAAACTCATCGTCGTGGTTAGTTTGATAAACTACTCGCGACTCTTAAGATTTTAGAATCTGCTCGTCGTGACTAAATGATATCTTATTTACTCGTGGGCGCTGATTTCGAGGCTTTAAACTTATTTAATCTTTACGAGTAGATGATTAGTGAAGCTGTCGTTACGGTTAGTTTATAGACACGTGGTAAGTTTTAATTGGTTATACAAACTACTCGTGGGTAATCATAAACTATTCGTCATGACTAGTTTATAATACCTATTTTGGGAATTCGTTGGAAATGACACATAAAACCTAAAAAAACGTATTCATAAACGTCTATTTTGGAAATTTTCCCAAAAAAAAAATCGAAAAATTAATTAAAAAACGAAAAAAATTAAAAAAGCTAAAAAAATATATTTAGCATCCCCATTTCAAAAAAAAAACTCCAACTTAGTTTAGCTTTCGGGTTTAGTATGCTTTTAGTGGGTTTAGATTTTTTACGCTTGCGCGGGGGGGGGGGGGGGGGGGACTTTTACATGTAAAATAAAAAATCTTATTAACATTTTACATAAGTTCATTAATATTTTACATGTAAATAACACTTTTAATTAACATTTTACACGTAAAACAACAATCGCATTAACGTTTTACATGTAAAACAACAGTTTTTTAAGATTTTGTATGTAAAATTTAATATTTTACATGTAAAATAACACTTTTCATTAACATTTACACGTAAAACAACAAATCTTATTAATATTTTACATGTAAAACAAATATTCTTTAAACTTTTACATGTAAAAATTAATATTTAAGATAACAAAACATGTCATTAACATTTTACACGTAAAAAAACAAATCTTATTAACATTTTACAAGTAAAACAACATTTATTTAAGATTGTATTTGTAAAATATTATACATGTAAAATCTTTATATACTGTTGTTTTACATGTAAAATGTTAATGAGATTTGCTGTTTTACGTGTAAAATAATAATGAAAAGTGCCCCCTACAAGCTATAAAGACCTACACCCATTAAAAGCTAAACTAAACCCGAAAACTAAACTAGGTTTGAGGTTTTTTTTTTGGAACGGGGATGCTAGATGTGTTTTTTTTACTCTTTTTTATATTTTTCGTATTTTTTAATTAAAATTTCGATTTTTTGAAGAGTTTTTTTTGGACCTAGGATGTTAGATAAACATTTTTTTTACCTTTTTTATATTTTTGTTTTCTTATTTTAATAACTTTTTTAATTATTTTTGTGACTTTTTTAAGGGTTTTTTTCCTACTACAAAATTAATGTAATGTAGATGATTGAGGGTGCTCCATAATGATGTAGGAATTGATCAATGGTTGGGAAAGGAGTTCCCAATTCCTCACTTTTTTGGAGTTCCCCAATGAACCCTCATATATATATATGTGTGTGTGGGGGGGGGGGGGCTAGTTTATCCCCGCCTATTATGTGGTCGCTTTGTTTTTAAAAAAAATATTTCTGGCTGAGACGACACAAACCTAATAAGAAATTTGAAGGTTAGGGTTCTATTCGTTTATTAAATAAATGAATTTCTTGCCAAACGCTTCACAAACTGTTTCATTTACATGACTACATGTCCTTACCTACTGGACTTGTTTTCCTAATTATTTTAGGCATCACCCATTTGACCCATTAGAAATAAATAATTATATATGACCCAAATTAACATATTCATAAGTAAATGAGACAAAACTAAGAGTTAAAACCTTAAGTTAGATGAATTCAACATATCCATTTAACAAGTACTATTATATTCAAGTCTAATATTGTCACACCCCGACCAAAGGCGGCGGAACATGCCGAGGTGTAACGATTGCCCATAAGCGCATGACACTAATTAAAGCAACAATAATTAACAAACTCGTTTAATTTCACAACATCGAAAATGTCACATAACAATATCCATAAGGTAGTCACAACGAAATATAACAAAATATAGCAAATAAAATATTATTCATTTTTCTAATATCCTAAAGGTTTTGACCACGTTTTCACCACGATCTCGATTGAGGGTGCTCCATAATGATGTAGGAATTGATCAATGGTTGGGAAAGGAGTTCCCAGTTCCCCACTTTTTTGGAGTTTCCCAATGAACCCTCATATACATATATATATGTGTGTGTGTGTGTGTGTGTGTGGGTGGGGGGGGGGGGGGCTAGTTTATCCCCGCATATTATGTGGTCGCTTTTTTTTAAATATTTCTGGCTGAGACGACACAAACCTAATAAGAAATTTGAAGGTTAGGGTTCTATTCGTTTATTAAATAAATGAATTTCTTGCCAAACGCTTCACAAACTGTTTCATTTACATGACTACATGTCCTTACCTACTGGACTTGTTTTCCTAATTATTTTAGGCATCACCCATTTGACCCATTAGAAATAAATAATTATATATGACCCGAATTAACATATTCATAAGTAAATGAGACAAAACTAAGAGTTTTAAAACCTTAAATTAGATGAATTCAACATATCCATTTAACAAGTACTATTATATTCAAGTCTAATATTGTCACACCCCGACCAAAGGCGGCGGAACATGCCGAGGTGTAACGATTGCCCATAAGCGCATGACACTAATTAAAGCAACAATAATTAACAAACTCGTTTAATTTCACAATATCGAAAATGTCACATAACAATATCCATAAGGTAGTCACAACGAAATATAACAAAATATAGCAAATAAAATATGTTCATTTTTCTAATATCCTAAAGGTCTTGACCACGTTTTCACCACGATCTCGAGTCAACTTAGATGCAAACTTGTAACATTTCATAAAATAAAGTTTATCAACACAAAGGTTGGTGAGAAATTCATAGTTTTGACCATATAAGTATATAATAAGAAAAACAACAATCTTGTATACGAAACAATAAATAAATAACAATAATTTGAATAATATGAGGTCGCTAATAAGAATACATTAGCGGCACCGTCTATAAGGGGGTACCAAATAGATTCGGATTTCATGAGGTCGTTAATAAGAATACATTAACGGCACTGCGCTATAAGAGAATACCAGATAGTTCACGGATTTATGAATCAACCTTCCAAAGGCGGTAAACACATAAGCATGTAATCATGTAAGCATAGAACACCAAATTGAGCATTTATTCAAGTAAAGTATACAATAACGTTTGTGGGTTATGACTCAAGTATAAAGCATTTAATTTGAATAAGTATGAAATGTCACCCCAAAACGAAAGATGGAAAACAGGGTATGAAAGTACTCACGTTCAAGTAATAAACTTGAAAGATGGATGATTTGAAGTTTAACCGGAATGACGGGTTTTAGCGAATGGAGCCTAAATAAAAGAAAATCTTGAATTAGGAAGGTTGTCTTGAAAGTCCTTTAATAAAATACATGTTGAGAAATGTAAAAAATTAAAGTTCAAGGTTTAAAATGTAACTATTTAAGAATTTATAATAATAACCCTTTAAAATGTAAGTTTGCTCGAAACCGGGTTAAAGTATCTAACCTTAATATTTACTCAACCTATGTTAAGTAATAAGGTGGGTAAAATGCAAGAATGCAAGTCCCTTCGGAATAAAGATACTATAACGGGTTTTTTAACGAGTGTTCGGGTTTTTGTTCGGGTCTTGATAATTGGTCAAACCCAAAGTCAACTTTCCAAAATAATGAATGTTATGAGATAACTCAATAAAACTTAATAAGACTTAACCAAGTATGTAGTTCTATTGTTATAGAAATAACTACGCACGTTAGGCGAGTGTTCGGTTTTGTCAGTCCAAACTTTGTTATTAGATCAAGTTGGATCCAACATTTTCAAGTACTTAAGAAAATAATTAAAATCTGTTTATAAAGTATTTTTAAAGAAATGTACAAGTCTTAATAGCTAAAATCACACTTGTGTGTCTTAAGCGAGTGAAAATCGGTTTAGTTCAGTTCGGTTCGCTTTCCATCTCACAATAAGTTCATAGATTGTTTCCACATGCCCAAATATCAAAGAACTTGTATAATAATTTATATGTAATGATACTTAAGTTTTACAACTAAAAAGTTAACAATAAAGTCTTTAAACAAAAGTTCGGTTTACGGTCTAGAGCTATTTACAGTTAAATCGAGGCTAGACTCTTAGAACCCATAACCATGGAACTTGTAAATATGACAAACAAACTAAAGAAGTTAAGCATGATTAATATGTATAAACAAGTTATATAAGTGTGTGTGTGTATATATATATATATATCAAGGACACGAAGTCCTCCATGTAGCCTTGCCTTACAAGGTCCGAAACCTCACTGACCGGGATCGGAGAAGTAACTACCAAAGGTAACAAGAGGTGTATACTATATATATGTTGTTCCACCATATTCAAGTATTAGTAAGACTACATAAGCTAATTAAAATGAAAAATTTAACTCAATTTGACTTTTGGAAGTCAAACCTTCAAGAACACTAAAAATAACAACCTTGAATCTTTGTAGTTTGAGAGAGAATTTGGAGATGTAGCAGGGGAAAATGAATGGAAATGGTGGTGTATATATAGGTTAAGGATAAGGATCAAATATGGTTGTAAATAACAAGAGTTTGCATGTAAAATGAATCAAGACAAGACACAAGACAACAAAATTTGTCCAAAAATGTGTAGACTTTACTTGGCGCCGCATGACCTGACCCTCCTGCCCTGGGCGCATGGCGCGGCGTGCTCAGGGTGGGGTGGGGTGGGTTGGCCCATATCGTCTTGTGTGGTTCGTTGCGCGTCATGGAAATTCGTTTTTGATGTAATTTGATCGTTTTAAAGGCGTCTTCGAATCCGTAAAAGGGGTTTTTCAAATTGAACCAACAAGAATGATTTAGTAACATAAACATCCCATATTTTATATATCATAAGCTTCGGTTTACAAAACGGGTCGGTTTACATAATAAAATGTTACAAAACGAATACAAATCGAGACCCGAATTTGACGAATGCCACACATATAAATTTTCTAGCCTCCCAAATTATGCAGCCCAAATTATTACAGAATTAAGGTTTAATTACCTGTTATGCATTCCGTTTACAACAAAAATTTTGCGGCCCTTTACAGGTCAAACAACTAACTCGTTTAACGATTAAAACTGGCCCGATTACACCCGAGCACCAACTGCTGCAACTTTGTTGTCCACTTAAGTGTGACTGCAGTATGGTAGAAATAAGCTGAAAAAATGGTTTGCAATCAAATTCGAACAAAAAATGAGAGAGATATCTACCGGAAGTCAGTCGGATTTGAGAATAGAATCATTGTGAACCTCCTTGCTAGACACGCAACCTAGGTTGTTGTAAAAAAGAAGGCATCTTAAAAGATAATTGAATAGCAATTGAGAAACGTCGCTTAACAAATCGATTTAGGGTGGTTTTGTTTACCGCGTTTTTACTTTCTCGTTTGATCCAATGCGATAGATAGCTGTCATGTTTGACCACGTTGACTTGAGATAACCGGGTCGTCGATACCATTATGATAGCTGATTTCAACATAGATCGGTTCTTTATATAAATTGAAGGTCAATAAAGAAACGATAACATAACCTTTGTTTTTGTTTCATAGCTAACATCAAGTATATTGACGCACAACGACAGTTGACCAGCCAACTGATACCCCAAGCACCAAGGTAAGCAATGACAACCAGGTTGAAGAACATCATCAAACTTGCCAAAATGTTCTTTCATGGCTACATTAGAATGATCCACTTGAATGCATCCCAGAGCTTGTCCCATGATTCAAATCTGGAAACAAAAGGGCATAAATAAAAAGATTCAGTTATGCCTTTATATACAAACTTTTCGTTCCATTTTATACATCAAATGATCAAAACTAAAACTTTAAACACTGACTTTATCATCAGAGCCTTCAAGAAAAAGCTGATCCGAAACCGAATAACTGTTATCATTGAAAATCTAAAAAACTTAGGGCACGCTCGTTTCACGGAATGGAATGGAATTGGAATTTGCATAGGATTTGGAATTTGAAGGAATTGGATTTGAAATCTGAACATTCTAATAGGAATTGGAATTGTGGGGGGGGGGGGGGGGAATTTAAATCCAAATACATTCTTAAC
The DNA here is from genome assembly GCF_021521415.1 of Bidens hawaiensis. NCBI lineage: Eukaryota > Viridiplantae > Streptophyta > Magnoliopsida > Asterales > Asteraceae > Bidens > Bidens hawaiensis. The sequence continues at coordinate 370,487 of NW_027492604.1, forward strand.
GTGTTCGTTTGACAAATGAATAGAAATCAAGGAGTTGTTTTTTTTTAACAATGATAACGGGGAAACATTTTAGTTCTTTTAGATTTTTTTTATTTATATTTTGCGTTGATTTTTTTATTATTTTTTTTTTGAATTTTTTTATGGGTTTTAAATTAAGATCAAAAACCCCTCAAAACATATTCAAAAATAATAATAAAAAAAATTCATAACTTAAAATATAAATTAAAAACAAAAAAAGTAAAAAAGCTAAAATTCTTTATTTGTTGTCCTCGTTAAAAAAACTCGAGATAAGATTCCGATGAATTTCCTTGAATTTCTCCACAGTTTGAAAGGATTTGAAATCCCTGTTTTTAAAGGAATTTGAAGGAATTGAATTCAAATTCCAATTTCAATTCTTTGAACCGAACACACCAAAATGGACTTAAGATTCCAATTCAAACGAAACGAACACGCCATGTCATGGGATTTTAATTCCAATTCCTTTGAATTCCCACGAATTATGTGAAACGAACACACCCTTAGGGCGCGTTCGCTTCACGGACTTTTTTTAAAGGATTTGGAATTCGAATAGGAATGGAAGGTTTGAGAATCCCTATCATGTGTTTGGTTGGTTAATATGTATTGGAATTGGAATCTTATTCATTCTTGAGGTTTTTTTTTTTTTTTTTAAGAACGAGGGCAAAGGCGGAAACGTTTTAGTTTTTTTTTACATTTTTCGTTTTTGATTTATATTTTAAGTTATGATTTTTTTATTAATTTTTTTGAATTTATTTTGGAGGGGTTTTTATTGTTAATAAGAAAATCCTTAACAATCCTTTCAAATAGGTGGGATTTTAAAATCCCATGAAATGTGGGATTTGATGGGATTTAGTTTCATTCCCATTCTTTCATCTAATGAAACGAACATATCAATTCATGGGATTTAAAATCCCATTCCTTAGAATTCCTTACAAATCCTTGAAACGAACAGGCCCTTAGTGTTCTTATACTCTTATTAAATTTCTTACATAATTTACCTAATTTGATTACTGGTAATGCAATAGAATACTAATAATTGTGAATTTTACCCTAACATACAAAATTACCGATTTGTTGCAATACAACTCCGAATTCTCATCCTCAAGTTGTTTATTTTTCAATTTTTATAAGAAAAAATCAGATAAACTATAGATTGATATCTAATTGATCGGATTTGAGTTTGTTGGAATTACTCACAACAGTGGCTTTAGGATGCTGTTAGTCGTTGAAATCAGAGCAATTGAGCTGAGAAATTGAGAAAATAATTCCAAATTTATTCCTTAGTGCAGCTTCTGTCATCTTCAAAAATCCCTAATCACCTATTGAAAGGTGGGTCAACAAAATTTAAATTAATAAACAAAAATCAAGAGAATTAGGTATTATGTATGTTAGCGAAGAACCAAACCGTAAACGAACCAGGTTCGGTCGACTAAAGAAGAGCTAACTCTTGTAAAAGGAGGGTGATTGAACTCATCGAGACGTGTTAACGACAATGCCGTTGAAGACCACACCTACGGAAGGCGGTGGCAGTGTAGGGATGGTGGTGAAGAAGGTCAGCGTGAGAAGCTGGATATTGATCAATAGTGAGGTGAATGAGAAGGAAAAGGGGAGAAAAAGAGGGCATGGTTGAGAAGAGGAGTCAAATTATGTGATATAACCTGATTTCTAATCTGGGTACCGAGACCCGTGGATATTACCCGTAACCCGCGAAAATTTAAGGTTTTAGTCAATGAGAAACCATCATTTTTAAATGGAGCGATCTGGTGACACAAGAGGGAGGGCGGGGAGCGACATGAGGACTTCAAATGTAGACAATTATGTACTTATAGATAGATTTAAAAGATAATATATGCATATAAACTGTGCTACTAAACTAATGATAAAAACGAAGGTGTAAAATAAAATTTGGCATTTTAAATATTGTTGAAATCATAGTTTCAAAACATATAATATCATTTAAGAGTAGAGTAAGAGAGTAAATAGTAATAATAATAATAATAATAATAATAACCAAGCAGTAAGGTGATAATGATACTGAAAACCAAAAGTACTTTAAATATATTAGTGTCGAACAAGTTGGTGTAACTGTTGAGTTCTACGATGGTGAACTTAATGGAGTCAGTTATAGTGATCCTGTTACTGTTAAAAAATATGCTAGACGCGCTCAATTGGGGGAAATTTTTGAATTAGATCGTGCTACTTTGAAATCTGATGGTGTTTTTCGTAGCAGTCCAAGGGGTGCTTATGGGAGGTTTAACAAAACATGTACCAATTACTAAAATTTCTTTTTTATTAGGTACACTTTCTCTTTATGGTATTCCACCCCTTGCTTGTTTTTGGTCCAAAGATGAAATTCTTAATGATAGTTGGTTGTATTCACCTATTTTTTTTCTTTTTTCGAAGATAATCTAATTTACTCTAAAATAATCCATTTTGTTTTCGTACTTTGGGATTTTTTAATATATGATCTAAGGGAAAGAATCTATTATATTGAATAATATATATTATCCCCTGTATTACGAGGTTTTTTATATTATTCATTTATAATATTTACATATATTTTTTGGCTTTTAATTTTATTAATTTTAAAAAATATAGTAATATACTTAGGATTTCATGATCAAATGGTTTCACAAATAAATGAGATGTTATAGTTCGGTTTAAAAGCTATATAGGTTTGATGAAACTCATGACCCGCTTATTTTCTTCCTATAAAATCGTTTTTTAATTATATATAATATCTTTTTTTAAACCATATATTAATTTTTAGTATATCCCTATTTAATAATATTTTCATATCAAATATTTGGTAAGATTAATTTTTAATTTATTGTGATGTTATAACCCGTTTAAGGACTATTTGGGTTGATGAGACCCATACCCTTGAATTGGGGTCAAATGCATGAGAAACCTCTATTTACAAATTGCAAGGCCTTGGTCTCGGTGCCCTACATTGAACGTTGGATTTACTCATAAACACAGTTCTAAATGTCAGAGTGAATTAAAATTTTTTTCGGAATATAAAAACATCAAACATTTAGTACAAATATTATAATCTTGTCGTTAAACTTTCAATTTATTTTAACATAAAACATCATAACTTTTCTTCACTAGATGCCCGTTAGCTCAGTCCATGCCATGAGTCCCCCCTCAAGCCAACTCCTTCATATATTTGTCTGCGTGCATACTAAAAGTCAGCTACGCTGAGTGAGTTCTAGTTAATCAGGCAAGATACAACATTCACATACATACTTATACGTATCCGAAGACACATATTAATATTTAACTTGCTTATACTTCATACATACATACATACATACACACTTTATACTTTCATATTTTCTTTCTTTAACACTTTCGTACTTTCTTTCTTTTAGCTTTACTTGTACATACATAATTATCTCTACATTCTAAAGAGCATTTTGCCCTATAACCTCACATATATTATTAGGGTCTGGTCCATTCTATCTCAGATATTATTAGGGTCTGGTCCCTTTTGGTCTATTATATTATTAGGGCTTGGTCCCTTCTGTCTCAGATACTATTAGGGTCTGGTCCCTTATGTCTCAGATACGATAGGGTCTGGTCCCTTCTTTCTCAAATATAATTATGGTCTGGTCTCTTCTATCTCAGATATTATTAGGGTCTGGTCCATTTTTTCCATACAACCATACATTTGTAGCCATATAACCATACATACTTTTTGATACACACATTAGATATATATATATATATACACACATTCATAAACATCTACATATATACTCCTAACCTATTCTACTTTCGTTCATCATTTCAATATCATTTATATGTCTTTCATAACACATTCACATAGCATACACTTACCACTTAAGATATGTGTATTAACTAACACATATGAGTATGCACACAGCCTCGAAAAACATAACAAAGATTGGGGATAGAAACTCACTGAGTCTTGTTAGTGCACAGAAATTTGACACCGTGGATATGTTATCCTGGCATATGTTTTGGATCAGTTATCCTTAGCGTGTGTTCTAGATCCCGTCAGGATCAAGCATCCACAGTACTTATTATTTACTAACGGTTGTTCTCATGTGTGGTCTTATATTTAGCAGGTATAACGGTTAGAAGACTCAGTCTATCCACTAAATTGCAGTTAAGAAGATATTGACGTGTCTGGATTAATTATCCTTCTGAAGAGTTCCAGAGCTATGTCAGGATCATGGATCCTCAGTATTTGCTGCTATTAACGGTTGTATCTTATATGAAGGCTGATATTTAATAAGTTTAACGGCTAGAAGACCTGGTCTACCACCTATTTCGCAGCCTGAGTGATGGAGCACGTGGTCAAAGTGGCTGTTACGATTATATTGAAGACATGGCGGATTTTTAGGGATTATTAGTTAATAGTCTTTATTAATCATAACTCCCTTGAGTTATTATCTTTTATATATAATGGAAATTGTGATCAGTTAGGGGATACATGTATTCTCACACACACAAGAGCAGAACCATATACTCTCTCTACACAATAGTTTTCTTTGTAATATCGATCATCAACTCCACAATACTTGTAACCACCTTTTATTTATCAATATACTTGACGGTGATAGTTTTCACCGTCCGAGGGTTTTTTGTGCCGGAGACCACAATAATCACATACTCATCGACCAAAGGTTACCTTGTTGATCTTTGACCGAAAATAATCGACCAACGATTTGATAAGTTTTGACCAAAGTAAGACTATCTTGGTTAAGGACTTTTTCCCTCGTGATCAAATCACTGTGTTCACACAAATTACGATTACGCATCCAATATTATCGAATTAGCACTATACCTCACATTTACGAATTTGGATACTGGATCCTTAGCAGATTTTTATCCAAAACAATTTGGCGTCCACCGTGGGGCAATTGGTGCTATAATCCAAATTATTCCTATCAATTTACAATTTTTTCATACCCATATCACCATCAATGCCCTCTCAATTAACCTCTGCTTTATCAACCATGCCATCCTCGGTTACTCTCTCATCAAGAACTTTGCCGCCGATGCCTCCACCAATTACGGGAGCACCGAGAACCACCGCGGCTGGAAACAAGACACAAATTCTTGTCTTCCAGAGCTCAAAAACCTCTGCTGCCACTTCGGTGGTAAAATCTAACAATGATGTTTCTGCGATGTTTTCACAGGTTAAGGCATACATGGAGCAACATAACAAAACCAACAAAATGATTCTACATGAAATTGAAGATCTCAAGAAAAGAAAGAGGCCAGCGGAGGATCAGACTCCCTTAATGCCTAGGGTGCTGGGTTTCACTACTCCAGGATCCGTGGCTCAACATACTCAAGGATCCTAGATCCTTCAGCAAGGATCATCCATCCTTCAACCAGGGTCCGTGGGTCAACAAAATCAAGGATCCTCGTTCTTTCAGCCAGGATCATCTATCCTTCAACAGCGTCCATGGCTCAACAAACTCAAGGATCCTCGTTTGTTCAGCCAGGATCATCTATCCTTCAACAGGGGTCCATGGGTCAACAAACTCAAGGATCCTCATTCGTTCAACAAGGATCATCCATCCTTCAACCAGGATCCTCTTGGTTGTATCCTCAAGGATCCTTCAGTTCCCAACCTCAAGGATCCTTCTAGCAGAATCAAGGATCCTCAGGAATTCACCATCAAAGGTCTTTTGAGGTCCATGAAGGGGACATCATCCCCATGCAGACCATTGCCTTTGGTGGACCTGCTACTATAGCAGATGCCTCTTATCTTAACTACACTTCTGGGATGCCAACGTTCAACCAACCAAGAGGTAACGCCTATAATCATATATCCTCAGGCACTAACCTTGGCTCTATGCAGGATACAGGTATCAATCAGGCTATGGCTAGGGAACTTTAGAAGCTTAAGGATATGATATCCAGCGTGCCAGGAGTGGTCCGTCCAATTCCTGAAATACCAGAAGGGAGCCATAAGTTGTCTAGATTTGCTCCACCGATATGCGATGCGGAGATCCCAAAACGTTTTCAAACCCCCAACATGAAGGTGTATGATGGGACCACTGATCCGGAAGAACACGTGGCTCAGTATAGAGAAAGGATGGAGATCAATCCAATTCCTGAAAGACTCAAAGAAGCTTTCCTGTGCAAAGGATTTGGATCCACACTAACAGGATCTGCACTTAAATGGCTGCTAAGTCTTCCTCCTTATTCTGTTACATCTTTTTCACATTTAGTTAACTTGTTCAACAACCAGTTTTCTTGTAGTAGGAAATTTGAGAAGTTAACTAGTGATTATATAGAGTTGTCCAACCTTATGATGAATCCTTAAGGGATTTTGTTACAAGATTTGGCAGGGAAGCCCTAAAATACCTAATCTTGATATGGCTACGGATGTTAAAGCATTCAAGATGGGACTTCAAAGGGGCTCCCCATTTTATGACGATCTTGTGATGACTCCGTGCAGGACCTTTGATGAAGTCAGGAACAAGGCGTTAAGATTCATCCGATTAGAAGATGATAAAAGGATCCAGGATCGTCTTGGAGGACAAACGAAACAAGAATCCCCCGACAAGAATAAAGGATCCTCATTCAGGAACAATAACTCGAAGCCTTACTCCAAGTTCAACAACCAAAACGTCCGGGCAGTTGAAGAAGGAGATGATGATGAGGACTACCCAAGTATTTCTGACTATTGCTTCTCCGTAGATACTCATGGCTTAATCTGTGCCATGAAGGTTCTGGGGGACAAAGCAAGGTGGCCCCGGAAGAACAAGAGGACTACCTCCTTCAAAGACAAATCTAAGTGGTGTGCCTTTCACGAAGATTTTGGCCACATGACGGACGAGTGCATTAGCTTGAGGAGGGATATTGGATATCTCCTGAGCAAGGGTCACTTCAAAGAACTCTTGGGAAGGAAGAGATCCAAGATCCAAGATCCTGAAGATCTTTCACAAAAAGCAACACCACCACCACCAGACACTCACGTGATTAACTTCGTCTCCAGAGAATACGGCATGATTCAAACTTCTTGTCCCGTATAAGAATTCGAGTTGGATGATTAAAGAAGACCGCTTATACCCACTACTCGAATAACTGATCAGAGAGTCTTCTTCGATTCAAGTATCCAGGATCCTCACCAGGATGAAATGGATGTGTGAATGGTCAATTTCATCTCTGGAGGATCAGACATATGTGGAACTTCCTTCTCTGCAGCAAAGAGGCTCGCTAAAGAGATCAAGTTGGATAACGGAGACCGACCGATAGTATCTACCACTTTGACAACAGATAAAAGGATCTTCTTTGATAAGGAAGATAAACTAAACATCCAGGATCCTCACCATGACGGTTTGATTATTACTTTATTTATCGCTAACCATTATGTACGCAGGATCCTAGTTGACGGTGGGAGCTCGGTCAACATTATCCAGCATGATGTCCTCAAGAAGATAAATATACCGGATTCGGAGATCATTCCTAGAACATCAGTGCTGTTCGGTTTCAGTGGAGAAACCAAGAAGACATTGGGGGACATCAACCTCCCAATCTACATTGAAGGGTTAAATTCCTACCAAAAGTTTGTGTTATTGACAATCTTTCTTGTTGCAACGTTATTCTTGGCAGACCTTGGATACATGGAATGAAGGCTGTAGCCTCTACTTACCATCAATGCATCAAACTACCAACTCCTTGGGGAGTAGTAAGGATAGATGGTGACCAAGTGGAGGCCAAGAATTATTATTGTTCATCCATGAAGACGACAGCTAAACAGACGATAGCATAGCAATTACAGCAAAATCCTAGGAATGTACTGAAAGCTCGAGAGCAGGACCTAAAAGAAGTATCTTTAGATCCTGAAGATCCAGACATGAAGGTGTTCCTAGGATCCTGTAATCCTGTCAAGATCGAAGAGGATATAATATCCTTCCTAAAGCGACGAAAATCCACATTTTCCTTCAGACATTCAGACATGACAGGTATTTCTAAGGAGGTAATTACTCATAAATTGGGCCTTGATCATTCTATTAAACCCATCCATCAGAAGCGAAGGAAATTCGCTCCTTAGAGGAACACGATCATACAAGAAGAAATTGAAAACTTCTTAAGGCCGGTATGATCAGAGAGGTTAAGTATCCTCGATGGTTAGCTAATGTGGTTGTTGTTTCTAAAAAGAATGGAAAGTGGAGGGTGTGTGTCGATTTTACCGATTTAAACATGGCATGCCCCAAGGATCCTTTCCCATTACCACATATAGATTCCATGGTGGATGCAACGGCAGGACATGAAATGCTTACCTTTATGGATGCTTCCTCTGGATTCCAACAAATTCAGATGGAACCATCTGATTAAGAGGATACAACATTCATGACTCCTACCAGCATATACTGTTATACTGCTATGCAGTTTGGACTAAGAAATGCAGGGGCAACATACCAAAGACTAGTCAACATGATGTTCAAGGATCAGTTGGGCAAGACTATGGAAGTATACATAGATGATATGGTGGTAAAATCAAAGAAAGCTGAGGATCACCTTAGAGACCTCGAGGAAGCATTCAATATCCTCGACCAATATAACATGAAAATGAATCCGTCAAAATGCCACTTTGGTGTTAAGGCTGGAAAGTTTATGGGATATATGGTGACTAAAAGAGGAATTGAAGCAAGCCCCGAGCAAATTGAAGCCATCATCAATTTGAAATCTCCTGCAAATGCAAAGGATGTCTAAAGGCTCACGGGAAGAATAGCTGCTCTCAATAGGTTCATCTCAAGATCCTCCGAGAAGTGCAAGGACTTCTATGACATCCTTAAGAAGAATAAGAAGTTTGAATGGACGGAAAAGCATGAGGCTGCGCTTACAGCCTTGAAGGATTACTTATCCTCAGCTCCAGCTCTAATGAAGCCTGTGGATGGAGAATCCTTATATATGTATTTAGCTATCTCAGGAAATGCAGTAAGTGCCGTTTTATTAAAGGATCATGAAGGTGAACAACATCCCGTTTAGTATGTAAGTAAAAGCCTCTTAGACGCAGAGGTCAGGTATTCTCACCTTGAAAATTAATTCTTGCTTTGATTATGGCCTCAACCAAGTTAAGACACTATTTTGAAACACGTACTATTATTTTGGGAACTAACTATCCTGTTAAGAATGTGCTTAGAAAACCATAAATGTCAGGTAGAATGGCCAAGTGGGTTATGAAGCTGAGTGCATATGATATTCAGTTTGAGCCTAGAACATCCATTAAATCACAAGCGCTTGCAGACTTTGTGGCTAATTTCAGTAGTGACATGCAAAATGAAGCTGATTTAGAATTCCAACAACTTGAAGAAACCAAGGATCCTTGGATCCTCTTCACAGATGGAGCATCCAATGTAAGAGGAACAGGTTTAGGCACACTACTAAAATCGCCACAGGGGGACATAATACCCCAGTCCATTGCATGTGCATTCCAAGCTACCAACAACGAGGCAGAATATGAAGCACTTATCGCAGGTTTACTCTTAGATAAACAGATGAGGATCAGGTATCTTCAAGTTTATATAGACTCTTTACTTATTACTAACCACTTTAACGGTTCTTATACTGTGAAAGGTGAGAATATGGTCAAATATTTAGAAATTGTGAAGGAATTGGCGAAATCCTTTGAATTGTTTAGTATAATACAGGTACCAAGGGAAGAGAATGCTGAGGCAGATGCCTTAGCAAACTTAGCATCATCGTTGAAGATCCCGGATGATGTAAAGATACCCATCATTCATATATTGTCTCCGGCAATTGGAGAACAAGAATCCGTGAAGATAACAGTGGATTGCACAGGAAAACATACGGATCCTCCATCCTCTTCAAAAGTAGGATCTTGGATCCTTCCAATCAAAAAAATCCTTCAAGATGGAGAGATCCCTGCAGGGGAAAATCCTAAAGCTTTCAGATTAAAGGTATCACAATTCATTATTTTACAAGATATTGTGTATAGAAAATCTCTTGTAGGTCCCTATCTGAGATGCATTGAGGATCCTGAAATACAAGAGGTACTTCAAGACTTCCACGAAGGCGATTGCGGCTACCACACAGGGGGAAGAGCATTATTCTCCAGGATACTTAGGACTGGATACTTCTGGCCAACAATGAAGAATGATGCTATGGAATACTCAAAGAAGTGTGATGCTTGCCAAAGGCATGGAAACATTCTTCACCAGCCAGCAGAACCTATGTATCCTATATCCTCTTCATGGCCTTTCATGAAATGGGGAATGGATATTGTAGGCAAGCTACCAAAGGCACCAGGCGGAAAGGTCTTTATTCTTGCTATGACAGACTACTTCTCTAAATGGATTGAAGCAGAAGCATTCGTGCAAGTCCGAGAAAGGGAAGTTATATCCTTTATTAAACGAAATATTATAACTAGATTTGGTATCCCTTCTGAAATCGTTTGTGACAATGGTTCCCAGTTTATCGGGAAAAGCACCACTAACTTTTGTGACAGTTGGGTCATCAAGATGATCACTTCTACACCAGTTCATCCTCAAGCCAATGGTCAAGCAGAGTCTAGCAACAAAATCATCATCAACAATTTAAAGAAGAAACTAGGATCCAAGAAGGGAAAATGGGCTGAAGAACTTCCTTATGTTCTTTGGCCAGACAGACTTACACCTAAAAATGCAACAGGCCAAACACCCTTCTCATTGGTGTTTGGATCAGAAGTAGTAATCCCTACAGAGATGGTGGTTCCTACAACCAGAACGAGCATCCGTGATCCTGAACTCAATGAAGATATTCTCCTTGAAGACTTGGATACTATTGAAGAACTTAGAGACCTAACCAAAATCAGAATGGCAGCATATCAACAAAGGGTAGCTGGGGCATACAACAAAAATATAAGGATAAGAAGATTTCAAGAAGGAGATTTAGTCTTGAGGAAAACCTTCCAAAACACAACCAATCCGGCAGATGGGAAACTAGAACCCAAGTGGGAAGGTCCTTATCTAATCGAGTCGGAAGCAGGGAAAGGGGCATATCATTTGCTCACCATGGAAGGCAACAGATTACCAAGAACATGGAATGCTATCCATCTCAAGAAGTATTTTTTCTAGTCAGGATCTAATATCCTTTGAAAATCAAGCATCCATCTAGGATCAAGGATCCTAAAATTGGTAATATATATCTGATCACTTATTTATTTCATATTCTTGTTAATAATTTAAGGATAATGTATTCTTAACATTTATCTTTTCCAAGTTTTTAAGTAACAATGCAGATTTCAATAAGAGGTTCAATGTCTAAGAGGTTGGCCACCTCTCCCTCACGCTTAAGGTACATTGCTATTTTTCTTGGCCTAGCCCACGATTGGATATGACCCCCGATGGTCATATCCTCCAAGGTTTAAAGGTTTACACCTTGTTATAAATTAGAGTTTCTACACTCTCGCCTGGAGCGCACGCTATCCAACGTATAGTCCGGGGCAGCGGGACCAGTACACGCTTAGTGGCTGACAATTTCGTTGCTTTCGGCTATATGGAGGATCCTACGATTTATGGTAGACGTACCATACCACCGGTTTATAACGTTTTCAAGTTATCTCAAGACAAAGGTTTCTAACATTTTCATGTTAGCTAAGGTTTATAACGTTTTCACGTTATCTCACGTTTGGGCTAAATCCCGGTTTGGGCGAGTCCCCAGTTAACATCCGTATTTGGGCTTGTCCCCAGTTTTTGGGCTTGTCCCCAGTTCACAGGCGTGTCCCCAGATTACACGGGCTTGTCCCCAGTTGCACGGGCTTGTCCCCAGTTTATTGGGTCTAATCCCAGATAATATCATAAGTTACTTGCATGATGTATCATTATTCTCAATCTATTTTTAAAAGGATTTAAGATCCTGGTTTATTTTTGTAAGGATATTTTATCCTAAAAACTTTTTACTAAAGAATATTATTTCTTAAAACTTTCAATGAGACTTAAGCTATATCAAACAAACTTTCAAAATAACAAGTAACAAGCGAATAGTCAAAAGTTTTAGATTATTATTAAACATAAGTAACCTGGACTTATCCAAAAATCTTAATCCGGATTTTACCATTCAAAAAATGGACCATCCACCCGGGTTAATCAGGTGTTACTAGTTGATCATGATTTGCAAGGAGAAGAATATACAGCCGGAAGGGAAGTTCCCAAGGAAACTCCATTGATATATGACAATTATATCTAGCTTGTCAAATCTCATATGGTTTTGCAGGAAGTTTGAATTTAAAGGCAAAATGACAGCTGTGATCTTATCACAACCGCCATTTTGGGGGCAATTGTTAGTGCACAGAAATTTGACACCGTGGATATGTTATCCTGGCATATGTTTTGGATCAGTTATCCTTAGCGTGTGTTCTAGATCCCGTCAGGATCAAGGATCCACAGTACTTATTATTTACTAACGGTTGTTCTCATGTGTGGTCTTATATTTAGCAGGTATAACGGTTAGAAGACTCATTCTATCCACTAAATTGCAGTCAAGAAGATATTGACGTGTATGGATTAATTATCCTTCTGAAAAGTTCCAGAGCTATGTCAGGATCATGGATCCTCGGTATTTGCTGCTATTAACGGTTGTATCTTATATGAAGGCTGATATTTAATAAGTTTAAGGGCTAGAAGACCTGGTCTACCACCTATTTCGCAGCCTGAGTGATGGAGCACGTGGTCAAAGTGGCTGTTACGATTATATTGAAGACATGGCGGATTTTTAGGGATTATTAGTTAATAGTCTTTATTAATCATAACTCCCTTGAGTTATTATCTTTTATATATAATGGAAATTGTGATCAGTTAGGGGACACATGTATTCTCACACACACTAGAGCAGAACCATATACTCTCTCTACACACTAGCTTTCTTTGTAATATCGATCATCAACTCCACAACACTTATAACCACCTTTTATTTATCAATATACTTGATGGTGATAGTTTTCACCGTCTGAGGGTTTTTTGTGCCGGAGACCACGATAATCACATACTCATCGACCAAAGGTTACCTTGTTGATCTTTAACCGAAAAGAATCGACCAACGATTACTTAGTTAATCCTTGACCGAGGAAGTTCGACCAGAGATTACCTTGATAAGTTTTGACCAAAGTAAGACTATCTTGGTTAAGGGCTTTTTCCCTCGTGATCAAATCACTGTGTTCACACAAATTACGATTACGCATCCAATATTATCGAATTAACACTATACCTCACATTTACGAATTTGGAAACTGGATCCTTAACAGATTTTTATCCAAAACAATAAACATCTACATATATACTCCTAACCTATTCTACTTTCGTTCATCATTTCAATATCATTTATATGTCTTTCATAACACATTCACATAGCATACACTTACCATTTAAGATATGTGTATTAACTAACACATATGAGTATGCACACAGCCCCGAAAAACATAACAAAGATTGGGGCTAGAAACTCAATGAGTCTTGTTCTTCTCCGAGTTAACAATAATACCATTCCTTATCTGTGCACGGCTAATCGTGTAATAATTATTAGTATCATTTAACTACCTCTAACTAATCATTTAAACAAATCATCATTCTAATAGAGTCTCCATTCTAATCGAATCACAATTCTAATCGAATGACATATTCTAATCGAATGGCAGATTTTAATCGAATGACCATTCGATTCAATTACTTTGTCCATTCGATTCGATTACATTGCCCATTCGATTTGATTACTTTACCCATTCGATTCGATTACTTTGCCCATTCGATTCGATTACTTTTCCTATTCAATACGATTACTTTTCCTATTCAATACGATTACTTTGCCCATTTGATTCGATTACCTTTTCTTTTGAATCAAGTTTCTTAAGGACTCGATTCATATATGGTTTCCATTCTTATCACTTCCAGCCTTTCCTTTTAGCTTGTTTTGCATAAGAAACGAGCCTTGGTCTATTATCACATCGTTTTCTTACACTAACCCGGTCCAAACGTTACCCGCTTTTCCTATTTCATTCCAAACATCTCGGTTACGTTCAAGTTTACATTTTTCTTACATAATAAGAACTATCATACCAAGTTTCATGCAAAACCGACTTCGTTTAGCCGTCCTTTTCATGAACCGAACACTACTCATTTACTCATAAGTTCATTACTTTATAAATAATCATGGCCCGTTATATTATCCTACCAATTTTCATGCAAATCCGTACACAAAAAGTAAACCTTTTTTAACAAAAATGTACCTTTGAAGTTTATGTTCGAATCACTCGAATAGACCAAAACCATATCAAACGAACTCTTAATTGAGTGAATTAAGCGGCCACGGAACCGTATCACCACGATCTACAAATCCATCCACTTGCCGTCACCGGAAAAGCTGAACAGTTGCCGAAAAATTCTATTTTCCAATGTTACGATTTTCTGGTTAAAACCCGGACTTCCCGAACTCTGATCGAAGATCTGATATGTAGGAATCTTCATTTATATTCCATGAACACTTAGTGAAAATTTGAGACCGATTCGACGGTTAGATCTCCAGGAATCACTGGATCTTTATGGGTGGTTTTCTCAAAAACGGGACTTGAAGAAGTGTGTGTTTTCTTGAGGTGTGGAGGCAATGATGAAAATGAAATGAGATGGTGACTATTCTTATAAGATAGGGTTAGGGTTTCATGTTTAAATTTTCATCTAATGACACTTATTACCCCGATACTTTAGATTATTACATTTATCATTTATTTAAAATATCAAACGAAATTTTGGGATGTTACACTAATAATGCAATTTGATGGCTTGAGAAAATGCATGGAGTAACCCGAGATCTTTTAAATGTTTCGTTTATATTAATATTTAAGATATAGATTTTTATTGAAACTATAATTTCACATTAATTACATTCATTTTTAATATTTACCATATATACCCTTCTATTATTCCCTCCTAAATAATCATCCATTCATAACTTCTAATTAAATTATTTTAATTCTCTATAAAATTATTCCTTTATCACTTCAAAAATTACATCTAAAGATAATTTTGAAAAACTTGATGTACACAGTTAGTATTAAATAATTGTTCTTGTTATTGTTGTTAGCGATGAAAACGTTTCAACAAAAGGGTAATATACAAACTAATTAAAACTAAAAAATGCAGCAAGAATTTGCAAGACTATACAAATAGATAAATCATTTTGAATAAGCATTTTGATTAAAAAATGGAATGAAATTAATTATGCTAAAAACGTGTTAGGTTAGCTAATAAGTGAATTGTAATTCATACCAATGAATTCCCTAACTCATTGGAAAGCAACTTTCCTTCTTAATATTCATGGAATGTGTAACATTATATCAAAATATTTGAAATATACCAAAACTCCTATCATCTTTCCAAACCTTTCTTCTCCTTGTGTTCACTTGCTCCGGTAGTCTGGTGATCAAGAAGTCAAAGGTAGTAAAATGTAAAAATAGTATGCAGTGTTGATGTTTAAGGATTCTTACATTTCTCTTCCTGTATTTTGAAGCATAACATAGGCATATGAATAGTTATATTTATCGTGTAAATTATATAGCGGAAAATTAGAAGTGAAAAAATACTTTTGGGAATTAAAAATAACTAATTAGTAGATAAGATTTAGAAAGGAATAACAGAAAAGTAAATATAGTAAATGTTGAAATATTAATGTAACTAGGTTACTGACCGGTGTACGACACAGGTAGAGATATATAAATCATCTAACAAAAACATGTAATTTCAAATGACAACATGACTTTTAATATGTTTTTTTATGATGGCAACATGATATTTAGTTGTAAATAATATTCGCACGAAAAGAGAGTATCGAAAAACATAAAGTTGAAAAAAAATAAGATACAAAGTACAATGTTAAGAAACATAATTCAAACTTGAAAATATAAAATTCATAAAATACTAAATTTTTCCTTATAATTATATTTGTAGTTATGTTTGCAACTTTACCTTGCTTGTCTAGTATAAACATTTTAACGTCGTCTCTACTATTTACTATAGATAAAGCTACACAAAATTGATCATGTGTAAACACCGGATCTCTCAGGTATATGCTAACTTTTGCTAGAGACAGTCCTTCACTTATGTTAATGGTCATTGCAAAACAAATTACAAGTGGAAACTACCTTTTCTTCGATTTAAACGAACTTTCTTATCTAAAGGTGTTAGACCACTACGAGTTATAAAAGTGTGATAACCGATATTAGTACCTGAAATAACTTTTACTTCAATAACACCCTTCCCAAATTAATTACTTGAAGTCTAGTTCTGTCGCACATACCGTTCTTCTGATCACCAACACCAACACCAACACCAACACCAACACCATCCGGTTGATCAATACTATCAAAACTAAGGTTAGTAACCCGTGTATTATACGGGTGGAAATTATAGAAAAAAGCGCCAATTAAATATATATGTCATATATTTGAATAAATTGTAAATTCTGTATTTATATGAACGGGTGATTTTGACGTAACTGTTATGTTTTTCAACTATAACAAAATTGGAGGCTTACAAAGTTATGACAATAATAGTAATATGATTGAATAATTGAATGTATCTTTTTTAGTAGATTTATTAGTCGGTGTATAAGATTATAATATTAAATAATCATTAAAAGTAAAATCAATCATAAATCGAGCATAGGATACTCAGTTAAATAAAGTGTAACTCACCTCTCTTTTATATAATCACTAGCTTTTATTCCCCGTATTACGAGTTTGTTTCACATTTATTTTTTAGAATTTAAATATTATTTATTGTAAATAAGTTAATAATATACTTAGGATTTGATTATGAACGATTTTAACAAATAAATGAGATGTTATAACCCGGTTTAATAGCTATCTGGGTTTGGTGAGACCCATGTCCCGCTTTTCTATACTATAAAATTATTTTTTATTTATAAATGTCATTTAATTAAAAGGGATATTAATTTTTAGTATATCCCTATTTGATAAGATTTCCATATCACATATTTTATGAGATTAACTTTTAATATAATGAGATATTATAACTCGTTTAAGGGCTATCTGGGTTTGGTGAGATCCATACATGTGAATTCGGATCAAATGCACGAGAACCCTTCATTTACAAATATAGCAATCTAATTACTTGAGAGAATTTATGAAGGTTTCGTTTATATATATATATATATATATATATATATATATATATATATATATATATATATATATATATATATATATATAGAAAAAGGTTCAATTAAGAATAAGGAGTTTCTTAGGAATAGTAAGAACAAACAAATTTTTGATATTTGACATTGCAAATGATGGTGAAAGAACAATTCTAAGAAACTATGTCGGTTATAATGATAAAAGAGTAATTCTAGGAAACTATGTCAGTTATTGGTAATTTTAAATTTCAACCATTGATTAACATGATCCAATGGATATGATTTATTCCTAGTCTTTTTAGGAAACTACTTATTTTTAGGATAACCCTCCCATATATATATATATATATATATATATATATATATATATAAGATAAGATATAACATTAATTAGTTAAACTGATTATTGAAGTTACGAAACAATATGCTTTTAATTTAAATGACTCAAATTAACACATATTTGCTAAAGAACGCAAGCGATTTCAACTCGATTATGAGTCTTTTATTTTTAAGATTTAAAATAATAAAAAAATAATAAAAACAAAAATGTTAACTTTTGTTTCTCCACAATTACAACTAATTTTATTTGTTTTAGGTAGATGATGACCCATTTGACTTTTAGAAAGTCAACACTATGTTAGCGACAAAAAGTTTATAGATTTCAACCCGATCATGGGTTGCTTAAAAATATTTCAACTCTACAAATAAGTTATACTTTTTTATTTCTTAAAGTTTAGTTCTCAGTCAACCATAACTATTCGACTTAGAGCACCTCGAAATTTGGAAATAACTTTTAGTTTTCAAGAATGAATGTTTTTAAATAATTTACAAAAACATAATATAGTTTTACAACATACTAAAATAAAACAACATGAAAATAGAAAAAAAATGAAAAAAGATGAGACTCAAAGTTTAAATGCTTCTTTGAATTTGATACTAAATTATTGTCTTGCTATCTGAGACCATCACTAAATTTTCAAACGGATCAAATCAACCTACCAAAGTACACGTAATTAAGAAAAATACCAGGAAAAAAACCAGTTACAATATTGAATTTACTGCGATTGTAAATTATTTTGATCCGGTATGCCCTTTGTCATCTGTAACATCCTAAAATTTATATTAATAAACAAAAAGGAATTTACGTTTGTTAAACGTGTATTCATATTTTAATTAAGGTTAAATATAATAAAGAGTATGGACTTGGGTGGGGAAAGATGAAATAAGAGATGGGATGGGCCTTAGGTCCATAGGCTTGAGAGGGTATAAATACCCCCTTAAACCTCTTTAAAACCCAAAAACCCTCATTCTTATCTTCTTTATTCCCTACACACTCAAAAACACACACATACACTACCCTTGATACGGCCGTGACACAAGAAGGAGATCCGAGACAAAAAGAGCTTTGGTTTTTGATAAATCTTGAGTATAAGAACAAGAAACGTTCATAACCCGAAGGTTCATAACCAAGCTAACGCATAGCTTAGAGACGTTAAAGGTATGTTCTTTATCCATAAAGATTACGTTTTTATGAACGGTTTGTCACGAAACTTAGCTTTAGAGTAGATCGGGTCTAGACGAACCATAAAGTTGCAAACTTGTTGCTTAAATGGACTTAACGAACCCATGGTTAGATACGGCTCGAAAAGAAAAATACTAGATCTAGCCTTTGAGCATTTTAAACCCATAAAGGTACAAGCTTTATGGGTGAACGGGCTAGATCTAAACCAAAAGTGAAAACGGGGGGCGTTTAAGGGTTAATGAAATACCATAATATAAGTATAAGTGATAAAATACTCTTTGATAAGAGTAAATAAGGAACAGACAGGACCAGCTCGTTCGATTACAATGTTAAAATGCGAATACAATGGTTGTATTTGATTACATTGTTAAAGTTCAATTACAATAAAGGGTTCGATTACAAGGAGTCACTCGATTACATGTATGGTCCGATTACAATACGCAGATTCGAATACATGTACTTTTTCGATTACCTTGTGTCATTCGAATACATGGGATCAACTCGAATACAATGCACATCCGCATACATGTTGGACTCGAATACATACACGCATACACTAAACCTACTCGATTGCAAACTAGTGATTCGATTACATGCATACCCTAGTATACATGCAAGTCATTCGAATGCACTTAAGGATTCGAATACATCATATATACTTGCATACAATGAGGATATTCGATTACAACTGGAACGTTCGAATACAAATTGTAAACCCGATTGCATTAGGGACTTGCTTACATGTGAACCCGATTACACTTAGGGAATTTGAATACATGCATACACTTGCATACTTATATACATTCGAATACGATTAAAAACACTCGAATACAAGGGGGGATTCGAATGCATACATACGTTCTAATACTTAATGCATTCGAATACCGTGTATTGTATTCAAGTTACATGTTAAACTCCCATTCGAATGCAAGAAAGAAAGATTTAGCCAGCATTGAGTAATTAATTATAAAAGGGGTATAAAGTCAAGGATTCACAAGCATGTTATAATCAAATACCAAGGGTATTCATATTACATTCGAATACATGCATAATGACTACATGGTATGTTCATATACACATCCATGAAAGTGCTTATGAAATTATATTCTAAGTAGATTGTATTCTAATACAAGACCATGCTTATGAATACGATACCTTATAAGGCCATTAGAATAGACCAGACTTAGCCATTTTGGTTGAAACTTGAATAATGTGAATATGGCAATTTTGATACATGTAATTAATGTACAGTTACCCAAGAAGAGTTAAAAGAGGGATAACGGTTAACGGAGAACGTAACAGGATCCATGTGAGTTTCTAGCCCCATTTTCTTGTTATGTTTTCGGGGCTGTGTGCATACTCGATGTGATTAGTTAATAAACGTACCTTAAGTGGTAAGTGTATGATATGTGATTATCCTATGTATGATGTATGAATGATATATGAATGCTATAGAAAGATTGAAAGTATGTATGAATATAAAGAAAGGTATGGTATGGTTGCACGGTATAAAGGGACCAGACCCTAATAATATTTGTGAGAATAGGGACCAGGCTCTAATAATATCTATGATATTGGGGACCATGTTGGGACTTATGTTTTAGACCGACGCATCAAATTTATATGTGGGTGAAAAATATATTATTTGGTCTCAACCAAGGGTGGACGGCTTGAAGACCAAGTCATGCTAGACTAGTATAAATAGATGTTTTTATTCATTTGTCTAATATGAGTGACTGTATTGTGTATGTGTGAGATTTAGGGTTTTATCCCTTTGAGAGAGTCTCCGCCTCCAGGATGAGCTCTCTCCTGGTGGCGGCTGATATTTCTTAATCGATTGTATGTATGAATGTATGTATGAGTGTTTCATCTTTATGAGAATCATTCGACTAATATTATCATACTACCATTTCTATCTTTTGTGTTTTGATTACAATTGTTCATCCTACTTTATTGTTGATTGTTAATCAAATCAGGCTCTCTCCAATACACCTCATCCGTCCAAACATCTTTCAAGAGTGAATACGAGTGAGATTCGATTCTAACCCTAGAACCGAGCTCAACACCGTTGTTTAATACCGATTATTCACGCTTCCGCATCGGGGCTCAGTTCTATCAATTGGTATCAGAGCGTGGGTTACCGAATCATTCAGACTAACCGCTGAACAGATTCAGTTCGCTCTTGAATCCACCATGGACGTTAAACGATGAAGTTCGTTGAAATTATTTTTGGGGATTTTGAAATTATTTGATGATTTGGAGAAAAGTGTGTGGATTGATGTTTGGGTTGATGACTCTTTTGGAGATCCAACATCAATTTCATGTATATTTGGTCAGAACGGTCCAGATCTGATGTAACAGTGTTATTTGGCTCGTTTTGGGGCAACACTGTTCATTTGATGATTTCCAGATCTGAAAGGTTGATTATGATATGAAGATAGGTTTCTTTGATTTCGAGATAGCGTGGATATTGCCACAATGATTAATTTCAGATTATGATACCTGTTTCCAGATCTGAAAATTAGGGTTTATGTGTGCTCGTTGTTGTTTATGTTATTTGTGCTGCTCGAACTGTACATGATTTGGTAGACAAACATAGCCACTGGTACAAACTGGTATGGAGAATGTACAAGTCAGAAATGAACATGTACTATAGGCACTATCATTATGGTTTGTTGGCAGCAGATGCAAAGTGAATATTCAAGCAGGTTCTGCAAGGGAAAATCAGTAACTGATGATGCAGAAATGAAGTTTTGGTGTCTCGAGCATACTATGATCATATAAGACTGAACTCGAGTATGGAAAATGACTAAGTGTTGCTTCGAGCACAAGAGGTGTTTTGCCCAAGCACATCTTTGTTTGGCTCAAGTAAAGGTTATTTCCAGCACATCTTATATCGAGCACATCAAATTCGAGCACACTTTATGAAACCCAGAGCATATTCTTTGTCTTCTCAAGAAAACTATCTTCTTTAAGTCTCGAGCACACTTTGTTATTTATTAGAGCAGACTCTTTTTCGAGCATACTTTGTTTTGTCTTGAACAATTATGCTTGTGAAGAGAAAACTCAAGTTTGTGTCGAGCACACCCTTGCTCCCAAGCATGTTTGGTGGAAAATGAAAAAGCACTAAGTAATCCGAGCACACTTTTGTTTCCGAGCACTAAGTAATCCGAGCACACTTTGTGCTAGTTGAAAATTGAAAACAATCACAAGTGTTTTGCTGTCCAAGTACACTTTGTGCTAGGAAAGTGCTTCCGGGTCACTTTGTGCTAGTTGAAAATTGAAAAATCACAAGTGTTTTGCTTTCCAGGTACACTTTGTGCTAGGAAAGTGCTTCCGAGTACACTTTGTGCTAGGAAAGTGCTCCCAGCACACTCTATGCTAGGAAAATGCTCCCAAGCATACTTTGTGCTAGGAAAGTGATCCCAAGCACACTGTGTGCTAGGAAACAGAGTTTGTGAAACATTTCAAAGTTTTGAAGAAACATTTGAGATTTTTGGTGCCGTTGACCGTTTGACCAAGCTGTTCTCTACTGAAGATATACACTCAGGGGTATTTTGGTAATTTTTCTCCAATCATCAACAAGCTTATGGAATTCAAACTTCATCAAATTTCACGACTTCATCAAGAGCTTTACAAGAACAAGTGTTGACCAAGCTTAAGAATTTAATCACATTAAGTGTCAACCAACTTTTGAATATGTTTATCTGAGATTTTTACAATCTTGATGAGGATGATCAAGATTGTTTCACCCATACTTGATTTGAAGACACATTCATTAAAGACAATTGCAACGAAATTGGGGGAGTAAAAATCTTTGAATTTCATTGCAAATGGCTAGCTTCAAATCAAGTAAAAGACTCAAGTTAAGGAAAAGTTGATCAAGATCAATAATCCAAGTTTTTAAAAGATGTTTCATCGTTTGTCAGTTTTCAGATTTCCTAGTACGGATGAGAAGATAGAGTCATCTCGAGCAACAATGTTGAAAGAATGATCAGTAGAGTTCAACCTCCTATGAAATAGTCACTTGAACAGTCAAGAACGGGTTATGGTTGACTTGAATGCTATCTTGATTCAGGGAATGGTTTGAAGAAGATTTACAAGGGAACAGACAAATTTGAAGAATTGAAGATTATTTGATGATCACATTGAGTTTATTTCTTTTTGTGGTAACCTTGTTACTTGAAGTTGATCTTTGAAGTTCAAAGCCTCGTTCATATGCCCATACAACTATATCCAAAAGTGGTATAAGAGTGATTATTCGACATGAACAATGGGAGAAGCTTAACGTGAGGGGGATAATTTCAACGAAAGACAACGAGTTATTTGGTGATCATGGAAGAAATTCGATGGCATCGGTCTAAGGGGGAGATTGTTGGGACTTATGTTTTAGACCGAAGCATCAAATTTATATGTGGGTGAAAAATATATTATTTGGTCTCAACCAAGGGTGGACGGCTTGAAGACCAAGTCATGCTGGACTAGTATAAATAGATGTTTTTATTCATTTGTCTAGTATGAGTGACCGTATTGTGTATGTGTGAGATTTAGGGTTTTATCCCTTTGAGAGAGTCTCCGCCTCCAGGATGAGCTCTCCTTGTGGCGGCTGATATTTCTTAATCGATTGTATGTATGAATGTATGTATGAGTGTTTCATTTTATGAGAATCATTCGACTAATATTATCATACTACCATTTCTATCTTTTGTGTTTTGATTACAATTGTTCATCTTACTTTATTGTTGATTGTTAATCAAATTAGGCTCTCTCCAATACACCTCATCCGTCCAAACATCTTTCAAGAGTGAATACGAGTGAGATTCGATCCTAACCCTAGAACCGTGCTCAAAACCCTCTCCAATACACCTCATCCGTCCAAACATCTTTCAAGAGTAAATACGAGTGAGATTCGATCCTAACCCTAGAACCGAGCTCAACACCTGATGTTAGGATGAGTGTTACTGTTATGAATTAGTTGTTAATATAAGCTTATCTGACATCATTGCTTAATTGCTTGAGTGTAAGGCCCCGAACCCGGTAGCCCTACTTTAGCGTCGGATTTACTCATAAACACAGTTCTTCAATCAGAGTTTATTAAAACTTTTCGCGGAATATAAAACATCAATCATTTGTTACAAAACGTTAAACCTTTTCTTTGATACCATAACACAAAACTTTATATTTAAAACATCTTTACTTCTTTCTTCAGATGCCAGCCGTTCAATCCATGCCGTGTGTCATCCTCATGCTAACTCTGTAATCAGCTCACCTGCGTGCATACTAAAAGTCAGCTACGCTGAGTGAGTTCTAGTTAATCGAACGCCATACAATACATACACATACATACATATCCGTAGATACATATCCATACTTCACTAGTTACCCTTCTGTTCTACATACACACTTACTACCATACATACACACATATTTATAACCACTAACCTCAGTCTACCGAGAGTACGTTCATAGTCCGCCGTCTATACCTGTACTCAAGGTCGTGAACACGTAAAAGGTCCGCGGTCCTTACCTATGTTCACCCTTTATGGTACGTGCAAGGTCCGCAGTCCTTCCCTATACCATCCTACATCCACAACACGTACAAGGTCCACAGTCCTCCCCTATGTTGCAACCTAAACCATAGCACGTACGAGGTCCGCAGTCCTCCCCTATGCTACCACAATACAACTACAGCACGTATAAGGTCCACAGTCCTTTCCTATGCTGATGCCTATCTATATTACGTATAAGGTCCGCAGTCCTTAACTACGTTGTCGTCTATTATCTGTAACACGTATAAGGCCCACCGTCCCTATCTACGTTTACGTCTATCATCTACTTTACGTATAAGGCCCGCAGTCCTTAACTACGTTTACATCTATCATCTACTTTACGTATAAGGCCCGCAGTCCTTAACTACGCCATCACCAGCCGAGTCTATGTCCGACAAAAGCTAGAGGGATTTGCCATCCTAACTTACTATGTCGAACGTAGAACTCACATACCATTCGTGTACCTGCATTCACCTACTTCACATATACAATAATTACATCATAGCATAAGAACACCCTAGGCGTTCTTTACATCATTCATTTAACAACCATACCTCTTGTCGATACGTGCAATATCCGAAGATCGTTCACGCCCCGACAAGTATTCATTTGTAATGTTCATACATCTTCGATGTATAATATTCGTACCTTTATTTTTGACCTGACAGTACGCGCAATATCCGAAGATCGTTCGCGTACCGACAAGCAACCATTCATATCCATCACATATATCACATATGGCATAAACTTATCACTTAGGATAAATGTATTAACAACACATCGAGTATGCACACAGCCCCGAAAACATAACACATAAATGGGGCTAGAAACTCACCTGAACACGGTTACGTTCTCCGTTGATTGTAATTCCTTTCTTTAACTGGGCTCGACTAACTGTATAATATTTACACATATCAATTAACTACTACTACTCGTTTTCGATAACTGCCTTAACACATTTTCCATTAGGTTTTTAATTCATTTTATAAACGAACTTCACTTCAGGCGAAGTTAAACCTTAGGCGAACTTGGAAACAACTTGGTTCTGGCTTGATTCGGTCGAATAGGGACATATTCGATCGAATCTGAGGCACACTCGATCGAACTAGACACACACTCGATCGAACCAGCTGGGAAAACTCGTTCGATCGAACATGGCACTCGTTCGATCGGATAGATACTCGTTCGATCGAATACGGATCTCATTCGGTCGAATGAGGCGGAGACCATTCGGTTGCTTTCTTATTCGATCGAATGGACTGGTTCGATTGACTCATTCGATCGAATGGACTGATTCGATTGACTCATTCGATCGAATGGACTGATTCGACGCCTTCAAGCTGGGCGACGGAGAAACCTACGGGTTTTTCCGGATTTTCCAGATTTTGACCCAAAATCGAAGTTTTTGACATGGAAATGTTCGGGATTGAAAGGGCTATCGATTCCCAGTGATTTTAAACATCAAAAGTTGCATTTTGACACCAAAACAAGACGGTTTTTGACCCGAAAACTCAAGTTACGAAAATGGGAGTTTTTGCTCGATTTGAGGCCGAAAATGGTTATGAAAACGGATGATTTTCGAGAGGGACTTACCAAAAACGATTAGGAACAAGATTGTGGACTCGGATTTGTGATTTGAGAACTTTCTCTCTCTAGTTTCTCTCTCTAGAATTGAGAGTGTTTGGGTGTGGGAGTGAAAGGGAGTTGGTGAAAAATGAGGTATTTTGGGATTTTGGGGGTATTTATATTCCTGAAATCCCATTCTCATTTATCCTATCTCAATTAATCCAAGTCCATGACCCGCTCCTACCCGATATTAATAATTAAAAACGCGAAATCACTAACACCACTTTCTTTATTCAACATTATAAATTTTAGGATGTTACAAGTCTTCCCTCCTTAAAGAGGTTTCGTCCCCGAAACCTAACTTATTCCCTATAAAAGGAAAACTTCTTACATTTACACGTTTTATAGAAATGCCTTCGCTTTCTGAGTTACCCTTCCTACTTCCGACTTTACAGCCATCGAATGGTGGTCATGTGTTTTAGCTATTTAAGGTAGCTTGTCCATGAGACCCTCGATGCACCAAGACTCATCTCATCCTTCTAAGGGTTTCGATTAGTACTTTTTACACTATTGTCTAAAACAACATTTCACCATAACATAATAATCATTCTTAACCAAACTCAAAATAATTACACGCCACAGATAAACATAAGTTTTAGACCTTAACACAAAACAAGTTCTTAAGCAAATGTAATTTAATAAAACCATTGCATGAGCAATTATTCCTTCATCAGGTGTTCCTCTCTGCAGTTTCCCAAAGTCTTCATCCTTTCGCACCTACCGCCCCTGATTCCTTGCAATCCCTAGCCATGTGGTCAGCTTTTCCGCATTTGAAGCACTTTGGACGATCAGGGCATTCTCGAGAATAATGCCCACTCTTTCCACACCGATAGCACCTGTCTGTCCCAGTCTTGCATTCTCCCAGGTGCACTTGCCCACACGTCTTACATGCATCCTTGTTCCCAACCTTGGCCTTCCTCTCATCAGTTGTTGTCACCATCTCGCCAGACCGCTTAGCAGAGGTAGCCCATTTCTTCTCCTTCTTTTCCCCCACCACCACATCGTCCTCAGCCAGGTCAGCATAAACCACTTCTGCAAGTTCAACAGCAGAGTCAAAAGTAGCAGGTTTATTTGCCCTGACCAACATGCGGACTTTTTGTGGCAATCCCCTCACATAACATTTGATTCTTTTGACCTCAGTGTCAACCATATCAGGCACCAATCTAGATAGTCGGCTGAATTCAGTAGTATACTCACGATGCGTCATCATACCGGCCTTCAAATTCAGGAACTTCATCTCCGTCCTTTCAACCTCTGCATCTGCACAGAACTTCTTCATCACCAACTCTTTCAGATCGTCCCATCTCAACGCCTTGATCTCATCCCTAGTCTTTCTCTGCTCCACACTTTCCCACCAATACATAGCTTCTTCCACAAATGACTGAGTAGCATAACCCACAGCTTGGTCGGGACGGCATTCGCTAATGCGGATAACCTTGTCCATAGTGGTTCTCCATTGGAGAGTAGCGATTGCGTCTCCCAACCCAGTCAGCTTCGGCGGGTCGCATCCTTTGAAGGACTTATAGCTGCACCCACCTTGTCCTCTTCTCCTATCATCGACTTTCACAGACTTATCCTCGCTCGAGGCCCCTCTTTCTCCTTCCCCAACCTCCTTACCATCACCCCCTGCCCCTTCAGCAGTTCGCTCACGGCTTCCAGCAGATCCTTCGGGATTCAGGTTCTTCACAGCAGCAACTACAGCTTGAACAATGGCTGCTTGAACTGCAGGGCTAAGTTGAACTTCTTCATTGTTGTTCTGGTCTCCTCCAGCTGCGCTTCCTTCATCTTCGGTGTGGGAAGCTTCTTCTACCGAGGGTTGCCGGACAAGACGAGGCCTGCCACGACGTCCTGTGCGACCCCCAGTTCCCACAAATTCTCCAGCTCCAGCCATCCGTATTCTAAAAGGGAAAAACACAAACATCATCACTCAAGGAACTATTTAGTACAAGGATAGTAAGGCTAACAGGTAATAACAGTGGCCAGTTGTGATTAGCTGATCACATTACCTTCCGTGTCCTATACACTTCCCTTTATGAGTCTATTTGTGCTGGTTCTACTTAAGCCGTTTGTCAAATCAAACAATCAATTATTCCTATCCCTGACGTTCACATATCTTTCCCTTCTCATTAACATATACCATTTAATCATACACCTTACCTTTACCATTCTCGCTTGAGCAACACATGGCATTCTTGAACTGGCATCTTCTTTCCTTCTTATTTATATCCCATACTCCGTTCGAGTCTAAGCATGTAGGATGCTTAAATCTCTCGAACTTTGCTCTGATACCAACTTGTAAGGCCCCGAACCCGGTAGCCCTACTTTAGCGTCGGATTTACTCATAAACACAGTTCTTCAATCAGAGTTTATTAAAACTTTTCGCGGAATATAAAACATCAATCATTTGTTACAAAACGTTAAACCTTTTCTTTGATACCATAACACAAAACTTTATATTTAAAACATCTTTACTTCTTTCTTCAGATGCCAGCCGTTCAATCCATGCCGTGTGTCATCCTCATGCTAACTCTGTAATCAGCTCACCTGCGTGCATACTAAAAGTCAGCTACGCTGAGTGAGTTCTAGTTAATCGAACGCCATACAATACATACACATACATACATATCCGTAGATACATATCCATACTTCACTAGTTACCCTTCTGTTCTACATACACATTTACTACCATACATACACACATATTTATAACCACTAACCTCAGTCTACCGAGAGTACGTTCATAGTCCGCCGTCTATACCTGTACTCAAGGTCGTGAACACGTAAAAGGTCCGCGGTCCTTACCTATGTTCACCCTTTATGGTACGTGCAAGGTCCGCAGTCCTTCCCTATACCATCCTACATCCACAACACGTACAAGGTCCACAGTCCTCCCCTATGTTGCAACCTAAACCATAGCACGTACGAGGTCCGCAGTCCTCCCCTATGCTACCACAATACAACTACAGCACGTATAAGGTCCACAGTCCTTTCCTATGCTGATGCCTATCTATATTACGTATAAGGTCCGCAGTCCTTAACTACGTTGTCGTCTATTATCTGTAACACGTATAAGGCCCACCGTCCCTATCTACGTTTACGTCTATCATCTACTTTACGTATAAGGCCCGCAGTCCTTAACTACGTTTACATCTATCATCTACTTTACGTATAAGGCCCGCAGTCCTTAACTACGCCATCACCAGCCGAGTCTATGTCCGACAAAAGCTAGAGGGATTTGCCATCCTAACTTACTATGTCGAACGTAGAACTCACATACCATTCGTGTACCTGCATTCACCTACTTCACATATACAATAATTACATCATAGCATAAGAACACCCTAGGCGTTCTTTACATCATTCATTTAACAACCATACCTCTTGTCGATACGTGCAATATCCGAAGATCGTTCACGCCCCGACAAGTATTCATTTGTAATGTTCATACATCTTCGATGTATAATATTCGTACCTTTATTTTTGACCTGACAGTACGCGCAATATCCGAAGATCGTTCGCGTACCGACAAGCAACCATTCATATCCATCACATATATCACATATGGCATACACTTATCACTTAGGATAAATGTATTAACAACACATCGAGTATGCACACAGCCCCGAAAACATAACACATAAATGGGGCTAGAAACTCACCTGAACACGGTTACGTTCTCCGTTGATTGTAATTCCTTTCTTTAACTGGGCTCGGCTAACTGTATAATATTTACACATATCAATTAACTACTACTACTCGTTTTCGATAACTGCATTAACACATTTTCCATTAGGTTTTTAATTCATTTTATAAACGAACTTCACTTCAGGCGAAGTTAAACCTTAGGCGAACTTGGAAACAACTTGGTTCTGGCTTGATTCGGTCGAATAGGGACATATTCGATCGAATCTGAGGCACACTCGATCGAACTAGACACACACTCGATCGAACCAGCTGGGAAAACTCGTTCGATCGAACATGGCACTCGTTCGATCGGATAGATACTCGTTCGATCGAATACGGATCTCATTCGGTCGAATGAGGCGGAGACCATTCGGTTGCTTTCTTATTCGATCGAATGGACTGGTTCGATTGACTCATTCGATCGAATGGACTGATTCGATTGACTCATTCGATCGAATGGACTGATTCGACGCCTTCAAGCTGGGCGACGGAGAAACCTACGGGTTTTTCCGGATTTTCCAGATTTTGACCCAAAATCGAAGTTTTTGACATGGAAATGTTCGGGATTGAAAGGGCTATCGATTCCCAGTGATTTTAAACATCAAAAGTTGCATTTTGACACCAAAACAAGACGGTTTTTGACCCGAAAACTCAAGTTACGAAAATGAGAGTTTTTGCTCGATTTGAGGCCGAAAATGGTTATGAAAACGGATGATTTTCGAGAGGGACTTACCAAAAACGATTAGGAACAAGATTGTGGACTCGGATTTGTGATTTGAGAACTTTCTCTCTCTAGTTTCTCTCTCTAGAATTGAGAGTGTTTGGGTGTGGGAGTGAAAGGGAGTTGGTGAAAAATGAGGTATTTTGGGATTTTGGGGGTATTTATATTCCTGAAATCCCATTCTCATTTATCCTATCTCAATTAATCCAAGTCCATGACCCGCTCCTACCCGATATTAATAATTAAAAACGCGAAATCACTAACACCACTTTCTTTATTCAACATTATAAATTTTAGGATGTTACATTGAGTATGTACTTTATCTGATCTTTTGATGTTATTAAGATAGGATAGACTTTGAATGTTAGTACTGTCTACTTGTCTTGATGATATCATATTTGATTAAGATGTAATTATGTGTTACAACTGTTTGTGTCAAAATGAGTCTTATGTCAAAATTAAGTGATAAAATGATATTTTCTAATGAATTTTGCATAATAGTTTATTTTGGTCAAAATATGAGCAAGTTGATTAATGGTGTAGAGATATGATAAGATTATTCAGTTCAAGCTTTAAAGAAGCTCAAAAGAAGGATTTTTAAAGAAAAGACTCAAGTAGTTATTTTTGCTGAAAACTATGTCATTTGCCTAGTTGGAAGGACATGCACTTGTGTATGTTTGGTCCTTAAATCTCTACAGATTCACAGGATAGCCATTGACCTGAAAACTGAATGCATTTGGGGCAACTATAACTTGTTTCTTATTCTTTCACTTAAAACTATGTCAATAGATCTGACTTTGAAAGGACATATATTCACATATATGTTTGGTCCTGTTAACCACTTGTGGTCAAACAGGATAGCCATTTATTTGACAATGAAGAGATATTGGGGTGATTGAATATTGAACAAGTGGAAGAATGAATATTGGGGTGTATGACAGAACAAGCTTTAAGAAAATTTGAGAAAATATCAAAAACAAGGGGAAGAATGAATAAATCAACCAAAAGTTGATAAGTGTTTTAAATATTTTATCAAACAAGAGGGTTACAACTAAGAACTACAAAGATGATGACAAATCTGTCTCATCTTGAATGAAAGGCTTGTTATTTAACAGTAAGTCCAACGTTCAACCTCTATATATGTTTGAAAATAAAAAAATACAAAAATATTCAATAAGTTCTGTCATACAAAAACAAGTTTTTGACCAAATACAGGAGGTTGGAGTCAAATTGGGGTGATCTGGGGAAAGCCAAATAAGCTTTGAGAAGAGATATGATGCATCATAGCACAATGTTGACCATTAATGCATTATGCTTAAATTGAACCTTAATCATATCACCAAATAGATGAAATTCATACTAAGTTTATACCTGCTGTTAACCTATCTATGTTGTCATAATAATGCTGAGAATGAAGTATTGAGAAAGCTACTTAGTCAATATGATCCCATTCTTGAGATCTTTTCAGAAAATGGAACAAACTGTTTTGAAGAGAAATACAACTGAAATTTGATCTCTAAATGCACCATTTTCTCTTAAACTATGATCTTTAATGAAAATATATTTTGACAAAGTGGTTTAAGTCAAAAAGTGTTGCATTTTGCCTTTAATAGGTTGAATATGTAAGTTCGGAAGGTTTGATGTTTTATAACCTTTCCGAACACAAAACAGTTAAATATGTTTGAATATGTTATTTCGGGTAAGGTTTGATGTTTTATAACCTTTCCGAACACAAAACAGTTGAATATGTCTGAATATGTATTTTCGGGTAAGGTTTGATGCTTTATGACCTTTTCGAGCAAGCTTAGTCAATTTTGACTAAGTTTAGGATTTTCGGGCATGATTTAAAGTGTTTATACTTTTCGGGTAGAGTACACTACTATACTTATTTCCCGAGCAAGCTTGAAGTCTTGAGATGATTATGTTTTACAGCTAGCTTTTAACAAGAATTTTTGTTTCGAGCAAGCTTTGCATTTTAAATGCTGAGTGTTAGTTCATGCAAACTTTGTGAACTTAGGATTAGTACACCGAGTAAGCTTTGTGATTTGTATGAATATGTTGTAAGGAAAGGTTTATTAACCTTTCCGGGCACACTTAGATATTATTATTTAAGTTTGTCATTTTCAGGTATAGTTTGACATGATGAAGTCTCTCGGGCAGACTAAACTGTTTAGATTAGTTCTTAGGCATACCTGATGATTGAATATGTGTATCCTAGCAAGCTTAGTGCTAACATAGGGTATTCGGGCAAGCTTTTTGAAATTTTAGACTATAGCACACTTAACTATTTATGTGTTTTAATTTCATTCCTAGCTTGCTCTGTGATATTTGTGTTTATGAATTCGTTTGAGATTACAAGTGTTTACGGGCAAACTTTGTTTTCCGGGCACACTTTATATTTCGGGTACACTTCTGTTCCCACAATATACTTGGTAATTTCAAAAATTGACTTTCCGAGTACACTGTATACTAGAAGTCCTTTTCCGGGCACACTTTGTACTATAGGAAGGTTATTCGGGTATACTTGGCATAAGAATGTTGTTCGGGCACACTAAACATCAGAAAGATTGCTCGGGCACACTATGCTTCCAAGTATGCTTGATTGAATATGTTTTTAATATGCTTGATCGTATATGTTTTTAGTATGATTGATTGATAATGATCCTTATTCCATTAGGGTTTATGCTAGATTAAGTCAATTAATTTGAATTCAAGAAATATATACGGGGATCTTAATTGATTCCTAGTAAGAATGATTATTGGATATTTCATACTTGATTATTTGCCTTGTGATTAATTTCTCAAAAAATCTAGTATTTCGGGTAACCTTTCTTCATAGTGTCTTGACTTTAAATTACTTAGCTTGACCAAGCAAGGTTTGTAAGTGAAAGGGATAGGGCAAACCTTGTAAATTCAAATGAAAATATCACCAGGCAAGGTTTAATAGTTTATCGGGTACGCTTTGTGTAAGTGGAAGTATACCAAGTAGACTTTGGATATATTAAACTTTTCAAGTAAGGTTTTATTAACTTAAATTATAATAAATGTTTTTAATATATCAAGTGGATAATGTTACTGTTTGACAGCTAATGATTCACAAAATGACAAAAAAACATTTAAAACCCACTTTCAAAAGGTATATAAGAGGGAGTTAGGCAAAATTTTCAACATTACTTTTTCCTCTCTCTCCTTCCACTGCAACTGCTTACTCACAAAGAAACCTAAACCGTCTCTTCGCATTCATCTTTAATCCAAACCCTAACTTGATTTAGCCCTCTAATTCGGACTAGGTAAGCAATAGTAATGTGTTTTTCGATCACGATTAGACTATAATGGGCTTTGATTATGTATTTGATTACTAATACTCTGTTTATGTGTTTAGGTTATAAACTTGTCAAAGAACAGGTTCTTGATGACTTTCTCTCTCTTTCTTCTTCATTTTTATAACTTGAAATTACCTAAAGTTGAGAACTTTATGACTAATTTCAATTTGAATATGTTTATTTATGTGATTCAGATATGGCAGAAGATCAACCCAAATATGTCTTCTAACCAAAACATAGCATGTGTGAACTGTTACAAGTCACACCTGACAATGAGCCAATGGCGAGGATGATAACATGGATGGCTCGGTCAAATGTCAGCTTTGCGTTCACTGAATGCCCTGTCATCTACAGAAATCATTCATTGGATTTCTGGAGATCTGCAGAACTCGTTGAGGACATCGATGGAAAGAGAATCGAAGCAACCGTTGCAAGACAAGAAATACACATAACAGAGAGGTTGATAAGAAGATGTTTATGGTTCTGATCATGGAGATGATAATATTGATGGAGATGAAGGAGGAGCTGGAGTAGCTATGGATATTGTTGCACCTGATCAGGGGGAGCATCGAGAGCAACAAGAACAACTCATTATACCTTCACCACCACAAACTCCACCACATCAAACCACTCAATCCCCACCTCAAACCCTAACCATAAGCCAACCAGAAACATCAACACATACATCCCCAACAACACAAACACCACCAACATATAGCCCAACTCACACAAGTCCATTCATTCCAAGCCCACCTCATACACAATCACTACCACTATCCATATTTCAAACCCACACCACAAACCAAGAACAGCCTAAATATGAACAATTCACTGCATCACCACCTACAACACCACCCACTGACACTGACCTGTTGACCTTGTTAAAAGAAAATTCTGAACTGAAAGAAGGAATGAGGAGGTGACAGAGGATAATGTGATGTTTTTAGAGAAGTTGGTACAAGAAAATTTGAAAATTCAAGCCCTGGAGCAGGAGGTTGAGAAGACCTCAGCTGCCCCAAAACAGGGGGAGAATGAGAATATGCCAACTGTCTCTGGTGTAAACGTTGCTGAAACTATAACAGTTTTGGAAACTAGAGACAGTTTAAAATTGATTTTGAATGTTTATGATGATGGAGAGGAGAGTAGTGAGGAGAGAAGAGTTGAGGACGATGAGTATGATGGTGATAGATCAGATGTTGGAGAATAGGACTATGATTACAATGATAAAATAGTAAATATGGAGAGGGATGTAGAGAATGTTGAGACAGGGTTGAAAAGATAAATGTTGAGGAGAATGTAGCTGCTACTGATACAGCTACTGATGTCCTAACTGACTTTCAGACTGGAGTAGAGACTGAAGTAATGAATGAAGGGAATACTGCTGCTGAGGAGCCCATCACTCAAACTGAACAACCAGAAAGCTCCAAGAGGGCAGAGTATGATCCTGAGTTAAAAGCACTTGAGAAGGAGATTGATGACTATAGACAATCTGATGAAGATGCGGAAGAAAGGCCTAAAAGGATGGATAAAGGCAAAGAGAAGGTTACAGAAGAAGAGCCTGTTAAGGCATATCCAGAAAATGATGTATTGTTTAGAGATGATGCTATTGCTGCTGCTGCCTTAAGAGAACAAGAAAATATTATTAGAGAGACAATGGAGACGGAGAAACTGGCCCAATCCTTGACTCCAGAAGAAATGGCAGAACAGGAAATCTTGATCAAACAAGCCAAACTTGCAAAAGAAATTATTGATGATGTGGCTGATCAAGAAGCAATTGAAACATTGATTATGATGAACAGAGCTGAGGAAGCTGACAATTCCTTAGCTATGGTCGTTAGCATGTTTCAACCACAGAGACAACCTGAAGAGGAATCTGTAAAGGAGTGTGAATCTGAAGAAATGCCCCAAAAGGAACCTGAAAGGGAACCTGAGAGGTCGACTGGTGAAACTGTAGAAGAAATGATGGCTAACATCACCAGAATCAGAATGGAAAGAGCCAAAAGATTTGAGCAAGTGTATACAAGAAAGAGGAAGTTTGATGAACAGAAAATGAATGATAAGAGGAAAACAAAGAGGGGGAGATGGGATGAAAAGAATAACTGCTATATTGAAACTCCTGATGATGATGGTGATAATGATGCTAGCCCAATCAGGGCAATTCCACTGCAGACACTGCAACCAGGTCAATAGATTCCAGGTGTTCTTGATGTGCCTGTTAGAACTGAACAAAATCCAGATCATCCACCCTTACATGAGCCAAAGATAGATGCAGTAAATGTATCAACCGAAGAGGATGATGAAACTGATGATTCTGATGAAAACAATGATGATCAAGGGAAAGGAGGTGAAGCTATCAATATTGAATCTCCACAAGTTGAAATGACTGATGAACAGAGAGCCAATATTGAGTTAAGTATGAGAGAAGCAAAAAGAAGTCATCCATTGGTTGTAAAGTTGAGGAGGTATGGGATAAGCTTTGAAACTTTGGTTAATCTTGATGATGATCAGTTGCAAAAGAGACTTGATAAAGAGAGAGATGGTCTTAAGAAAAAGATGGAAGAAAAGAACAGGGAGAGCCAGAAATTCAGAGAATATCTCAGAAGACACAATTATTCAGAAAAAGATCTGACTCACTTCAACTTTGATCAACTTCAAGATCTGTATAACAGTGAAAGAGAAAAAGTGATTGAAAAGTGTGTAAGAGAAAATGAGAAACTTGAGAAGATGGAAACTTTGAAGAAAAAGTATGGAGGTATGTGTGGATATTTGCTGGAAAGAGGATTAAAGCATGAAATTGTTGAAAACCTGTCAAGAGAATCAGTGTTGGACCAGTACAATAAACTAAAAAGAAAAGAAAAACTGAAGAGGATCCAAACTGAGAGCTCCACCAAACAATCTGGACCAACTGATGAACCTCAGGCAAAGAAGAGAAGAATTCAAACTATGAGAAAGAAATTAAAAGAACAAGTCAGATAAGTTGAAACCCCTACCCCACAAGAAGAGAAACCAGAACCTGAAGATGAACCCATTATTCCTTGGGAAAATGAAGATATGATCAATATTCTGAGGAACATAATGA
This sequence comes from Bidens hawaiensis, assembly GCF_021521415.1. Lineage (NCBI taxonomy): Eukaryota > Viridiplantae > Streptophyta > Magnoliopsida > Asterales > Asteraceae > Bidens > Bidens hawaiensis. Next base: position 407,145 of record NW_027492604.1, read on the forward strand.
TTAATGAAAGGGGTATGGATAAAGCCTCTTTTAATGCATTGGAGAATGACGATTTGAAAAACATTTTCTATATGCAAAAGGCAGAGTGGGAGAAAGCTCTAAGGGAAGGAGAAAACCCTAGAAGCTTTGTAGATGGAAAGTTTGTACATGCTGGTCTGTCAGACAGACCTGGTATGACAAAGCTGCTGCTTGATCTTAAGGAACTAGCAGGACTAGACATTGTTGATCTTGCCAACCTTCCACCAGAAATGGTAGAGGCCATCTACATTAAAGTTTTCAACTTAAGGCCCGGAAAACCAAAGAAGTCTATCCCCTTTAGGCCTCCAATCTCAAGAAGACAACCACAAGGAGGAAGAGGTGAATCTAGTAGATCTGCACAACAAAGAACAATAAGACCACAATCTGATGTGGATCTTCCAAGAGAACTCTACTATGATTCTGTCACTGAATCTTTGAAGGTGATTATGGAAAGTAGACAATTGAGAGAAATTGTTGTTAGAAGTGACTTCCGTGAATATACTGAAGAACAACTGGAAAGGATGGCTACTCTCAACTTGAATGATTATAGAAACAGAAACAGAATGGCTGGAAGGCAGATGAATGATCTGTCAAAATTTTTGAAAGATGAAGCTGACAAAGGATTCAAATTCTTAAAGGAAAAGAGAAGCTGGAGATTGATTCAACTTCACAGGTCAAAGAGGACAGAAAAATTGAAAAGAATGGACATTGCTGAACGAGACTTTATGATGAGTGTCAGAGACAGGAATCCATTGTCAAATATGAAAACATGCATAAGTCTTGGAAGAAGAATGATCCGTCCCAACTACACAGTACAAAAGAATGGCATTATAGATGAGATTGAGTACAAAGAAAATGCTGATCATTATGTACTGAGAAACTCAGATGGAAAAATACTGGGGATTATTAAGAAAGATGAAGACTTGACCTGCCTGCATGATGAGGATCTAATGGATATAAGAGATTTGGTCATACAAGAAAGTCATACTCATTACCGAATCCTTAATATCTTCAAAATGAAAGCTGCATCTGAAATAATCAATAGAAGACAAGCCACCCATAATGCAAGAAAGAGACAAGACTAATAGAATAGGCTTTGTGATGTAATGTCTTCGGACAACTTTTGAATATTTAATTTATTTATGTTATTTGGGTATGTAATTTCGACTTTTAATTTGATGTGTATTTTGACTAAGTGTAAGTAACCTTAGAAATGTTTTGGGTCAGCTGAGGTGTTCCAATCTAGGGGGAGATTGTTGAGTCAAAGATTTGACCAAAATGAAGTATATGGAAGATTGGAATCTTCTCAACCTCCTCAGAATTCGCTAAGTATGGATCCGGGCACACCTTAGACCTCCGAGCAAGCTTTTACTTAGCCGGGTACGATATTTTGTCTATCGGGCAAGGTTATCTTCAAATAGTCTTCTTTAGTGAATATCCGAGCAGGGTTTCCAAATTAGTGCATTGCCGGGCAAGGTTCACTAGTTTATGTAAATCCGGGCAAGGTTCACTTTATCAAGCAAGTCTGTTCTTCATAGCCAGGTAAATTTCACTTCCGAGTAAGCTTTTGGCTAACCAAGTCCATGAAGCCAAGAGATTGGAAGACCGGGCAAGGTATTCATTAATAATAGTGGTCCGAACAAGCTTGATGTATAAATGTAATATCTCTAAGTAACATCGGGCAAGGTTAAACTCGAGCAAGGAACAGTACTCCCGAGTACACTTTGCTAATAAGTTATTTTATAGCAAGGAGTTGAAATGGACCATTGAAGAACAAGGTTGCTCGTAAGGATTTGTCATGCAAAGTCTGGCAAAGTCAAGAAGACTGAAGTCTACCCGGTGAGTATTTTACTTGGTAAAATACTATTCAAGTAAAGTCTACCTGGAAACTGATCCCGGGCACACTTCTATGTTACCAAGTCCTGAAGGATGGCAGAGTACACAGCGTACTCGGAAAATGAAAATTGATGCAAAGCCTACCCGGAAGACTTGTTTTACACTTAGAATACTTTCTGATTATGTAATATGAATATGTATTTACGTTTGGGGTTTTTAGAAGGAATGACAACTGTCCTAGGATGGCAAGCCTATAAATAGAATGTTTTAGGGCACGCCGTCTACGGAGAACGGACAATGCAGACAGACACGTTAATTAAGAAAAGAATATTGTGTGTGACAGCTGTCTTTGTACGAATAAACCCTCCATCAAGAAACCCTAAATTGATTATCCAATTTGTATGATGAATGTTATATGAATGGAAATCTTTTGAGTGAATCTTGTTTGTGTTGATTACCTTTGAATACTAATTAAGCAACCGTATGTTTGTTATTGATTCCGCCTTTAACAAACGGTCATCTTTCTAAATATAGAAACCCGTCATTAACTCCCTTGTCGACACATCTATTTGTGTGAGTTATGACATGATTGAGTAAGATCCAGCTGAAACCAGGGACCAGACAGACCAGACCCTTATCATATATGTGATGTTTGGGACCAGACCCTTACAATATCTGTGAGGTTATAGGTCGGAAGGCTCTTTAAGTTGTATGGATAGTTATGTATGTACTATGAAAGTAAAGAATGTGTGAAGAATGAATGTATGAACGTATGCAAGAAATTAATATGAACATGTTAAGTATGAATGGTGTACATACCATCGGCCATGTGTACAAGTATGTGAACTAATTGTATGTTGCTTGATTACTAGAACTCACTCAGCGTAGATGACTTTTAGTATGCACGCAAATGAGTAGATTGAGGCACATGCCATTGAGTTCAAGACACTGGCATCTCAAGGAAATGTTATGGTGTTTTAAAGACTTATGTTTTATTTCAAAAGACAAAGAATGTTTGTTTAAGACAAGATTTGGATGTTATGTAATATATTATGGTTGAAGTTTTATTTATTCCGCGAAAGTTTTAATTAACTTTGATATTTAGAACTGTGTTTATTAGTAAATCCAACGTCCAATGTTGGTACCGGGGCCTTACGTCATCTTAAATTAATTTTTATCCTGAGTACTTTACGTGACATCTTTTATTAAAAGAAAGGGGCAAGTTCATATATACACTTACAAATATTAAAAATATCATATATATACCCATGCAAAACTTAAAATAGCATATATGCCTTGCAAAGTTATTAATATATCGTATATACCCAAATCATTTTAATATTTAAAACATGTAACATAAATAATTATGGCCATCATAAATTAATTTTTATCCTAAGTACTTTACGTGACATCTTTTATTAAAAGAAAGGGGTAATTTCATATATACACTTACAAATATTAAAAATATCATAATATATATATATATATATATATCCATGCAAAACTAAAAATATCATATATACCCTTGCAAAGTTATTAATATATCATATATACCCAATTTATTAAAATATTTAAAAAAATGGCCATATTACTCTAGTTTGATTAGATGTGATAAAAGGTTTATAATGTAGACATTCGATGCGATAAATCTTCGAATAGTTTGCAATTTTGAAGAAGTGATGAGAGACGATTTGATTGTCGTTAACGATGAGGAAAGTCAATTAAAATTAAAGTAATAAAATAAGGTATAAACACATTATGTAATTGGAAGGGGTAGAATGGTCTATTCGTTAAAAATGAGTATATATGAAAGTTATTTTTTTTGAAAAATAACGTTAAAATGGTCATTTATTATATTATTATTAATGAATATGGATATATATGATACTTTAACTGTAATATAAGGACATATATGATATTTTAGTTACTTTCTAAGGGCATATATGATATTTCAAGTTTTGCTTGGGTATATATATGATATTTATGTTGTTTGTAAGGGCATATATGAAATTAAGCATCTTTATAGCATATTTCAAACACAACTTTCTCTTCAAGACTTATCTACTAAACCCCTTCTAATCACAACTATATATACCCCTCATTGTCATATTTTCCTTTGCTCATTCTTCTTCTCTATCCAATATAATTCTTCCAATTGAGTTTTTAATTTATATCTTCTTGTGTTTGTTCATCTCAAGATCATAAGGTAGGCATAAACTTTTGTTCATGTTTTCTTGTTTTTGTTCTTTGTTTCTTATAATATTTTCTCATTTTTATAATGGTTGTAAGACCATCACCTAATTGTATTTATGATCCTACCTAACATATACACTATGGTGTATAGGGTGGAGGAGACAAAGAAAATAAGGTTACAAGATGGTCCTTAATTGTCCCACTTTAACAAGTTCTTACATTCTTGAAGTTTTTGTTTGTTTTATTTATTTTTAATCAAGAACCATTAAAATTTTGATGGTACATGACCAAACATATTGTATTTATCATACCACAAGTGGTTCATAATTTTCTTTATCAAAATTCATTCCAAAGCATAAAAAACATTGTTGTTTACAATGTTTTAGATTTGACAGCACAATTGTTTGACAAAGGTTGAGCAATAACTTGGTCACAACAAATTGGAACTATGCAAGGAAAAGGCGTATCATTAACTTTATTGAGTTACGGTTCTAACGAATATTTATTCGTATTTTTGTTCTTATGTATGACTTCATAATAATTATTTTAAACTTAGTGTGCAAATTTGTATCCTCTGTGATGATCGACTTTTTTAGCCTATATCGGGTCCAAAAAAAATTTCTAAAGAAAATTTGTTTTTACACATTAATTTAGTTTACTGGAGATTTTTATAATTTTTGGAAGTTATTGATATTGTTAAACATTTATGTAATCGGTTACATAAATCTGTCCAAAAACTGATTTCGTTTTTCTTGTTTCTTTTTCAACTTCTAGTTGTGTTTATACGTTTCTTTGACCTTTATTTATCCAACATATTTTAAACAGGCCTTGATTACTTGGGTTTAGGGATTACTCATTAGGACTCACCCAAGCTTAACCAAAGACCCGATCTTTTCATCACCAATCAAGGTGAGTAATCACACTCCCCTTTTTCTATTTTTGTTTTGGGGACTTTATGCGTACACAATTTTATTTTATTTATTTATTTATTATACAAGTATATACTCTAACATAATTCCACTATTTGCATATTGTGATATTGCTTGATTAGTTGCTAAATGGTATATAACTATGTGTTTATAGTTTTTATGATTGGTTGGTATCTCATCCTCATCCTCATTCTCATAATATGATCATACGTCGTTCGAGTAAAAATGTTCAAATCTAGTGGCATGTTGAAAAGACGCTTTTATTTTATGTTTTTCTAGTTGACGTAATACACATTATCGCAAGGAATTGTCATTTTTATCATTATATATATCTCAAAACTTGTGATTATTTGCTCAACATTATTGTTAACAAAATATATCTATTTGTACGCATATCGCAGTTAGCTACATGAGATGATTGAAGATGCAAGACATTAGTTATATCTTAAGTTTAATAAAAACATAGAACAATCTGTTAGTTTGAGTTTAATGTAATGTTTTGAATTATTTTGTTTTGTGAAACTCTTGTGTACGATGATTTGAATGAATAAATTATAAAATGATACTTATTATTATTTTTATTGTATTTGAACCATGATATAAATTATGTCGCGCCACCGCATGTTTCGTCGTAGGTTGGAGTGTGACAGCTTCATCATCCTTAAAATAAAATACGATGTATTCATATTCCTCGGACTCACACGACTTCTAGCACACGGGGGACCCCGATGTCGTTTCAACTTTCACTTTTTTCTCTCGTTCTTTCCAGTTATTATTAATCTTCGATGTTTTTGGCTTTTGGTTATCCGATTCATCGTCATCTTTCTTGACCGGGACTTTACATACGTTGAAACATGATATCATATCTTTCATTTGACATATCATTAAGGTCTATGGAGTACTCATGATGTCGGGATTTTGGTCGTAAAGAGCGGAAGTCATGAGAGAGAAGAGGGAGCGTATAGTTTGAAATAAGTTGAATGAGTCCTGAGTAAAATTATAGTAAATGTGTAACAATCCTTAACATTTTTTAAATACGGGTTTTATTAAGTAAAATTGTTTTAGTTTTGATTATTTTAATACTAATAAATTATAACATGGCTAACATGGCTTAGTATTTTGGGAAATTAGGGAATGAGCAAATAGAAGAAAGCCAAGTGTCCGAAATAGATCTGGATTAAATAGTATAGCCATGTCCCCGCGCGATACGGCGGGATACACACATTTAAATTGCATCCAATCGCGTAGGATACACACGTAAAAACTACGTACAACACGTAGCATTCTCGCTATGGTATGCGTGGAACACGACATTGAACAATTAACCAGTGCCGATATGCATGTCGCACAATGCGTGTACGTGCACAATCCGGTGTCGGTACACACGTAACCCGATGCCCGTACGCACATAACCCGATATTGGACGCTTAATACTAACATATACGCGTGAAATGACGATTGAACATGTGTAACCGGCATTGGAATGCAGGTGACTGGCATGCATAACCGACACAGTGCGCGTAACGTACACCGATTACTCGTGTTGGTTGTTTAGTTGAGCGCTTACCAAAGTTGTATTATGTGCGGTACGTGGTGTTTGATATGTGTAACTAGCAGTTTAAATCAAGAAGCAAAGCTAAAATGTACAGTAATTTAAGGAAAACATCTTTTAAATAACTCGTTCCGACCCGACACCATGCTAACCCGAAACCTATTCTAGCCAGACCTCTTTCAATCTGAACCATCCGGACTTGACCCCAACCAAATTAGCCCTTTTTTGTATCGACCCATTTCGTCCCTAACCCGTTTTGACCCATGACCCAAACCTGCATGATCCGACATGTTTCAGTCGGTTAACATGTTTTTCTGAAAGACATAAAAAACTATAGCGATACTATACTCAAATTAAAGGAAATAAAATACTCGTTTTTATGGTGTAATGTTTCTTAAAAATTATTAATGTGTGAAAAAGTTATGGTCGTTTAAATGTCGTTGGGGTAGTTGATTTAAAATAAGGGGGTAATATATAACTATTTTCTCAAATTAACAAAACTTGATTTTTAAAATGACCACATTGAATTTGCTGAATAAGAGCATTCACATCCTGTTCCTCATCCATATCTCTATAATTACACTATAAAACACTACATTTCTCTTTCCTATTTAATTAAATAATACTTTTATCATTACAATTTTCTCTCTCCTCTACTCACAACCAATCCAACAAATATTAAAAAATAAATAGGGGCAAACAACGTTCCCTAAATGTTTCCCCAAATTTACAAAAAAACACTACATTTCTCTCTCCACCCTATAATTTACAATCACAATCATTAAAAACCTCACCCTATAATTTACCAATCCCCCTCACATAATTATGGAGGATGGGACATGAATGCTCTAACATTGATAAGTATTTTTGAACTAAATAACATTCACGGTACATAAGATAACAAATGACCACATTGCTCTTGAAATATCAAAATTTTATGCGATGTGGATTGTATATAAAGCAATCAAATCAAGGTTGTACATCTTAAATTTTAAAAGGTCTCTTGAATTTGTTTTATATTTATATTTAGTATAAATAGATAGATTAATATAAAATGATAATTTTAGTAAAAATATTTAATATAATAAATGTTTTTTATATGTGCCTTGAGGCATATGTTAGAAAATCCAAAGAAAACTATTGTCTTACTTCCATCAAAAACAAAAATATTAATTTACACAAATTAGATGAAAGAAAAGCATTGAATGTGGCATGTGATAGTTCAGAAGTTGCCATGTTTCCGCTGAACTCGGCCCTACGTTTATTTATTTTCGGGAACTCTATTCATTTTCTCGAAAATCTAACGTTTAATTTTTGAAATTATTAACTATGACGAAATAATGAAATGTTGATGTATAATCAGTTGAAGATAAAGAATTCTAAATACGACTTTATAGACTAGATATGACATGACTGGTATATTGGTAAAATTTATTGCCTGTTTGCCTTTTGTATTAATATAAACACTACTTTTTTAATACATGAAATGAAGTTTGATGACTGCATAATTGTTTTTCATGAATCTCATGAATCATATGTTAACCAAGATCAAACGATGGTGGTTTTTTTTTATATCCTTGTGTACTTGAAGCTCGAATAAGTCGACCAGAATCAATCATATCAGACTGAGGAGAGAGAAGTTTTCTGTTTAAATTATTATATGTGAGTTTTAGCTACATGAAGTCATGTTATTGGGGCACTTGACCGGGATCAACCATAGAAGCGAAAAGTTTTTTTTTTTTTTTTTTTTTTTTTTTTTTGTTTTTCATTATTTCTTTGACAAGTTATTAAATAGCAGCATTTAAGGGGGGGGGGGGGGGGGGGGACACCCAACCCGCTTCTAGGTTCCCAATTTAGGCTCATTTGTGAATATTCAAACCTAAAACGGGCTGAAGGTTGGTGTGAAAGTAGATGGAGCAGAAGTCAAACAGGTTCCTTGCACACCACCCTCTAATTTAGGTTGTTGTTGGTTAAACACATGCATAAAAGTTCTCATGAGGATAGATCATTATTTTAGGATTAAACACACACGAACCGAACACAAACACGAAAGCAATAAACGAACACGAGGATTTAACGTGGTTCGGTCTAAACTGACCTACGTTCACGGGTGGCAACTAGATATTCTTTATTGAGTGACAAATAATTACAAGTACATAGAGTTGTTTAAATATAGATTGAACCGGGGTTTGCTTCTTATCCTACAAGAAATCCAAACTGGGCCAGGCTTCGGTATGGCCACCCTATACTCGTATGCCCTTTGGACTTCAAATGATAAACCGGACCAACAAGACCTACGAACCCAACAATTATTGACTAAGCTAGTTAGCTAGCCTGAAAAGGTTCTAAGAATTTTGTTTGTAAAGAAGAGTAAGAGAAAACTTTTCAAATGTTGAGAAAAAACTGAGTGAATCTCATGTGATAGGCCTACCCCCAAGTGTCATGTCATATGATATATTGGTGCAATTGTGAGGCTATATATAATGTATAGAGATACTGACGCAATGACAATTTCATAATGTACACCTTTAAGGGTGTGTTTGGGATTCCTTATTTAAGGGAAAAAGATCTTTTTGTGATAAGGTAAAAAGTTATTATGGGTTTTCCATAAGGAGTTTCCAAAAAAGTGTTTGGATTAACATAAGATAATAAGTTATTTTTTAAAAAGTGTTTGGTTTAACTTATTGATGTAAAATGACTAGAAATGGACATTTTTGATGGAAGGTGTAGGTGGTTAAAGAGCTGGGTGGAATGGTGGGATGAGGGTGGAATGGGAAGTTGTATTGATAAGGAGATAAGTTAGGAAATCCTAACATATTGAAAACTTATATTTTAGCCTACTTGATAAGAAGATATGGAAAAGGACTTTTGTATTCCTAAACACTATTTTAACCCAAGAATAACTTATTCTATCACAATAAGTTATAAGGAGAAGAAAATAAGGTATCCCGAACACACCCTAAAACGGCACGAGCCTATTATTCAAGACTTCAAGTCATGATATGTAATATTTGTGGTGGGGTTTGTCTTTAAAATCTATCTAATTGGTGTTAAATGTATCGTCACACCAATTTTAAGTCTGAAGTATGTACTTTATCAACGGAACTCTTGAAAATTAACGTTTTCGATAATTTTTTTTGTATGTTAGTGTTATTTGAGTGTAGTTATATCATTTTTTTATATCTATAATTACGATTACAATTATAAAAATTAGTTTTTACACATATCTAAACTTTTTTCTGCATATATGTAAATTTGCTATTACATAAATTTTACACATATGAAAACTTGTGATTTATAAATGTAATAACAAATTTATATATAAAATATGGTAAAACTAGACTCAAACAATGTTAATATATGAAAAAAATTAAAAAAATGTTTGTTTCTTATGAGTGCCTAGAAGTTCTTAATTTTTTGGAGTTCTCCAATGATACTAACCCTATATATATACACACATATATGTATATATGTATATGTGTGTGTGTGTGCGTGTTATATACATTTTAATGAATTGTAAACGTCAGATAATCTAACATTATTATTATTATCACATTGTTGTTTTAATTAAAAGAATTCAACATATAATGAATTATCTATTTGTCACATATGCAGATCTTCTATCTGGCCGATACAAGACTTAGACACTAGAATATGTCATCAACGCGTGTGGGGAATCTCGTAGCTCTGATAACATATCGATGTTACTGCTGACACAACTTCTAGCGTGGTAATTGTGGCTCAAGTGATAGTTGTGGTTCATGGTGTTGTATATGTTGATCTAGAGGACGCCAAACAGCTCCGCTTTCCAACGAGAATCAAAGAATGCTAGGAAAGTATGACGACCTAATATTTTAGACTCATAAGTCGAGCTCATATAATAAACTACGACATGTCGAAGACGTATTATATATAAATAAATGATAATCGATGCCTTCTCATTCCAATCTCTTCACTATTTATTTACAATCCATTAGCCAAATAAGGAAATACAATACTTTATCTGTAAATTAATTATATTATACACTAGGACAATCGCTCAGTCCTAGCGTAGGAGGACGAACGCATAGACTGAATTTCAATTTCAGAAACTGTAGGGCCCTGTTTTGTTTATTTGTCTCTTGTATTTGTTTAATCTCCTCACGATGTATGTTGGTTAGATTGTCTGTTTCCTTTAATGTATGTTTGGGCCCGATGCCATATATATTGAGCCCAATGGGCAGTGAATAATATAATGGGGCATGGGATGTTCCCGCTATATACAGGGAAGCATACCCATGCATATCCTAAGCTTTTGAGAAATAATCTTATCTTCTTACCAACTCCTCTCTCCTCTCCTCTCACCTTTCTACTTTGGGTAATAACCAAACACCAAATAATATTCGAGATCTCGATTGGCTATAAGTGAATTCCACTAGCTTGTAGTTAGAGATTGATTCAATAACTCTTAGTTGTTTGAACCGTGAATAAGCCCTACAATTGATATAAGAGATTTCGGCTCTACTAGTTGTGATTTTTGGGTCACAACCTTGGCTTTTGGTCTTGTTTGTGTGTTAAATACTTGTGTTGAAGTGTTAAAATGGGTCTACGGGTTCACTTGTTTGTTAATTTTGTGTTTGCAAGCTTGAAATAAGTGTTTGAAAGACTTTTGGTTGTGAACATTTGTGTTCTTGTGTTTGTGGGTTGTTAGAAGTGCTTAGATTCAAGAAGATTGTGTGGTTTGAGCTTAAAATTTGTGTTTCTAGATCTACAAGTGCTCATAAGGTTCCAATCGAGTTTCTATAAGTGGATAAAAGTGTACTTGTGTGAAAAGATGTGTAAAACGTACCTTTTATACTTATGAAAAGCAGATCTAATCGAGTTACAAACCATTCAAATTGAGTATCAAATGATTCGAATCGAATTAACAAAACCATTCAAATCAAGTTAAGAAACCAATCAAATCAAAATTCAAAACCAATCTAATTGAGTCTCTATCAAATTTGATCTGTTTGTGCTTGGAACTTTTGGCAAAACCCGCAATGGCAACTGATACTGAAACCTTGAAGAACTTCATTATCTATGAAAATGAGGCCTGGACCACCAACACGTGGCATTTCAAGAACTACATAAGAATCACTTATTATGCTCTTCTCAGATCAATTGAGATTGGTCCTCACATTCACACCACTGATACTTCTGATGGACCAGTTCCCAAACCTGGAACGACCTATAATGAGGATGAAAGAAAGATGTTGAGTGATGATCAAAAGGCCTACGGTGTCCTGAGTGTGTGCCTTTCACTTGAAACTGCTCAAACTTTAAGAGATCACACAACTACTAAAGGTCTATGGATTGCACTGGTTTATAAGTTTGATGCGGAATGTGGAGATGAGAAACAATAAGAATGCTATGTTGAAGGGTGATTTCAATATGTTCAAGCACATACAAGAAGAAACTGTTGGATCCCTTATCCACATGTTTGAAACATTGATCACCAAAATGAAAAGTGCTGGGATTGATTATGATTAGATTGAAATCAATGATAAGTTGTTGAAATCCTTGCCCAACACCTGAAATCGTAGTGTGATCACCATCAAGAGAACAACGAACTTGCAAATAACATCTCTATCTGACTTTACATCCAACATAAAGTCATTTGAAATGGGTGACAAGCTCAGATTGGGTAACCATATCAGTTCTCTAAATCATGCTAGAATCTCTACTTGATCAGGGGTCAACACAACTTTTCTCAGTCAAGCACATGCCACTATTCATTCACCAATTTATGGGGTGAAAATGTTTTCTACTCAACCAACATATAATTATGCATTCAAAACTTCTTCAAGTCGGCAAGCACTGTCCAGTTCAAACTCCTTTCAAGAAGCAGTAGACAAGGCTGTTGAGTAAGCATTGAAAGCTCATGGGATTAAGAAGTCTGCAAGCAATTCATCATACTCTCCTCCTTAAGTTGATGAATCACATGTTGCACTATTTCATGCCTTTATGGCAATGCCGGGAGAGCTTCTACCTCCCTCATTTCAACAAGGAGACATTCCCGAAATTATCGAGAAGGATCTCAAGAAGATGGACATCAGGTACTAGATGGCCATGGATGTTCATCGTGCATCAAAATTCATGAAGAAGTATGGAAGAAACAACTTTAGGGATTAATATGGGAACAAGATTGGTTTTGACAAGGACAAGCTTAGGTGTTACAACTGCAGTGAGACAGGGCATTTCGCAATGGAATGCACAAACCCATCCAGACCTGCTAACGACATCATGATTACTATAGTTTTTGGCAGCGAAGGTGGAAGAAGAAGTTATAAAAGGCCTGTTGATCAAAGCACCTCTTCTAAACCTAGAGTTTCTCGAATCAGTCAGTGCAATTCAACAAAAGGGAACTCTTGATTAAACTCAAAGGCCATGATCACTCTGTTAGATGATGCATATAAACCAGATTGGGAGGACAAACAATTATGTGAGGTGATCAATCCACTGACCTTCGCTGGGATGGCGTTTATGAATGAATATCAACCTTCATCAAGCTCTGATGCAGAAGCATACCAAAGCGTCTCAAATATTCCTGAGGTACACAAACTCTGCTCTCAAGCTTGTATTAATAAAAATAGAGAATTATAGGACTCATAATGTTGTATTGATAGATGAAAATCTATTAATTAAATGTCAGAACGATGATTACAAAAAGGCTGAGAAGATTTTTGCCACTAAAATTATAACCCATAATAATGATGTGGCTAAATTAAATGAGAAATTGTTTCAGTCTAATAAATGAGCCGGGTTTCATGAAAGACATGTAGTTAAGTTAAATGCTAAAATTGAGAAGCTAGAATTAGACCTTGCCTAAAGAAAGATAGATGTGGACAAGTTTGAATTAGCGTATGACAAACTGAATAGGATTATTGGGGCACAAATTGGGGTGAAACAAAAGACAGATTTAGGCTATGATCACACATCGGTTCCTCCTCCATTTAATGAGAACTACACTAGCCTACCTCACTTTTGTTTCAATACCCCACCTGAGGATAAGAAGTTCTATGGAATTGGTCATGTACCAAAACCTAAGACATTCATTTCTCCTGTCTCAAAAACTATTGATCCCATTCCTATATCAGTTAGTTATAATGGTGATTTATCTTCTTCAGCAAGTCATGTAGAGGAAAGTGGGTGTATGGAAAAGGACATGGGTTGTGGAAAGAAAAGCATTTTAATTTCAATTTTTTATTCCAATTTGAATCTAAAACAATCATTTGTCTACTCGGTCTATAATAATAATACTTTTGGATCCATGAAAATACATTGATATCATTTGTGAATGATCATGTAATTTGTGAGAGTGTTGATGTTGGTAATTCTCAAAATGCTTTGAATAAAAATGATAGTTTTTCAGATAGTGACTATGAAACTATTTATGATGAAACTATCGTTAAATGTAATGTGAATACTAATGTGGTTGATGAGATGAACATAACTAGTTGCTCATCAAAAGATTGTAAAGTTGAAGGTGACTTTAATAAAAGAAAAGTTTTTGAAAATGAAAAGGCAAGTATGTCAAGTAAATATATTTCACCTCACAAAAACTATTTCTTTCAATCAACTAATCATTGGAAAAGTCCTCAACTATACGATCAATTTGATAACAACTACAATGGTCCTCATCAACAAAATTATGTTGATTCATTTGACACGAATGCTTTTGATGTTAGAGGTTACAAATCAGATAGCTTTCATGTTCCTTTTCAAGCATCACATTTCTCACTGCACCAGTTATATCATAGTTATGATTAGTTCTATAGGGTCTCTAGAAGAAAGTGTTGTTATGTGTGTGGTAACCAATCTCACATGCCAAGACATTGCAAGAACTAGCATAAACAACAAAGAGAAATGAACAATCAGTTTAATCAGTCCCGTTCTAAAGCTTCACCAAGGACGAGAATAGGGACAGGCCAATCTGAAAGTTCTACCAGTGAAATGGGTGTGAGATCTAAAATCTATGTGAAAACCAGAAAACCTTTTTGAATAACCAAGAAGGAAATATCAAAAAGGGGTTCTAAAATTGAGAAGTCAAAGAAACCACCAAAAAGAAATGAGAAAAAAAGTCCAAAGATCGAAAGATCAGAGGATTTTGTTTGGAAACCAAGAAGAACACGGTCCAAAAGATCTTCCAAAAACTGGAAAGATGACACTGTATGGGTTCCTAATGACTGTTCTTCTGATTCTGATTCACCATAAAGCTCCATTTTTCATGAAAATAAGATAAAATTAAGTGATTTCATGGTTGACCTTCCCGAGACAACTAAGTCTTGGGACCATGTCTAATTAAATGCTAATGTGTGTAGGGTCGGTCAAGAAGACCCGTCAACAGTATTTGTACTTAGATAGTGGTTGCACTAAGCATATAACTGGAGACGAGTCCTTACTGTTTGACTTTCAACCGTTTGATGGTGGACACGTTTCATTTTCTAGAGACATGGGAGGAAACATTACCAAGAGAGGAAAAGTATCAAACGGGATCTTAACGTACTCCACACTATTCACAGAAAATGAATGCTTGATTCTAAAACCAGGTTTCAAAGTCCAAGAGATATGGATTTTGATGCATACACCGAGGCACAATGGTGCTTACATATTGGACATAAGCAGTTCATACTCACGTCGAACTGCATCATGTTAAATTTATAAGGCCTCAGAGAATGATTCATCACTATGGCATAGACGTCTTGGGCATGTAAACTTTTAAAATTTAAACAAGCTGGTCAAAGGTGAATATATGAGGGGCTTGCCTATTAAAACTTTCTCTTGCATTGAACAATGTCTTTCGTGCTCTAAATGCAAGCATCACAAGCTCTCTCACAGGCCAAAGACGGTCAATTCCATAGAATCCATTCTTCAACTATTACGTATGGACTTATTTGGTCCCATTCATCCGTTGCCAGTAGGCCGGAAAGCCCATTGTCTTGTTATTACTTATGATTTATTGCGTTTCAGTTTGACTTTCCTTTTAGGGAAAAAGTGTGAAACCGTACAGTGTTTAATCAGATGCATAACTCTTGTGAAAAGACAGTGCGAAAAGAAGGTGAAGTGTATTAGAAGCGACAACGTAACTGAATTCTACAACAAAGCTGTGGATGACTTCTGACATTAAAATAGGACAGATTGCCAGTTCAGTGCCCCGTACACTCCACAACAGAATGGGGTTGTTGAACGATGCTACCGAACGTTGATCGAAGCTGCAAGAACCATGTTATCAAACTCAAAACTTCTATTATTCTTTTGGGGTGAAGCATCAATGCTTCATGCTTCATACAAATTGTGTGATCATCAACAAGTGCTTAAAGAAGACTCCTTTTGAAGTCTACTATAAGACCAAGCCACAAGTCAACTACTTCAAGACATCTGGATGTCCATGCACTTTATTCCATACTGGTGCTCACCAAGATCCAAAATTTGCTGTAAAGGCAGATGAGTGTTACTTTGTTGGATATGCAGCCAACAAAACCGCTTATTGTGTTTACAAAATGTAGACAAAGGTGATGGTAGAAACCATAAATGTCGACTAGCAAGAGCTTAATTCTACTAATGCTCACACGGAACCTAACTGGTTGATTGAGTATGACTACCTGTTCAATCAGTTTTATGGCATGTCTAACCCAACATTAACAAGCACTCAAGTTTCAAATTCTATGCCTAAACTAGTGTTAATGCAAAATCTTGTCAATAGCCTGAATGACATCAATCTATCTGCTTGCCCCTCCAACATAAATGTATAGCCAGCAGTCCCTCCTCCAGCTATTGTTAATCCTACTCCTCAACCCACTAAAAAACTGATCTGGTAGCGTTGAAGACGCTTCTGAATCAGACTCAAATGACTCGCTCAGACTAAGCCCGCAACTAATGTTAAAGCACCAACTAGTGTGGTTGAATCTGTTCCCACACCTCCCTCTTCAAATGACAACCTGACCTTGTTCAGCCAGCCACAAATGTTCTGATTAATGCTCCAGGAATATTCCATCCCATCGAAAGCCTGACAGTTGATCTTCAAGTAGATCCTATCACTCAAGTGGAATACATTCCCTAGATGCTCTCTCATCGAACACAACCAACAAAAAACATTATTGGTTCTCCCTTAGTCGGCATCCAAACAAGGAGCAAATCTGATACCATTAATAATGTACTTTTGCTTTTTTTTATTTCACAGGTCGAACCGAAGGACTAAAAGGTGGCTCTCAAGGAAATTTATTGGGTTGAAGCAATGCAAGATGAGTTGTTACTGTGTGGATGCTGGTTAAGAAGCCAGAGAACAAGAAAATGATTGATACGAAGTGGGTGTTTAGAAATAAGAAGGATGATAATGGGGGGTGATAATAAGAAATAAAGCACGGATTGTAGTACAAGGTTTCTCTTAGCATGAAGGTCTTGATTATGATGAAGTCTATGCTCCTATTTCTAGGCTCGGGGCAATTTGTCTCTTCTTAGCCTATGCTTCATACATGAACTTCAAAGTGTAAAAAATGGATGTTTACACTGCCTTCTTATATGGGAAAGTGAAAGAAGAAATCTATGTCAAGCAACTGCCAGGTTTTGAAGATCCTGAACATCCAAACTATGTTTACCATCTTTATAAAGCTCTCTATGGCCTCCATCAAGCACCTCGTACTTGGTATGCTACCTTAGCAGAACATCTTTTGAAGAATGGCTATAGAAGAGGTGTTATTGATCATACACTCTTTTTCAAGAATGTAAAGAATGATCAAATTGTTGTCCAAGTGTATGTTGATGATATTATCTTTGGTTCAACATGTGATAAGCTGTGTAGAGAGTTTGTCAAGGTCATGAAAAGTCGGTTTGAAATGAGTTCGTTTAGGGAAATGACTTTCTTTTTGGACCTTCAAGTTGAATATAAGATGGACGGTGTTTTGATTCATCAAGAGAAATACGTTCACAAAATTGTTCAGAAGTTTGGGTTCAAGGATGCAAATTCCTTCGTCACTCCGATTACTCGGTGTTAGCTCCAGATCCATTGGGAAAGTCAGTCGATTGACACCTTTATCGGCCCATAATTGGCTCCTTGATGTATCTCACTGCCAGAAGACCATACATTATGTTCCCAATCTGTCAGTGTGAAAGATATCAATGTCCAAAAGAGTCTTACTTAACCGCTGTCAAGTGTATCTTTCGGTACCTAAAGGGAAATGTTAGTACACGGTTTTGTGTCTCGAGTCTTTGTAATTATCGTTTTGTATTTAACGGTTATTTTAATGTAAAAGATATTATTATTTAAGCTAGTTCGTTAGTGGAACCGTCTAGTTCGTTAAGGATGTTTAATGAACTAGACCATAAGTTAAGTTACCTCCTGATTCGTTAAGGATGTTTAACGAATCAGGGGGTGGTTTGTTATGTTTGTTTATTTAAAGTATTTTAACGAAGTGGGTGGTTAGTTCGTTACGAAATGTGTGACGAACTAGACCCATCTTCCTATAAATAGAGGTTCATCCTCTGCGTAATTTAAGTTTTAAGAGTTAATGTATCGAACCTCTGTCCAGATCTCTTCTCAAGATTCATCTTAATTAATCCTCTTATATTATACATACACATACATATACAATTAATACTAATACATATAGATAACAGATCATTATCAAGAACAACTGTGAACTAGATCCATTTATCATTAATTAACCTTTAGATCTGAGATTGTTTAGGGTTTAACAAGTGGTATCAGAGAAACGGTTGTTCGATTGCTCTTGATTTGACTGATATTTCATTAATTAAGGACTGTTATTTGTTATTTTTTCATTATCAAGTGTACGGTTTGAGTTTGGATCAAATTAAGTGTGAGTTTGATCGGATATGGATTGAATTGGATTGGATTTGTGTTTGTTAAGGTATAGAGAAGGTGTTGTGGCTTGGAATTGGTTAGTGATTCGGATTTGGATTGATTTGGTTTAGATCAGGATTTGGCCGAAACAGAGGTTTAGTTTTTGGTTGAATTGATTACAAGTTAAGGTTAACTGGTTACAGGATGGATTGAGTTGGATTCTTGTTGTGTTTCCGAGTAATTTGATAGGTAATTTGGAAGATTTGGTGTATTGACGAGTAAGTATCACGGATTTGGGAAGTGTTTTGGTGGTCTTCGTTTTTTTTAGATTATTGGAAAATGGTGATGAAGATTTGAAGATCTTCATCACCTGTTGAAGATTCTTCTTCGTTAATCTAAGTTGTTACAGTGATTCGTTAACTTTAACCAATTCGTTACTTGGTTCGTTACTCAGTTCGTTACCTTTCTGATTCGTGTTATTCAATTCGTGAGACATGTGTCTGATTCGTTAACCTCGAATCTAACAAACTTTTGCCACGTGGCAATAGTTGTCAGAGTTTGTTATAACCGTTTTAACAAACTGATTCGCTATAGTTGATTCGTTATCAACTGTAGCTAATTCATTATTCTGATTCACCACTTGATTCGTTAAGCTAATCTTAGTGATTCGTTACCTTAATTCGTCCCTTTGATTTTAGATTCGTTAACTGATTCGTTGACCTATTTTGTCAAACTAATTCGTTAATTTTGACTTAATTCGTTGACCCAGTTCGTTATAACCTATTTTGTGTGACATTGTTCCAGATTCGTGTGACACTGTTCCTAATTCGTTACTGAGATAACATTCAAGTCGTTATAATTGATTAGTTATCTTAGTTCGTTAACAAACACTGTTCACAGTTCGTTAAGATATTTTCAATTTTAACCCTTGAAGTTTGATTGTCTTGTTATTTTTCAAAATGGCTGGTATGTATGTATTAGCTTCCCAAAATATGCTTATGCAACAAATGTTACAATTGGACTCGGAGATTGGATCTCATTCTAAGTGTCCTAGATTGATGAAATTTAGTGACTTTGCTAAATGGGGACCTCGTTTTCGTGCTCATTTGGGTTCTGTGCACCCTGATTGTTCTTATTGTTTGGATGAAGTGTATATTGTTCCCATGATCGGTGCTGAGACAATTGGTTTCACTCCTAAAGCTATCTCACAGTATTCTCAAGAAGAAAAGAAAGCCTTGGAGATTGAAACGAAAGCTTACTCAACACTTACAATGGCATTACCTGAAAACATGTTTCATCAAGTTGGTAGCATCAAAATTTGTGCTTCATTGTTTCAACACATTCGTATGAGAAGTATGGGTAACACTGCTGAAAGCAAGAAAGTGATGTTAAAGTTTCAATTTAGAAATTTTAATTTGCTTAAGGGTGAGACTGTTGAAGAGATGACAACACGATTTAATCATCTGATAGCTGAAATTGACAAGATGAAGTTGGAAACTTCTAAAGTTGATAAGATTGATACCATCAAGAGTGCTTTACCGAGTTCCTACTCTACTTTCTTAATGGTATTAAAGGAAAATAATTATTTCAATAATGAAGATTTGACTGCAACTGAATTAATGAAAAAGATCGAAGCTCGTGAATATGATCTTAAGTGTCAAAAGTCTTTCAAAGAGAATCAAGATCCAGCTTTTTATGGTGGAAGTATGCCTTTGAGTTCAACAATTTCTCCAGTCACTGCATTTTTGACTAAAAATGCAAGTGACAATGCTACAACAATATATAGTGATCCACGTGCTTGTTTCTACACTGCTGGAAGTTCTGGGTCACCTGGTGCTTCTAGTGTTTCTGGAGGGTCTGGAAATGCAAACTCTGCAAATCAATTCTCATCACAACCAAATGTGAACATGAGGGAGGCTGAACAAAACTTTGCCTTCTTGTCTGCCTTCATGACGTCTTATGAGAATTTGGTTAATAGTAAAATTGCTACAAGTGATTTAACTGATGAAGATTATGACCAAATCGATCCTGATGATTTGGAAGTCATGGATTTGAAATGGAATATGGCTATGATTGTCAGAAAGGTGAAAAAGTTCATGCAACGAACTGGAAAAGATCTTCCATCATTAAACAAGAAATTGGGGTTTGATAAATTGAAGGTTAAGTGTTATAACTGTCAAGAATTTCGGCTTGCTAAAGAATGTTATAAGCCAAAGAAGGAGTATACTGGTCCTAGAAAACAAGATCAAGGTTCATTTGGGAAAACTGGAAATGATACTGGAAAGTTTTCTGGAACCAAACCATCTTCTTCTGGGTCACAAGCTATGATGTCCAACATGGATGGAACTGATTGGTCACAAAGATTGCTATGCAATGACAATCAAGCTAATCTCGCTATGTTCGGATCAAATGAATCTTTTCAAGATGCAAGTGGGAGTGAGCTATCTTCTTACAATGATACTGAGTCTGATTTTGACGACTCGTGTGAAAAGCTTCCAACTACTTTTGCTTGCATAGCCAAAATCAATGAGGTTAGTTCTTCTGTTTCCTGTGTTGAAAGTGAGAAAAACAGGCCTATGTTAGATTCCTTGAAAAATCACAATGACTGTTTAGTGAAAAAAATTGCTTCACTTAAGGATACTTATCGACAATCTTTAGATTCTCAGATGAGATCTAGGGAGAAAATTGAAGCCTTGTCGACAAGTAATCATGATCTCAAAGCTGAGTTATCTGTTAAAATGAAGATTAACGATCAAAAATTTCAAGAAATCTTGAAACATCGTTCTAAGATAACTGAGCTTGAGAATGAAGTTATTGAGTTGAAAAACAAGTTAGGTAAGTTTAGAAACTCATCATTTTTGCTAAATGAGATAATCAAAGTATCTGGTAAGCAAAAAGATTCTAAAAAGGGTATAGGTTTTGTTGAAATTCCACCACCGTTTTACAATGATTATACAACAAATCCTTTTGCGAAGAAAGAAGAAGATGTGATTATGAAAGAATCTGTAGTTTCTGACAAACTTAAACCAGTTAAATCTGAAAATGTTAAAATCCAAACTTCAACTCAAAATCCTTATGTTGAAAGCAACAAAGTTTTTGTTGAGAATGTTAATAAAGTCATCATTGAGGATGTGTTTGAACCCGAAGTAATACACAAAAAACAAGAACATTCCAATTTCTAACCACATTCTTTATGAACCTCATGAATTTGAGGAAGCCGTGTATGGTTCACACACAACTCAGGTGAGAAAAGAAGATCATGTTAAGGTTAAACCAGTGAAGGCTAAGAAACCAGAAAAGAGCAAAATTTCTGATGAGGATTTGTTACGTTTCATCAATCCTAGTGTTTCCAAGTCATCAACTAGTCGTGTGTTTAAATTAAAAGGAATAGACACGATGTTCACTAAGAAAGACATTTCGATTAGCATCATCAAACCGGAACTGATTGAAAGTGTCTTTCACAATGAGACCTCCAAGATTCAAGATCTTGAACGTCAGTTTGCTTCTGCCAAAAAATCAAACACATCAGACCCATTGGTTAAAGCTAAGAAAGTATTAAACAATGCTAAGAAAGTTTATTTTGTAAAATCTACTGGAACTGACACTTTGAAAAGCTTTTCAAATTGCTCTAATCTTGATTTCTATTTGAAAAAGAAATCAGTGTCGTCTGATGATTTGGCTAAGAGTTTTACTAAGAACGTGAGTCATCATCCTTCTGTGGCATCTGTTTTTGCTAAATCTCAAACTGATCATGTGGACATGCGAAGTTGTTTTCTTTGTGGTCAACAACGTCATGTTGTGAGAAACTGTGGACATAAGAAATCCCAGAATCTTCATCCTTTTGTCAAGGACCAATCGAAACCGGTTCCTTCGATAAAGGAGATTCTGAAATGGCCTGTGTCGTATGATGATGCTGCTCACATCATGTTCTCAAATGTGAATCCATGTGACATTCGTGACAAAACGAGGTATACCTTATTTAATACGTAGCGAGTAAACGATAAATCGGTTAATTCGTAGTGCTTAAACGAGTAACCGACTGATACTGATTATGGCCCGTATATATATATACTGAGGGATCATATACGAGTTATATATATATATATTATAGAGGCTAACATATTGATATTTAGGCCCCAGTACGTTTAAAACCATTTAAACGAAAAATGTTTCGTTTCTTGATACGCTATGTGCTTAAACGCAATCGTTAACATCAAAACGAGCATTTTAGCATCCGTTAAACCGAAAAAGATTTATATAACACTTATATGACATGTTCTAAGCAATCCATGAAAATATTTTGGATTTTTACAACGAGTCAGTACGTTTTTCTTATTTTACAAAAATATGCTGAAAAACACTCGTTTTCTCGCTGTTTTTCGCACTCGAACTAGTTTTCTTGCGAAAAACCGAATCCGAATTAAATTTTGGACTGATATTTATGCATGGCACGGAAACCGAGGCATTAATGGGCCAAAAGGAGGCCCAATGGGCCCCTTTATTGGCCGACCACAAAAAATGGGGTGGGACCCCTTGTATAAGGCTTGTTATACAAGCTTGTTACATGATATTTTCACACAAACTTCAACCTAGATAAGAAATCACAGCTGAGTTCTTCATTATCCAGCCAAAACCCTAAAGGTAATCTTCAAATTTTCATCCATTTCATGCTTGATTAACAAAGTTAAACATGAAAAATTAAGTCTTGTTTAGTTTTAAACCTGTTTAACCATTCAAAAATCATAAAAATCAAGTAAAATTATGTTTTGATGTTAAACATCTTTACAAACCAGTAACATATACTTTTTTGGTCAAAAACGCGGATTAGAACATGAATACAACGTTTTTCCGGTTTGAAAGTTCGATTTGAACCCAAAACCAAAACCCTAATTATCAAGGTTGTTAAATGGATGATTTATGCTTGGTTTGATGTTATATGATATGTAGATACACTGAGTTTGCAACCCAAGACCCGGAAAGTCGTTTAAACTAGCAAAACTCATCGAAAACCGACAAGGTAAACACGTAACACTCGTTTAGGGGCTGTTCAGTATTAGGTTGTGACATTCTTGTTGTTAGCTTGTGAAAATTTTCAGGGACATTAGGTATCATTTAAATGAGTCCCTGTTCAAATTTGGTAATTTTTCGATAAACGGAAAATATTTGGCTAATTTATTACCGTTTATTGGCGTTTATTCGGGAAAAATAGGTAAACTTCATGAAAAAATATGAAATTTGGTTTAGAACCCGTAAATGATATATTAAGATCACTGGTAAAGTTTGAGAACATTTGTAGATGTCTAGGTATTATTTGTGTAATTGTGTTTTAACCGAGTTTTAATAGCCGAAAAACACGCAACAAGGCATTTTGACCAAAGAGTTAGATTCTGGAGATTTTGCAGGGGATATGTACTGATATTGAGACCACTTGGAAAAATTATCGGATTTTTCGGATGTCGTTTGGTATAAACGGGCTATTTATTACTCAATTATAGCACATTAAATGAATTTTTATTAATAGATAATTAATCATAAAATTTCTGAAAATACTTTTATAAAATTCTCCATATTTTAATTTATTTTTATAAAAATTTCCATAATTTATATATGAGTACATAATTAGTTATGATTAATCAAAGATTTAAACTATATTTGTTTTAACGAAACCGGCAGTTTCGTTTTTAACGGACTGACTGGTATGTCAAAATGTCGAAAGTAGTCAAATATCTTAGTTTCGAATGAATTTGATAAAAACAAACCTTTTACGAGAATTCCGGACAAATTGGGTGGATTGTACGTGTTTTGTATAATCAAACCCGTGTGAAAACGGAAACGGACCCTGCGATCAATCCAGATACCGAAACCTTAAAATTCGTTTGTAAATTAAATCATTTTATCAATCAATATGTTTACTTAAGTTTTTATGATCTTACCTATTCCCGAAACGCGTAAACGATCAACTTGGCTAGGCTCGAAAAACGGTGAAACTGAGCCAAATCTAATTTTAAGTATTTCACAGTATACAACGTCACAATCTAAGACTATGGTCATGTTTTGGGCCTAACAGCTATAACCAGACTAGTTATACAACCCAATTTGGTTTAAACACTGTACTAGTATTAACAGTACAATACCGATTATAAGATACGAGTTATAATCGAGGCATAACACTTATTGACGTATATTACCTGCTCGAACTACAATAAGGTGAGTTTCACGACCCCACTTCCTAAACTGTTTTACGAACTTTTGGGGTGGAAAGCATGTTTACATATACTTATATACTTGAAAACGTGTGGTGATGTGAATTATCTAAGTACTAACACTTGAAAGTCCCCACAAACACAAGTGATTAACTTCGTGCCGGTGACGTGTGGATAGTACTATCGGTTTGACAAACCCAACTGACAGAGCCGGTGGGGTATGCCGGAACATGTTAACCCAGTTGCACATTGTCATTTAAACTTATTACATACTGCTATGTGGTGTTAGACATAGTATATACTTGGGGCAAAGTGGCTGTTAAATGCCAACGGGAGTGCATGGGCAGGGGTGGCCATGTGTTTTAGCTCGTTTCGGTTTCACTTGTGGCTTAGTATAATACATCATACACATACATGTATACATACACACTGTAAACTTTACGAACTCGTATACTGATTTCGTTGATACTCGTGAAACTTGAAACTCACCAACTAGACGTAGTTGACCCGTTTTAACATGCTTTTCAGGTAAAGCAAAGGTGGAATGATTTGCTTACGTTCTTGGTGTTAGGAATGAAGTTGAATAGCTGTGAATAGACGCAGATATATAATATTGAATAAGAAGCTCGTAAACCGGTTATGTGATTCTCATCTAGTTTGTAAACATAGTACCAACCCATGTAATATGATGTAAATTAGTTTGTGAATTTCTTTATAAACAATGTTGTTGATACCAGTATTATCTGTTACATTCCTGTTTTACGCTTCCGCAACTACCTAGTCGGGGTGTGACAATCCACGAAAGGTAGTTCATGTGAATGAAACTTATGGTCAAGTTAAACCAAAGTTTGTACCAACTGAGCCAATTTTCAAGAATGTGAACTCAAATGCCGTTCAAGCGGCCTATCTGAGATGAAAGTCTAAAAGGCCTGTAACTTATTCTCAAGTTGCTGAACAACAACTGAATTCGGCTAAATTTACTTCTTCTCATGAAAATCAAAAGGTGCCCAAGACTGAGGCCTGGGCTGCCTATTTGAACTAATCACTTTTACTTTGTGTGTAGGGTACATCCAAGACCATGTCTGGTGAAAACTGGATAATGGATAGTGGATGTTCTCGACATATTACTGGAAATCTCGACCTCTTAACAAGTACGAGAAATATTCAAGGGGGTTATGTGGCGTTTGCTAGGAATTCTGGGGTATGATAACACAAGAAGGTGAAGTTTCAAATGGTCATATTACATTTGAGAAGGTCAATTATTGTGACAAGGTAGACCATAACTTATTAAGTGTGTCGCAAATCTATGACAAGAAGTACACTACAATATTTACCGATAAAGAATGTCTGATTCTGAAACCGGGATACGTAATTCTCGAGGACATGATTGTCGTGCGATTACCTCGATAGAATGATATTTATGTGTTAAATATGAGTTCTAATGTGTCAACTTCGATCGAAACATGTTTTGTCTCAAAAGCAACAGAGAAGGACTCTATTCTATGGCATCATAGAATGGGTCACATTCATGTTCGAAAGATGAATTATTTAATGGCGAATGACTTAGTTGAAGGTGTGCATTTGAAGAATTTTAAGTTATCTGACCACTGTATTGCTTTCACGAAAGGCAAACAGAAGAAAAAGTCACATCCGTCTAAGTTATTTAATTCCATTGATACTCCTCTTGAAAAACTTCATATGGATCTTTTCGGTCAAGTGAATCGTGCTAGTATCTCTGGAGATTGGTATGGTCTTGTGGTTACCGATGATTATTCAAGATATTCATGGGTCTTATTTATGAGTTCGAAAGATCAAACACCTGTTCTTGTTCAAAATTTAATCACTAAGATTGAATCACTATACAAGCAAAAAGTTAGGAGAATTCGAAGTGACAATGGTACTGAATTTAAAAATACTGTATTGGATTGCTTTTGTGTACAAAAGGGAATTCATTGAGAATACAGTTCCCCATATGTACCACCACAAAACGGTGTTGCTAAACGGAAAAACAAAACTTTGATTGAATCTGCTAGAACTATGCTTGTCGATTCTAAGCTTCCTGTCCAATTCTGGAATGAGGCTGTGAATACTGCTTGTTATACGCTTAATTGGGTTCTAACTGTTAAGAGACTCAAGAAGATGAGTTATGAGCTTTTGAACAATCAAAAGTCTAACTTAAAGTACCTGGAACCTTTCGGATGTCCTGTTACGATGTTGAAAAAGGATGTGGGTAAGTTTGATGAAAAGCTATCGAGGGGTATTTCTTGGGTTATGCTTCTCCAAATAAAAGAGTATTTAATTTTACTTCCGGTTGTGTTGAGGAGTGGTACCATGTGGTCTGTCAAAAGTACACCACACCTCCTCAAGGGAAAGGTCCCGACTGGATGTTTGATTATGATGGCTTATTTAATTAATTTACACCAACTACTGAGAAACCAGATGAAGACCTGGTTCGTGCATACTTTGAAGATCAATTGGTAATACCAAGGTTTTCAAGTTCTAATGATGTTGACGCTCCAACCGTTGCTCCAACTAAAGATCCTCGTGATGATTCTCCAGCGTCTTTTGATAATGCATCTACTTCTTCTGATAATAATCAAGTTGTTGATCAAGTTATTGAACTTGATAATGATGATTCATATCATGAACTTGGAGGAAATTACACTAACTTATTCGAAAATGTTGTTGTTCATGTGTAACATCCTAAATATTCTAATATTAAATAAAGAGAGTTGCGTTAAATTGTCGTGTGTTTAATAATTAATTAGTGTTAAATAAAGAAGAATGATGGAATTGGATAATTAAAAAGGATTAAAGAGTAATGCCTTAGGTCCATGAGCCTTAGGAGAATAAATACTCCCTAAAACACCCTAAAACCCTAAATTCTCATTTCTTTCCATCTTATTCTCTACACACTCAAAAACACACATACACCTACACCATATATACGGTTGAGAGAGAAGAGTAAGATCCGAGCCAAACAAACGTTGATTCTTGATAGATCCTCGTTATACAAGATAGATACAAGACCTAAAGCTCATAACCAAGCTAAACCGTAACCTTAAAACAGGTAAAGGTATGTCTTTTACCTTAAAGTTTACGTTTTTATAAACGTTTAGTCTTGAAATTTAGAATGAGAATATATCTGGTGTAAATGAAACGTAAAGTTGTAAACTTGATGCTAAAACGAACTTAATAGACCTGCAAACAGGTGCGGCTCATCTAAAATAAACCCTAGATCTAGTATTAAACGTTTAGCCTTAAAGGTTCATGCTTTATGTTATAAACGGGTTAAGTATCAAGCCGGGGACATTTAAGGAAGTGAATACGGGTTATATCAAACCTTTATAAGGTGTCGGGGTTATGGATGGGACAAATACGAGCCATAACGAGGCGATAGTATTGGAACAAGTGGCTATAACCAAACGCGTAGCTGCTACTGGGTAACTTCGCCGTAAAAGTTCGCCGGACGCTAAGTTCGCTGGACGCTAAGTTCGCCGGATGCTAAGTTCGCTGGACGCTAAGTTCGCCGGATGCTAAGTTCGCTTGTATATAAGTTCGCTTACAATTAAGTTCGCCTGATGATAAATTCTCTTAACGCTAAGTTCGCTTAAGTTAAGTTCGCTTGAGTTAGGTTCGCGTAAGTGAAGTTCGCTTAACATGTATGTTCACTTCTATTTATGTTCGCTCATAAATACAACGTAACGAATCAGATAGAGAATCAGACTTAATTCGTTATGAAGAATGAGTTAACGAATTAGAAAAATAATTTAAAATTCTAATAAAAAATGTGTTAAGACAGTTAATCCCAGCCAGAGGCTCTGCCCCTTGGACCCTGCTAGGGCTGCACCCCTAGAACCTTGCTTCCAGGGGCGCTGCCCCCGGACCCCCGTTCGTAGTGGGTTATATAAAGATAGAAATACGATACGAGTAGTAATAGTTAATTGATATGTGTAATTGTTATACACTTAGTCGTGCACAGCTCAAGAAAGGGATAACCAAGAAAGGGTTGTGTGCATACTCGATATGATAGTTAATACACTTACCTTAACTGGTAAGTGTATGCCTTGTGTGGTTTATATGTTATGTATGTATATGTTAAATGTGAATGAAAGCTTGTCGGTACGTGAATGATCTTCGGATATTGCACGTGCTATCAAGGGAGGTAGTTATATGATAGATGAATGTGTATGATAGATATATGTACAATATACGAATATGTATGAATTATTAAAGAAATTATGTATGTTATGGGTATGTAAATGTTGGTACATGATGTCAGTTGTTCAGTTTATAGTGTCTGTAATAGAGTCGTTTGGATTTGTGTTTGTATGTAAGCGAAGTTAGCTAACACGTTCGCTGATATAGGCGAACTTGTTAGATAAGCGAAGTTAGTGACAACTTCTCCTGAACATGCCAGGCGAAGTTGTCGTGTTTATATTCATTAGGTTACGGCTGAGTTAATTAACGAATCAGTTATCGAGTTGTAACGAGTTGTGTAATCAGTGATTGGTATCACGTGTTTCCAGTTGCAATATACAACGTGTCTTTGCTTATTGTAACGTGTGTTCGATTGTGTTAACTCGTATCGTCTTCTACGCTAGTAACGTCTTACGTAGGGATTCCGCACCTACGTAGAACAAGATATTCCGTGTAGATCCGGCTGGGAACCTACAATTTGTATCAGAGCTTTTGCTCGTAATTGTGTGGTTCGGGATTATCACGCGGGTGTAGAAATCGTTCCGTTCGACTATTCGCGGGACGAGTTTACCGAGTTTTTGTGTCCTACTGACCTCCCACCATCATAAACAACCCATTACACCTTCACAAACCTCGAAAAATACAGAAATCAAACCTGCAAAACTATCGTGTTCATCAGGCGAAGTTGCCGTCACTGTTAGTAGGGTTTCGGCGAAGATATAAGGTTAAGCGAAGTTATCCACAACTTCGCCTACCTTCTCAAGTTCGCTTATCTCAAGCGAAGTTACCCACAACTTCGCCTACCTCCCAAGTTCGCTTAATTTAAGCGAACTTATCCTCAACTTCGCCAAATCAGGCGAATTTAACAAGGGGAGCGAAGTTCAGAATCAGCGAAGTTCAGACTTAAGCGAAGTTATCCATAACTTCGCCTACAGTACTGTTAAAAATAAAATTTTTATTTTTCGGGTTTATTTGTGTTTCGTGAAAGATGTCTTCAATAAACATTACGGAACTGGTGAAGATGGAAGTGGAAGCGGGTTCAGCTACAAAGGCACCGAAGATGCTTAAAGGAACCGATTTTGTAGCGTGGAAAGATCGGTTTGAGCAATATGTCAAGTACCAAGATGCTAAAATGTGGGTGTGCATACAAGATGGTTACATTCCACCAACTGCTGAGTATGAGGGTCGTGATCAGATTAAGAAATACAAAGAGATGGAAGAAGAAGAAAAGAAAATGTATGAGGCTGAAAGCAAAGCTCATGCGGCGATAACAATGGCTCTTCCACAAGAGATTCTACACACCTTCAGAAAGTATAAAACTGCTAGAGAGCTTTGGGAAGCACTTGAAAACCGATTTGAGGGTAATGTGGGGATTCGTGCATCAAAGATTAAACTTCTAAAAACTCAATTCTCGGTGTTCAAGTATCTGAAAAATGAATCACTTGATGATATCATCACGAGATATTATCATCTGATGACCGAACTCAACAACTATTCCATTACTTACAAAGAAGATGAGATTGTTGAAAAGCTTCTTGATGCTCTCCCACCGAAATGGGAGATGTACACTATCTTGATGAGAGAAGACAAAGAGTTTGCCGACTATGACTTGGAAACAGCAGTCAACAAACTAAGAACTTTTGAACTTAACATGGTTCGTAAAGAGACACCAACTGATCAGGTTCAGGATTCAGGTATGTATGGTGCAAAAGTTAACTCAAGTTCAAGTTCGAAGTCTGAATCATCTGCTTACTACTCTAAGGGAGACTCGGGCGCTAACTCAACACATGAAGGTCATGTATCTCTCAACATGAATGGTGATGTGTGCTTTGTAGCTGGTGGAACTAATGCTTTTAAACCTCAAGCAACCAAGAGTAGTTTTTCCCCAAGTGCTTCAAACAACAACTACTCAAAGATGCCCATGAGTGTTAAATCTGCTGAACAGCAGTTTGCTCTCTATGCATCTTTCATTGCTTCGTATGAAAATTATATCCAGGGTAAGATTGTTGATCCTGCAACTTTGGACGAAGACTATGATCAGATCGATGCTGATGATCTGGAAGAGATGGATCTGCAGTGGCAGATGGTGATGATTGTGAGATGGGTTAAACGGTTTATGAAGAAGACTGGTAGAAAGTTTGTAGGTGGAAGACCAGGGTTTGATAAGTCGAAGGTTAGGTGTTACAACTGTCAACAGAATGGTCACTTTGCGAAGGAGTGCACAAATGAACGTGTAGAACGCAGTCAGACCAGGTCTACACAACAGAGTGGTGGAAGTAATGAGAATAGAGCCATGATTTCCAGACAGAATGGAGAATACAACTGGAATCTGCATGTTGAAGAAGTGTTCGAACAGGCCAATTTGACGAACATCGAAACCGAAGATAGTGAGAAAGTGACTGGCGAAAGTGAAGCTTACATGGCAGAAGTGACAGACTAGCTTACCGAGGTAAGTACTAAACTCCCTTGTACTAAATGTGCAAATCTTTCTGAACAATTGACAACTATAACTAATCAGTTTGTTAGTTTGGATGCTCAATTTAAAACCTTAAAAGAAGATCATCATTTCACTAAAGCTAGAGAAAACAGTTATAAAGTAAAAATAAAAGCTAGTGAGAAAGATATTAGAAGTCTTAAAGCAAATCTAGCTGAAAAAATTCAAGTAATTGATCTGAGCTATGAAGTGTTAGAAGAAAAAACCAAACTAATAGCTGAAAGGGATAAACAGATAGCTGATCACCAGGTGAAAGTGGTGGAACTTAACAAGAAACTTGAGAAATTTAGAAATTCCTCCGCTATACTTGATCACCTCGTTAGTGATCAAGGTTCCCCAGTTAAAAGGGGAGGAATTGGATATCATGAAGTTCCACCACCTTACAATCATAATTACGCTTATGATCCTAGTAATCAGAAATCTGTTGATGTTGATTTTGGTCAGACAGTTCCGGTTAAGGTTACTATTAAAGAACCAGAAGTTAGTAAAGGCGAAACAAGTAAGCCTGTTTCGAGTGTTAAGATTTCTGCTCCTAGTCCTGTCTCATCAAACTCGGACAAGTCATCCGAGTCGAGAGAGACAAAAGAAAAGGCAGTGTTACCAAAGAGTGGAGAGAAACATAAAACAACTGAAAAGAAATCTCCACTAAACCCATATGTCCCACCATATGTGAGACAAACGGGCAGTAATGCAGCCTCAACATCTAAAACAACTATTGAAAAGAAAGTTGAACACATGAGTTGTTTCAGATGTAATCAATTAGGACACCTAATTGCTGATTGCCCTCTGAAGCAAAGATTCAGAGGTATGAGGCCTTCAAAAACTGAGAATAGAACTAATCACTATAATGGTAAAAATGAAAACTCATCAAAGTTCAGACATTGGACTAATCTTGGTTTTCAAAGAAATCGATCTCAGTTTTTCACTGCTAACAACCAAACCATAAGTAATAATTCATATAATTCACGAAGGTTCGGATGGCCTCATAGTCAATTTACGAGAAGGTATCCTTTTAGGACTTACAGAAATTATTCTGATACTAACTTTGGACAGCCAAAGTACGGGATGTATCGACCCAGGACCAATAGGTCATGGGTCCCCAGATTTTAATCCTCTGCTTTAAGCGTGCAGGAACAGTTGAACAGGGCTGCAAACAATCTATGGGTTGTGGATAGCGGTTGTTCCCGGCACATGACGTGTAACAAGAGTTTGTTACACGAATGGAAACCTGTTCAGGGAGGAAGAGTGAGTTTTGCTGGAGGAAGGGTGTGAAGAGGATATTGCGGTATCTCAAAGGCAAGCTTAAGCTGGGGTTGTGGTACACGAAAGGAGGAGACTTGGAGTTGGTCGCCTACACGGATTCTGATTATGGAGGATGCAATCAGAGTCGGAAGTCAACAACAGGTGGTTGTCAGTTTCTTGGAGGCAGATTAGTGTCATGGCAATGCAAGAAGCAGACCTTAGTCGCCATTTCAACCTGTGAAGCAGAATACATGGCAGCATCCAACTGCTGCTCCCAGGTTCTTTGGATTCAACAACAGTTGCGCGATTATGGTCTGAATTTCACTCATACTCCTATTTGCATTGATAATACTGCTGCTATCTCAGTAACTAACAATCCCGTAAAGCATTGCAAAACTAAACATATTGACATCCGTCATCATTTTATACGGGATTGTGCTGAGAATAAACTGATTGTGCTCGAAAAGGTTGATACGTTAGATAATTTCGCTGACTTGTTTACTAATGCGTTTGACAAAAATAGTTTTCAAAACCTTGTTGAGCTGAATGGGATGATCAATCCCGAGTAACCGTGTTTTTGACTTTGTTTAAATTTAAAAAAAAAAAAAACATCACTATCGCTTAGAATTATGTCGGTTGCCTCAGTTTGAAGGACATATCTTCGGATATGTTTGGTCCTCATTTCTACGTGTAGACTATGAGGATAGCCATTAACCAGATGACTGAAAGTGACCGGGGCGGTTTATGATGGGTTTTTATTCTTTCGCTGAAAATTAGTCGATCATATTTAGTTAGAAGGACACATACTTGTATGTGGTCGGTCCAACTGATCCATTGGATCTTCAGGATAGCCGTTTACCTGAAAACTTCAATTTGATCGGGGCGATTGAACTTAAAATTTCTTTTCGGGAGATGAAATTATTTTTCAAGTCTACTACTTCGTAAGAAGTTCATTTACTATGTTTAACAGAAAATTGATCCAACCTTGGAAAGTGATAGATATACTGATTCTGTGTGCTTAACTAGTGAAGTTATTAGGCCTAAAAGACTTTAGAACAGTTATTGTATGTCATGGTAGCTTTTTATGGTGCGTAAAAGTAGAAGTGATACTAACTAAATCTACTCGATTTTACGCGGAAACTCCTCAAGAGTTGTGCATGTCTCCATAGATATCTTTCCGTATGATAGGCAGAAAAGCGATTACCCAGTCATACACGAGCCCGTGAGTGTTCTGATTCCCGTGAAGATAGCGTGTCAAGAAACTGCAGTGATCCAGATTCGGGACTTGCAGTTGTTTACTACTCTGAAGTTGTGTAAATACTTAAAAAAAATGTGTGAGTTATCGAGACATTCTAGAGTTCATAATATTAATACTTCTCAATCAAGGTGTAAGAAAGAGAACGGGAAGAAGAGTCTAAAGATCGAAGAGTACTTACTATTTAATCAGACACTACGGGTCGAGGTCAACTCGGGGTGACTTGGGGAAAGCCAAATACGCTTTGAGAATAGATAGGAGGCATCATAATCTCTGAGTTGTTGCCCACTTAAGTTTTGAGCTTAATTGAACCTAACACGTATCACAGAAACGATGAAAACCATTCTAAGTTATTACCTGCTTACAACCTGTTTCTTTATGTCATAATACAGCTGAACACGGATCTGTGTGACAGTCACGTAGTTAGTATGATTCCTGTTCGGATCTTTTCTAAAACATGGTAGTCCCTATCGAGACTGAAATTTGATCCCGTGTACTTTATTTTTAAAATTTTCCTACGTATGTAGTTGTATGATTTTATATTTGGTTACTTGGTCTTGATCGTATCATTTAACGCTTTAAAGGATGTTTTCAAACTTAATTGCAAAGTTTTCAAATTATAGGGGTTAGTTTTGTAAAGTATATTATCGGCGAACTTGTGCATAACTTCGTCTGCAATAGGCGAAGTTATCCATAACTTCGCCTGTATAACTCTGACCCTATATAAAGAAGGTTTTGGTCAAAGTTCAGTATTGTTTTTCATAAACCAGCGAACTTATTTCCGTAACCCTAAGCGAACTTCTCTTTCGAATCAAATCTGTGTTGATTTTCTCGACTACTATTCCGATTAAAGGTGTGTAGGGTTGTAGTATCGTCTAATCTATATCATTGATGTAAATCAAAGGTCGTATCGTCTAATCTGCTTTGAAGCAGTTCTTGGCATCTCAGGGGGAGACGAGCTGTAAGGGCGATGAGTTGAGGACTAAGAAGCGAAATGATCGAGACGATGATCCCAATGCATCGAAAGGTGCAGGTGGAGAGTTGCCAAGAACTGAACAAGCTCTTGGGACTTCCACATCTCAGGGGGAGTCAACAAGTGCAGCGGGCGGTACAGGTGATGATGTGGTGGTCGTGGATGATGATTTTATAGGTGATGATGATGTATTACCAGTTGAAGAGATAGAGAAGATTGGTGCAGAGATTGTTATTGATAATGATATTGAAGAGGGAGAGATAGTAGAGGAGAATATTGAGCATGAGATTCCGGATGTTGATAAGGCAGATATGAGTAAAGATATGGGAAATGATGAGACGGAATGGGAAGAGCAGCCAAGATGGAAAGAAGGCTACGCTCAATGGTTTGTAAAAACGAAGAAACCGGCGGTCCCTACTATGTTTAAGAATAGTTACAACATTAGAGGTTATGCTGAATCGAGAAAGGGGATTATATGCTGGTTATATGATGAGCAGTTGAGGCTCTTTGTGATTAAAAGATATGATGGTGTTCAGTACTTCAAGAGGATGTTGAGATCGTTGAACACGTTGCCTGAGTGTGAAGTGAAGGACTTAGCCAGATTGGGGTTGATAAACAGGAGTGATGATAACATGGCTAGAGTCATTGGAAAGATTGTTTGGAAGGAAAGTATAAAAGAGAAGAAGTTTGAGCTGTTGAAACCACAAAAGGGAAAACTTATTGAAGACAAATATAGAGGAATGAGAGCAGATGGTAAGCCTTGGATGATTATGAAGTATAAGCCGATCCGGTGTTTGAAAGAAGTGCCGATGAAACAAATGCCCAAGGATGTGCTCAAAGACCTGAAGTGGTGGTATGTGGATTGTGAGACAGCTGAAGCAGTAATGGAGGACGAAGATGAACAAGAGCTGCTGAGAGTGTATGATCCGATGCATCTAGTGAACTTGTCTCAAGCTGATCTGCAGGTGCTGAATGAGAAGAAGATATTTTATATTACTACTTGGAAGGACGAAGCGAAGAAATATCAAAGAATTGTATCAGTTTGTGTACGTGAAGGAGTTCATGCTTAAAGATGAAGATTCAAGATTTTTGAAGATTACAAGACACGTGTTTGAAGATAAAGATATGAAGCTACTGCCAAGGGGGAGTCTGTTGGTACATGATGTCAGTAGTTCAGTTTATAGTGTCTGTAATCAAGTCGTTTGGATTTGTGTTCCTAGTCCTATCTCATCAAACTCGGACAAGTCATCCGAGTCGAGAGAGACAAAAGAAAAGGCAGTGTTACCAAAAAATGGAGAGAAACATAAAACAACTGAAAAGAAATCTCCACTAAACCCATATGTCCCACCATATGTGAGACAAACGGACTCTCCCTTGGCAGTTTTTTTTATGTTATATACACAATTGGTATCAGAGCCTTAGGCTCTTATGCTATGGTTCGAGATCTGCGTTTTGGTGTTTCTGGCACGTTTCTGATGCGTTTCTGGCCGAACAGCCGCCGCAGGCGAAGTTATGGGGTTCAGGCGAAGTTGTCGCTTAAATTTTAGGGTTTAGGCGAAGATATAAGATTAAGCGAAGTTATTCACAACTTCGCCTACCTCACAAGTTCGCTTATCTCAGGCGAAGTTATCTGTCAGGCGAAGTTTTGGTCAGGCGAAGTTATGGACAGGCGAAGTTAAGGAGGAGCGAAGTTGACTTTAGGCGAAGTTAAAAAAAAAAAAAAAAGGAAAGAAAAAAAAAGGGTTTGAAGTTTTCGTCTGTATGGCCAGGTGTACACGATTATTGTGAGACCGAAGACGTTGTTCCGTCAACGAGTGAAACTTGTTATCTCTTGGTCTTACGTGTGAACAAATACGTGTCAACTCTGGATATGGAGTTGAGTTTGTGAATGGGATATTGATTGAAACTGGATATTGACACATATTTGGGTGTTTGTGGGCAATGAAATTATTGTTATTCGAGGTTGACCAACTGAAGAAAGTCAAATTGAACTGAAGGTTTTTGTCATTACTGGATTGCGGTCAGAGCATATTATTTATGTTATTTTCAAGGCGTTCGAAAATTGGATCCTGAAACGTGATGCTTATTTATTAAAGTGAAAATTCTGGAACAAGTTGGATTTAATCGGGAATTAAAGTGTTCTTGATCGTTATCCCTGGTGATTGAAGATGCTTCGGATTAATTAATGGTCATGTGTGTTAGATTCTGTCAAGGTGGTTTTGTGATGAAATTGATCACTTGATGTTGAGTAGTTGAAGATTAAACCTTATCGTATGCCGACGTGTTGGTGAAGTTGTGGAGGGAGCCCAACTTCACGTGTTGGTGAAGTCAGAAGGACTCACGTGATTGGTTGAGATGATCAATTAGGCACGGGGATGCATGCATTTCAATGACCTCAATCTATTTAGTCGGAGAAGCTTACACTGAAGGGGAGATCTGATATGGAAGACGCTGGGTGATTGGTAGATTTGTGAAGCTACAAGACAGTTTCAGACACGGCTGGTTGAAGAACAAACAGAAGATCATCAGTTAAGAGGGAGTCTGTTGGTGCATATTTTGTAACAGATGATCTTTTGTGTTTGTTAGAATTGAGAGCAACGGTCAAAGGGGAGTCTGTTGGTGTATTTTGTGACCGTCGCTAAGCAATTCTGATCAGCAGAAACGAAGTACGAAGTTAGAACAACTTCGCCGTAGGCGAAGTTGTAACAACTTCGCCGTAGGCGAAGTTGTAACATCTTCTGCCGTAGGCGAAGTTGTAACAACTTCGCTTACTGGCCCAAGCCCAAGCCCGCGAAGTTGTTTCGATATATATATACGTGTCTTGTTTAGGTTTGTGTATCCAGAAAGTTAAAGAGTTTTGTGTTACAGTTCAATTGTCTAGAGAGAAACCGAGAGGGAGAGTCGTGTAGGACGGCCCGAGGTAGAGCTCACCTCGGGTCGGACGTGTTTCTGTTTATGTTCGGTATGTAACGTGGTTTTGATTATTATAAAAGATCTGCAGATTTATTTATCCCGTTCGTGTGTTTGTTCGTGTATGTGTTTGTGTGTAATCGTGTTCTTCGTCTTCTACACCAATAAACGAGTCTAGGAGGATTCCGCACTCCTAGACCTTGTGCGGATCTCGTATCGATCGGCGACGCCCCGGGGGGACTTACAGTAAATACAGTATGCTCGAAGATGAAGAAAGAGGGATCAGACCCTAATAATATATGTGAGAGAGAAGAAAGGGATCAGACCCTAATAATATCTGAGATAGAGAAGTAAAAAGGGATCAGACCCTAATAATATCTGAGATAGACAAGAAAGGGATCAGACCCTAATAATATCTGAGACAGACAAAGGAAAGAGGGATCAGACCCTAATAATATCTGAGATAGAAAAGGAAGGGATCGGACCCTAATAATATCCGAGATAGAAAAGGACAGTAATTTATATAGTATGAAAGTAACGAAGTACGAATGTATGTAAAGTATATATTATGTATCTTCGGATGCATAATTGAAGGTAAGTGTATGTATTGTATAATGTGTGATTAACTAGAACTCACTCAGCGTAGCTGACTTTTAGTATGTACGCAGGTGAGTAGAATGAGGCAGTTCGCTTGATTAGGACACATGGCATCGAATTGAAGGCACTGGCGTCTCAAGGAAATGTTATGATGTTTTAAAGACTACGTTTTGTTTTTAAACGGATATGAATGTTTGATAAGACAAGATTTGAAAGTTATGTAATGTTTTATGGTTGAAGTTTTATATTCCGCCTAAAGTTTTAATTAACTCTAATATTTAGAACTATGTTTATGAGTAAATCCAACGTCCAAAGTAGGGCACCGGTAACGGGGCCTTACATCCTGAGAATCCCACTCTTAGGATTCACAATTATCATCCAAAGGAAAACATCATTGGAGAACTCGATGCGGGCATTCAAACACGTCATCGAGTTGCTTCTTCGAGTGAGAATAATGCATTGTGTGCTTATGCAGATTTACATTCGTCCGGAATTGTAAATATTGCCAAATTCACTTGCTTTCTATCCCAAGTTGAGCCAACGACAACTCTTATGGCACCTCAATATCCTTCTTGGGTAGAAGCTATGAAAGAGGAATTGCAATAATTCGCACGTTTGGGTGTTTGGGATCTTATCGACAAACCCACTAGAGTTAAGAAGCCCATTCCAACTAAGTGGGTATTTAAATGCAAAAAGGACGATTGTGGGGTGATCGTGAGAAATACGCTCCGGTTGCAAGATTGGAAGCTATACGTATTTTTCTGGCTTATGCGGCTTACAATAATATTAAAGTCTATCAAATGGATGTTAAAAGTGCTTTTCTCAACGGTGAGCTACACAAGGAAGTGTTTGTGTTACAGCCTCCTGGCTTTGAAGACCGAGTTTATCGCTTAAACAAGGCGTTGTATGGTCTACGTCAAGCCCCGAGAGCTTGGTATGGCACGCTTGCCGACCATCTGACTGATAACGGCTTCAAACGAGGGACCGTTGACTGCACTTTATTTTGTAAAAACATTGGTGATGATCTTCTCCTCGTTCAGATTTATGTCGACGACGTTATCTTTAGGTCAACAAACGACGCGTTATGTAAGGAATTCGCGAAGTCAATGCAAACAAAGTTCGAAATGAGTTCGATGGGACAGATGAACTTCTTTTTAGGGTTGCAGGTTCAACAGTCTGCGAAAGGAATCTTCATTCACTAGACTAAGTATGTGAATGACGTCTTGAGCCGATTCAAGATTACTGCCGGAAAAACCTTTTCTACTCCTCTCCCTGCGGGTCACAATTTATCACCGGATGAATTGGAAGATACTGTCAATCCTACCCTCTATCGAGCTATGATTGGTTCTTTGATGTATCTTACTGCTTCTAGACCCGACATAATGTTTGTTGTTTGTGTATGTGCTAGGTACCAAGCTAGTCCCCGAGTGACTCACCTGGCAGGGGTCAAACGAATTCTTAAATATATGAGGGGCAATCCAGACATCGGGTTATGGTACCTCAAGGACGATAACTTTGATCTTACCACTTATTCTGACTCAGACTATGGAGGTTGCAAGATTAACATTAAATCAACTACCAAAGGGTGTCAATTTTTAGGAAGTCGGCTTGTTTCCTGGCAATGTAAGAAGCAGACAACGGTCTCCACTTCAACCGCCAAAGCTAAATATGTTGCAGCCTCGAGTTGCTGTTCCCATTTTTTGTGGATACAACAACATATTCGCAACTACGGTTTAAAGTTTCTTACTACTCCCATTTTAATTGATAACTCAGCTGTCATTAGCATCACCAAAAATCTCGTACAACACTCTAAAACGAAACATATCGAAATTCGATATCATTTCATGCGGGATTGTTTTGAAAAGAAGTTGATTGACCATGAGAAAGTACATACCGATTTTCAAAAGGCCGATCTATTTACAAAAGCATTTGATTAAACGCGTTTTACTTTTCTGCTTGGTTTAAATCGATTAAAACCCTTGCTGATATCCTTAAACAAGGATGATTATCTTTATTTTTATCTTCATTTTATTTTTTATTTTCTTAAAAATTTTTATTTTGGTTTTGGATTTTACGGGGTGAAAAATAGAAAATACAAAAATATTGTGTTTTTCGTTTGTATAGATAAAACCCAAAAACATTGAAAAATTTGAAAAATCAAAAATATTGTGTTTTCATGTCTTTAATGTTTTTTCTTTAAAATTTTGAAAATCCAAAAACATTTTAAAAATCCGAAAATCCAAAAAAATTGTGAGGTGTTTGTTTTTTATTTATAAGAAAATTTGAAAATTCAAAAAGATTGTGTATTTCTCGTTTGTATAGAAAAATCTGAAAAAGACAAAAATATTGTGTTTTATGTATGTAAAGAGAAAAGCCAAAAAGAGTTTTGCATACGTTCGCTGAAATATAGGTTCCTAGCCGGATCTACACAGGAGTATCTCGTAACACGAGGGTGCGGAATCCCTACGAATACGATACGAGTGTTTACATGAGAGACACGTAGATAACACGTAACACGTAAGAACAAATGATTACTTGCTATTCGATGTAAAGACCCAAAACACCAAACAAGTATTGCTATAGCATACAAACCAGATCTGCCCAAAAAGTCATACAATGTAAACGGCGAAAGTTAGGTTATATAATAAGACAACTTCGCCTAACACCCTAGGCGAATTTGTCCCTAACTTTGCCACACCACAAGTTCGCCAAAACCAATAACCAAACTAACACGTTCATCAAAACATAAGAGACAATGTAACAATTACAGAAACAATAGACACAAGACAAATGAACTACTGGCATCATACCAACATGAAAAGTATGTCAATTACTCATATTTAAAGAACATATACTTGTATATGTTTGGTCCTGAGATTTACTTGTAAATGTTCGGGATAACCATTTATCTATTAATGGAAAGTAATTGGGGCGTTCGTTATGCGTTTTTACTTCATTTTATTGCTGAAAACTATGTCGGTTATTTAAGTTTGTGGAGCATGCTTGCATGTATTGGTCCTGTTATCTACTTGTAGATTGATAGGATAGCCATTAATCTATAGGCTGAAAGTGACTGGGGCGATTAAATTCATTTTGTTTTATGCTCCTCAAAATTTTGAGTTTTTGAAGCAAAAAGAGAAAATGATAGTACATTGATTGTTTGACCCCATACCCAGCAAGAAATAAGCTTAAAAGACTGAGTGCTTAATCATTGGTGCATTGGTAGGTCTTAAACAGGTTGTTAGAGTAAAGTATGTGATATAAACATAAAGAAAAGCCAATTGAAAGAGGTGTTAGTCTCTAGCAAAAATTTTGATGAGGATGGCTAATAACCTGTCATACTCAAGCCTTATAGTTGTCTGATCACCCAAAAATATAATAAAGCAAATAACAAGCGTTAGGTTTCTGGACACTGTGAGTCTTTATGCGGCTTAATCATCTGGGTATTCATATGTATGAATATTTCACTCGCTTTTAGAGCAAACCCAAAGTCATTAAACTTGATCACTGTTTTACTTCGTACAATCTAAATTACTGACTTGATCAAAATCCGTTGTTAGTCATACATTTGTTCCTCCGTTGCGTGCGTCTCAATACCAATAAGAAACGGACCCCAGGGGATACAATGTATGTAAGCCGACAGATGGACTTGTGCATACTCACTCACAGTAAAGGAAACTTGATGCATTTCTCAATGGTTCTAAAATTCAAAATTTTGATCGACACTATAATGGTTTAAGTCAAGTTGGGGTGATATGGTAAAAATCAAATTAAGCTTGAACCGAGATTAGAGGCTGATAGTTTCTGATATTCTGTGCGCTAATTGAATCATTAATCATATCACAAAAACACTTGAAAGTTTGTTATAAGATTAAAGTGGACAACAATATCAATGACCGACTCAACGCTAGTCACAATATCGCTGAAATATAAAACCGTGATGGAAGGGCATTTGGTCAATATGATTCTCTGCTCAAACTCAACAAAAATCCAAAAATATATGTACTGCTTTTGAAAAACCATACAAAAACACAAAAACATTTTCCATTCTACATTTTATTTTCGGATATTTTTCTTGTAAATATTTTACATTCTAGTCAATTTATAACTTATTCGATTGCTACGGACACCAAAACCGTATAATTAAATTATCAAAATACCAAAAAGATTTTACTTTTTGTTTTATAT
Source organism: Bidens hawaiensis (assembly GCF_021521415.1). NCBI lineage: Eukaryota > Viridiplantae > Streptophyta > Magnoliopsida > Asterales > Asteraceae > Bidens > Bidens hawaiensis. The sequence continues at coordinate 449,556 of NW_027492604.1, forward strand.
ATTATTTAATTTGTTTTTAAGTTATGTGTTTTAATACATAAAACACGTTAAGGTATTTGGTCATCGGTATACGAGATCTCGTTGATCTATTTAAGTTAATTGGTATCATTAATTTTTAATTATTTATTTTATTAATTCTTTTATTTAATTATTTAATTTAAAATTACATAAATTGTTCATTTAATTGGTTATTTTAATTTATAACGAATAAAAGTGATTCGTTAACTTTGGTTCATTTCATTAACGAATTAGAGCCATTTATAACTAATTGAGTTCTAATTCGTTAATATTAATTCGCTTCCACCACTCTGTAAAGAATGGCTTCTAATTCGATAAGATTTTAACGAATCATTTGTAATTTGTTATGCCACGTGTTCATTTAAGATAACGAATTGCTTGATTCGTTATTTTAAATTCAAACGAATCACGTGATTCGTTACATTGGGAAATGTGCTATGTCAGGGTATTTAGGGATTCGTGATGCGATTCGTATTCACTATTCACTTTCTTCACCTTTTCCTACTGTTACTCACGCAAATTTTTTCCAAAATCTTCTACCATCATTATTTTGTGTTTTGAATATATATATTCTTACTCCTGAGGTATAGACGATCATGTCGTGATGATTTTCGTCAAATTTGATGATGGTTTGATGGCTTAATTTGTTGATTAAGTTATTAGGTTTTAGAGTTTATGATAAACTTTAATTTACACTAATTATACCACGTTTTGGTACATAAGATCAATATCATTGTACTCGTGATGTGATTCCGAGATCATTGTGATCATTGATTCGGTCTCATATCATCGATTCTGATTGTATTGAATTCAGTTTTGAAGATTTGACTTTTCATGTTCTTGGTGATTTTGACCTTGACCGAATTAGTCAAACATTAAGCTTAATTGGCCATTCGTTATTGTTTAACGAATTGGAACTCATTCGTGTCCAATTCGTTATACTTATCACACGAATCAGGATAACGAATCTTACACTATAACGAATCAGATTTTCGTTCGTTATGCATAACGAATTAGACTTTAATTTGTTAACTTTTATTAGTGATTCATTAAACCTAATTCGTTACCTATTTACTTGATAGCGAAGCAGTAATTCGTCATAACGAATCATTAATTCGTTATAACGAATTAAAATTGTTAACGAATGACATGTTAATTTATTTTAATCTATTAAATTATTTTAATTTCACAATTATTTTAAATTAAAAGTTTACATCTTTAAGTTAAAGTTGATATTTTTAATTATATAGTTATTCGTTTTGACTGACTCTCGAATTTGCTTATATAGTATTATGGCCGATAATATGGAACAAGATCCTCCGGCTGCAGACCCGCAACAACAACATGATATGTTATTACTTCCGTACAACAAAAAGCATAATATTTGTGCTTTTGTTGGTACGAACTTTGCAGATGAAGACGTATTCGGTGATTTATTGACGTTTATTCGTCGTTCGGCTATTCATCATGCCGTAACTGCCCGACCGAAATCCACTTTAGTATTATCCGTCAATTTTGGAACACTACAAGATATATTGAAGCCGACAATCACATTGTGGCTACGATCAACCAAACGCCTATCACTGTTGATGCTGATACGATTCGACGGGTGCTTTGATTTGGCGATACTATTGATAATCCTTGTGAATTTGACAAAGGATTGATCAGGGGTTTATTTTGTCGAGTATTTAATGGTGGTGACCTTGAGGCTTCGATGTATAACAAGAATGGATTATGTCCCACTTACAAGTATTTATTACACGTGTTGATCCATTGCTTAGGAGGTCGTAAAGGTGGCTTCGATGAATGTCGGATTATGTTACACTCGGCATTTGTCGCGTTGATACTGAACAAGCCATTTAACTTTTCAGAGTTGATTTTTTATCACCTTAAGGAACAGTGCCTTACGGTGATTCAACGTAAGAACTTCCTGATGTATCCTCGATTTCTTCAGCTGATCATCCAAGATTTGATTCCGAATTTGGTTATCGATCAAGCTCTAGTGGATGAAGTGATGCCTCTTGAGCATATGTCTGTCGACATTGTACGAAGAATGAAGATTTATAGGAAAGATCCTCCAAAGACCAAATGCTTGATTGGTCATCTGGTGAATTCAGACTATGTATGTCCTAACAAAGATCGCTGGATCCACGATGATTCAGATTCTTAGCGTGAGGAAGGAGCAGGTGGGAACGAGGGTGATGAAGGTAATGATGATGGTGGTGATGTGATGCTCATGCTCAACAACAAGTTGCGGTTGAGGCGGCTTTAGCTGCTACTATAGCTGCTCAATGCAAAAGGAAAGGGAAAGATTTGGTTGGTGATGGATCGACAAAGCGACGAGTGTCGGCTGGTGCTGGCATCTCATTTGGAGTTCCACCTCCAAGGTCGTCCATTTCTCAAAGATCGGCGGTGCCACTTACTACTAGCACTCTGGAATTAACTTTGACGACCACGCTTACGTCGGATCCTAGGCTTGGCATGATTCCACAGTCAGTCTTATCTACTTTGCCAAGGCCTTCTGCTACAACCTCGGTGGTTTCTCCAACACCGATGATGATGCCACCATCACCAATGGATATCTCGTTTATGAGGCTTAACCGTCCACAAGGTCCAGTTCAACCTATTCCTCCTTCTTTTCATGCAATGTCTCAGGATCAGTAGACAAACATGCTTTTAAGCATACTTCATCTTTATGAAAATCAAAGTTCTGCTGATCGTCTGAATCAAGAACGTTTAATGGAGAATCAGAAGAAACTGTTAAGTTATGTCTCCTTCTGCCAAAAGGAGACAAAGGCCCTTCGTGAGATTGTTACGTCTCAAAGGGTGAAGCTAAAAGAGCAAGAGGATCTTATCTTGCAAATGACATGCAAGGACGACGCACTGAAAAAGTTCAAAAATGATGATGAAGATCCAGATGCGTCGGGTACTGCAGGAGGTGAGCCGAAACAAACTCACGGCTCGTTCTCTGGTGCTGGTACTAGTGCTGTCGGAGATTCGGAAAAGCAGATTATTGTTTATCGTGATTATACAACTGCTAAACCCATTGAGATGATCAAGGCTGATACGTTCATCTTTGTTGATGGATCGAGGGTGGTTAGAAGTATAGTCAATGCTGATGAGATTGAAGCATGACAATTTCTTGAAAGGTATCTAAAACGAGATCAGATTTCCATACTGCTTGGGCTAAACGACGATGAGTTAACCGTGTTAGAAGCTAAGGACGATGTGGAGGTTGAAAATGATGAAGAGATCTTAGATCTGAGGTTCAAACAAGTTTCGGCTAAGAAATCATGGCACCACCTCCCATGTAAACTTTTATACCACAATCAAACCGACACTTGAGAAGACAAACGTCGCAAGCTGCATTTTCTTTTCTTTCTCCTTCACGTATTTTTCAGACATACCCAAAGTGAATTTACCCAATTCTTTAGAATGTTGTTTACGAAGTTTATTTCGATTGTTCATTGATTTTTGATCCATATATGTTTGTATTTTTACGAAGCAAAAATTTGTACATCATTCTTAGCCGCATTTTGTGAATTGGTTTACGTTTGTTACCTCGAGGTCTATGACCAATTTCCCATCAAAATAATTGTTGTCGAAATTGGGACTATGAACATGTATGTGTACATAGTTACCTAATAGAAACCATATTTTCATTTTATTTCTACATTTGACTATCGGTGACCGGTTATCTCCAAACGAATTCGTTTACTTAGAACCGGAACTGTGTCCCAAGTACATGCTGAGTTTATGTTATGTCAATTTTAACACAAATTGCTTTGGTTATTCGTTGTTCTCTTTCGCTCAATGTTTTATTTGAATCATTTTGTTATTATTGATCTCAGCATTTCCGATGTTTTAATTTAAATTTCAAGATTTCAATTGTTTACTTCGATAAACTCAAAGTTGTTATTGAGATTTGTTTTCCTTTTCACAAAGTTAATCAATTTTGATATTTTGATATTAAAAGTCCGTTTATCTATTTTATTTGAATTTATTATCGATTTACATTTAATGTTTACTTTACTTATCTCAATGTTGTTGCTAGTCACATTGATATTTTATTCGGAGATTTCCATTTGTTAATTTTTTTAGATTTCGATAGTTATAAGTTTCGTATCTAAGCTATTCTCGAATCCAATGCTTTATCGAATTGCATATTCATATTTAGTTGGTTAAATGTTATGTTTACATACCACGTTATTCTTGACCCCGTTATTTCAAATTGCATGTTGCAACGTTCATAATTTTAATGTTTTTGTTCATTATTTTCATTACCTCGTTTATTTCGTTTTCAACATCGTTTACTTTGCTTAGACTTCGAAGATTTCATGTTTCACATTATCCTTGGTCTGAACGGTCTATTAATGTGCTTTGTAATGTTTTTACTCTTTTTATTCATTATTATTATTATTATTATTATTATTATTATTATTTTCAACATTCTATATGAGAATTTTATTTATTTATCTGATGTCTATGTCTTAAAACCACACAATAGAGCAAGTTATATGGACCATCCGACGATAGAGGTAATTATGGTTCGACACGTAATTATCAAAGTCCTCGCACGGAAAATATAATAAGTCCGGTTGTGTGAGATAACTCGGAACTTGGAATGATTTTAGTATAACGGGACAAATACAATATGATAAGGGCATGATGGATACGCCGCTGGTACATCCTATATATAAGTGTCATTGTCATATTTCTATTTGTGGCGTTCTTTCGGGTTATTCAAGGACCGGCTTTATTTTATTTTAATTATGTATGTATAAAATTGTTAAGATTTTTAACGACACCGTATATTAGTTGTTCTCTTTCAAAAATTTTATTTTTATTTTAATTTCGGGACGAAATTTCCAAAAGTTGTAAGTCCTATAACATTCGTTACTTTTCAAACCCGAAAATCCGACCCGTTTTAAATTTTCAGTTTAGTTATAAATATATGTATAAATATAAATATATATTTCAAGTTTCGTCATGTTATTAAACAATCGTTTTCTATTCGTTTCGTTTAAATAACAAAACTCTTGTATTTAAGGTTGTACTTAAATGAATCTCGAGCTACCCAAGTATAATACAAAAAAATAATCCAAAATCATTATCTTTTTATTTCATTTATGTATCCTTTAAAAGTATAAGTTTCATTTGGTAAATTAAGTTTATATTAAGTTTTAAATAAATATTAAAACTTAAGGATTTGTTATGTAAAATACTTAAAATTATAATAATATTAAAATTCGTTATCATCTTAGCCGTATATTTCCCCATTTCTCCGTTTTCCGGCCGCTTTTCTGGAGGCAGATCCGACGAAGGATCTACACCGCTTTTCACGTGATATTAAACCAATTAAACTCATTGTTGACGTTACACCTTGACCAAGACTTGTTAATGACCGGTCAAATTGTTATAATAACTAGTAATTTAAGATTTATCAACCCGAAACCACCGCGAAACGACCGAAATAATTTTAAAACTCAATAACAACAATTAACATTTAACGCTCCAATTAGTAGTATAAATATTATCTAAACCTTCAACTAAACTCGTAACAATCTTCAAAACGAACTAAAATACTCTCTTTAATCCCTCTTTGGTCTTCAAAGTTTGTTTTCCGGCGAGGCTCCGTTCACAATCATTCCAGCTCTGTTTGAGGTAAACTTTATATGTTTTCCACTTTTTTTAAGCGACTAAGAAAACCCCTAACTTAGTTTGGGCAAGTTTGGAACAATTTGAACGAACTGAATTTAGGGCTTGTTTATGAAGAAGATGTTTTTGGTAGTAATATATAAGTAAATGTTTTCACACGATAAACAATTAGCAAGTTGGTCTAGTGGTTGACACATTAATATATAACAGCCTAGACCAGGGTTCGAACCCGGGCCAGAACATAAATTTTTGGTATTTTTAGTTAAAAATTATCTGCTTTGTTTTAAAAATCAAATAAAGTTTTTATAAAATAATATAAATCAATAAAACTTATTTTAAGTTAAATAAAATTAGTTATAAGTTATATTTATCACTTTTATCTAAAAAACCCGACTTTTGTTTCCATTAAGTTTTCATTAGAAACCCGATTAATATTATTATAACACGCTAACGTAATTATTTTCAAACTAAAATTCCGTTAAGATCCATAATTTATAAACATTATACATCTCAAACCCGTCAAGTTCTTTAAACCAAATTTAACTTATATATATACATATATATATATAAGGGATGGATCATGCGAGAAATGATTTTAGGGTGAGAAGTGCAAGAAGTAAATCTGAACCATTGATAGTGTTTAATCAATGGTGTACAATCCAAATGGCATATTTGTAATTAATTACACATTATTGCAACATATATTTAATTCAAAAGAGTATAAATGTATATGGTGTTTTGGAATCATTAAATCAGACTTCAATGTCTCAATCCGTTACCACCATTTACGCATTAATTAATTAAATCATAACCACATTTATCTTGTTATTAGGAGCTCTTATTCAAGAAATTTTAAATCTTTATGACATTCAACAATTCACTACATTATAAGTAATAGTTTTTATGGTGGACTTTTAATCAAATTTTAACCTCATCTGAGTTATTATACCTACACATATACATATCTACATATGTAGATACCAACGTACATATATACGTATATACTTATGTATGTACCTACACATACCACATACATACAAATGTACGTACGTACGTTCATACATACATACATACATACATACATACATACATACATACATACATACGTAGTACATACATACGTAGTACATACATACATACCTACATACTTACATTCCTACACATATCTGCCTACCTACATACTTACGTACTTACATACACACCTACACATACTTGCGTACCTACATACGTACATACATTCATGCGTACAAACCTACACATTGATACAAACAGTTGACAGAACTAAGTAATTAGGGTGATGTAAAATTTTGTTTTATAAAAATATATTTGAAGTATTATGATGAACACATGTAAAAAAATATGCAAACTCATGTCTATGGGATGTGTAAGTAAAACATAATAAGTTGTCATGTATGATATGTAATGTTTTTTCTTAATATACCAAATAGTTTATCATTTACAAAAGTTGGTAAAAAAACATTAATTTGAAGAATTGTGAGACACTAATGTTAACATGAGGAATACGTACAATACATACAGTAATTAAAGACAAATAAAAAAAAGTTACCATAATCAAATGTTTAAGAAAATAAAAAAAAAATAATACTTGCAAATGTTTGAATAATACATACACTAACCTCTTGCAAATGTTTAAGTAAAATAAAATACAAAATATTATTTGAAACCTCAAACAATTAATAGTTACCATATTCACACATTTATGGAAATTACAATTATACCTTTCAAAATAAATTAAAAATAAAATTAAAAGAAAAATTATGATTGGTTATAATGATTTCTCGCACTTCTCACACTAAAAACACTTTTGAAATTATCCTAATCCTATATAGTAATCCTATATATATAGGTATTGGATCATTTCAGAAGTTTTTTTACAGCGAGAAGTGCGAGAAGTGAAGGTGTAACTCCATTAATCCCTAATTTCATTCTCTTTCTTATGTGTAGGTGCGTTGTGCAGGTGCATATGTATGTGAGTAGGTACGTATGTTCGTATACGTGTACGTATGTTTGTATATGTGTATGTTAAAATAAAAATACATAGTTTTGTAGGAATAGTAGGAATGACACAAAATTTAAAGTTAGGAAACTATGTAGCATAAATCCATAATCCAAGAAAACTATTTGGTATTTTAAAAACTACAAATCTCAACCACTAGATCATAGATCCAATGGCCTAGATTTATTCTTACTCTTCCTAGAAAACTATTTCTTTTTATTATAACTCATCCATATATATATAGGATTTGGTTCATTTCAGAAGTGCTCTTATAGTGAGAAATACGAGAAGAGATTTTAACCAATCAAAAGTTTTCTATTTAATTTTGAATTATTTAATTCTAGAAGTATATTAATAAATGGTTTAGGAGTTTCTTTTTGTAATTAATACTAATTAATGTTAAGTTATAAATGACTATAATTTAATCTTTATTTTTTAATTTGATTTAATCTTCAAAAATACATAAAACAAAACCACCATACTCATACTACAAAAAAATAAAATTAACCATCATAAAAACAAATACTTACACAAATCATAACATTAACCTACACATAAAAAAACTAGTTCATATTATCACTTACACAGATCACAATATTAATATACATGCACATAACTAGTTCATGGTACCCTACACAAATCACAATATTAACCTATATATATAAATTTACTTCATGTTATAGCCTACCCATTTGTATTTACCTATGCTGGTCAAAATATTAACCTACACAAACAAAAATTATTCATGATACAACATACAATTAATATTGTTAACCTAAAGTTGTAAATATTCGCAATGTTGGGATACATCATTTTTTTAATCTCTTTTATGTGTAGGCAATACGAGTTATGTGTATGTGAATATTATTTAAATGTAGGTGAAAATATAATGAACTAGCAATCTGTGTAGGTGAATACGAGTTATGTGTAGGTGAATATTAGTTATGTGTTGGTGAAAACAAAAGAAACAAAATTTGTGTAGGTGAACATAAATTGTGTTTGTAATACGAGTTACATATTGATAAAAATAAAAATAACTAACAATTTGTATAATTAAACATAAGCTATATGTAGATTATTGTGTTACTTGTGTACGGGATCAATTAATTACAACTCACCTACATATACATTTATTTTCATATGTAGGTATGTAAAAGAAAATTCAAATAAATCTTATGAAACAATGAATGCAAATAATTTTCTCTCAATTATATTTCATTAAAATTATTCTAGATGATATTTTATGTAAAAGTCAATTTATCTTTTCTAAGATTTGTAACTTTCTACAATATTTAATATGGAGAATTATTGAGGAGTAATTAGTGGAATTAATGTTTTGAACAACTAGAAGATAATCAATGGTTGAGATCGACTTCTCGCACTTCTCGCTATAATATCACTTCTCGCATGATTCATCCCCTATATATATATGTATGTATACATATTTTCGTTCGTTAAACTTTAAAATTCGTTAACGTATTCGTTTGTCAAAATAAGATATACCAATAGAACTCAAAATTCCGTAACGTTATAATACTCAAACTTAGTATTAACCTCGTAATTTAAAATATTAGTTTTAATAATTCGTTAAGATTTCGTTAAAATAATATTATAATATCAAATGCTATAAGATAATAAAATATATATTAAAATAGTTAAAAATATCTAAATCCAAGTTAATTAACTTCATAATACAAGTAGCTAGTCCTTGATTATGTACATTGGTTATTGTTTATAGCTTCATGAGATTTGATCGCTTCGGTTTCATTTATGCGCTTTTGGTTTTTATTTCAAGTTTGTCTTCAACATCAAGGTGAGGTTCTCACACCCCCTTTTTACTCTTTTATTATTTTCGGGGGTAGCATATGTACCTTATAAACTCAAGTATTTACTATTTCCTTTGTAATTATTTATTTCAACAACTTGAGATTTGAATGAATTAATGATATATTGTCACTTAATAGTGTCACATGTGTTTTGTGCAATCTGTACGTCACACTCGGGCGTATTCCGCTTTAGCCGTGGTGTTACATGATGTATCTCACTGCCAGTCGCCCCAACATTATTTTTGCAGTCTGTCAATGCGCATGCTTCCAGGCTAATCCTAAACTTTCTCATTTAACTACTACTAAACGAATTTTTAGATATTTTAAAGGGCAATCAAAGCTAGGAATTTGGTATCCCAAACACTCAATTTTGATTTGTATGCTTTTGCTGACAGCAATTATGGAGGTGATGATATTGGCATGAAATCTACGTGTGCTGGATGTCAATTCTTGGGAGATCGACTCATTTTATGGCAATGCAAGAAACAACAAACGGTTTCCACATCAACCGCTGAGGCTGAGTACGTTGCTGCTGCTGCCTGCTGCTCCCAGGTTATCTGGATGCAACACCAATTACTGGATTATGGTTTGGAATTTCTTGATACTCCTATTTTTTGTGATAATGATGCCGCCATTGCCATTGTTAAAAATCCAGTTCAGCATTCCAAAACCAAGCACATTGACATAAAAATTCATTTCATTTGTGATTGTTACGCCGTAAATTAATTCATCTTGAATAAATTCACACAGATAATAACCTGGCGGACCTTTTCACAAAACCAGTCGGAAAAGCCAAATTCAATGTGCTTGTTGGGGTCCTTAAAATTCTACGTTTCGACAAATGAGATTTTTTGGGATTAAATTTTCACATAAATGTTTTTCATTTGGTTAAATTTTTTGCACAAACTTAGGGGGGGGGGGGAAAATTTTTCATTTTGTTTTTTTTTAATGTGGCTTTTGGTTCTTTTTCTCATAGGGAAGTGATATGATTATTCAGTAACAAGTTTTTAAGAATCTCAAAAATGTTTTTAAATGACTATTTGATCCAACCTTTGGGAAATGATAGGTAAATTGATTTTGTGTGGCTAACGTGTGAAGTTATTAGGTTAAAAAGGCTTTTGAACAGTCATTGATAAGTATGGTAGCCTTCCATGGTGCGTAAAAATCTGATGTGACATAAACTAAATCTGCTAAACTTACTGTGGATGGTCATTTGAAGATTTATGCATTTCTCTAGATAAATCTCTCCAAATAATAAGCAGAAAAGCAACTACCCAGTCATACACAATTCTGTTAGTATCTTGATCTCCAAAAATATTTTTCTTCCTTAATTGTCGTAAAAAAATGTGAGAAATATATATGATTTTGAAATTAAATTTGTTTTCTAAAACTTAGAGGGTCATACTAGAACCACAAGGGTGGGGAACTCAACTAAGTCTTAAACACCCTGAATGAAAGGCTTTTAAGTCTGGATGGCATGTAAATCCAACGTTTATCCTTTAAAGCTTCAAATTTGTGTTTGTATAAATATCAAAATTTTTGATCATGCACTAGGGGGTTGAAGTCAAATTGGGGTGATTTGGAGAAAGCCAAATAAGCTTGAGAAGAGATAAGAGGCATCATAGGTCGATAAGTGATATCCATCTAAGCTTTATGCGTAATTGAACCTAACACTTATCACTGAAGCAATGAAAATTATGATAAGTTCATCTATGCCTGCTATCAACATGCTCATGTCATAATAATGCTGAAAATGAATCACTGTGAAAGAATCTTAGTCAATCTGATCTCATTTTAGGATCATTTTATAAAAGTTTGCTTATGCGACAAACTGGAATTGATCCCGAAATATGTTAAAATTACTGAAAGCCTAATTAGGTGGTAAAACTAGTTGTTTTATTTTCATTTTGTTTTTATGTTTATTTTGTTTTATTTTTAATTTTTATTTTTTACGTCTTTAGTTTTACCTTATGTTTACTTTTGTCAAAACAAATGCGTTAAGGAATCGTTTTATCAAACATGGATCAGTCTTTGGTGTTTATTTGTGTTCTCTTGACCCATGAAGTCTGGCCCATGTGCTTTGCCCCAAGTGTTTCTCAATTAGGTAATTGAAACCCATTGAATTCTCGGCCCAAAATTTTCAAATAAAAGGGAAAAGATTAACCGTTCATCTTCTTCACTTTCTCAATTTCCTTCTAAGCCGAAAACTGAATATCCGAGACTTCAATACTCTCTCAAAATACTTTATCTCTCAAAACCATCTCGGGTTTAAAGACTGTTTGCTAAAGGTAGCCTAAATAATGATGCTTCTTATATTTTGAAAGTGTGAAAACCCTTTGGTATTTGTCTCTTGAATTTTGGGGTTACTTCATTTCTGATTGGTTTGAATTAGGTTTTTTTACAGATATTTGGTTATTGAGGATGGTGAAATATCATGTTTTCGGGTTATGTTTGGCAGGACTTGATTTTATTGCAAGTGCATCCATGGCGGGTTAGGCTTGTTGGAGAAGGAAGATCAAGATTCGAGGATGATCATGAGGGGTTTCCTTATGGAAATCCCTGAGTTCTCTATTTGGGTTGACCGAGAACCCCTGGTAGAGAGCACTCAGTTCTTGGTCTAGTCTGATGGAGAACTCATGGTCTGACCGAGAACACATATAGCATACCGAAAACTCTTATTATTGACCGAAAACTCAGCTTGTTGACCGAAAACGTTCATCTTAGACAGAAAAATTATTAAATTGATTAAAATAATTATTATTTGGACTAAATTTCAATAAGGGATTTATAGTTTTATAGTTTTAAGTTTTGGTCCCTATAATATCATTATGTTATCAAACGTAAAAGAAAATCAAATCTAAAAGAAGAATGATCATAGACATAATTTAATAAGTATCTAACTTGAGTCGTTTGTTGCAGTCATGGCTGATTAAGCAACTCTCAAGTTTGTTGACTCGCACAAGATTCTTGGATGCTTGTATGATCCACCCCTGGCACAAAAAGAGTTCAAATCCATGATAGATAGTCGAGTTGAACACATTTCGTATATCTCATGCCCTGCGACAAAATTCGGTGATCTGCAAGAAGATGGTGACTGATTTTTTGAACAATGCCTCTATAAATCAATGAGGTGTAGAGGGACTCGTCTCTATCGAGTCGACGATTTAACAACGACCTGTGACGATTATTAAGGCAATAATACGTGATGTACTTCTGTTGGGTGATCACCTTGAACACCCTATAGAGTATTCAAGCGAAGCGGTGGCTGGAATTGCTAAAAGAATGGGATACGAGAAAGACTATCCACCGACTATCAAGAAACTGTTTCATCCGTACTTGAGGTTTCTTATTCACACGTTCTTTACGTGTATTTCGGGAAGAAAAGGAGGATCCCACGAGATATGTCACACTCAAATGTCGGAGGTTGTTGCTTTGATCATGGACTGGAATTATAATTACTCAAAGTTTGTGTACAGTGAGATGATAAGCAACCTAATGGGGAAGAAGAAAGAGATATTTTTTATGTATCCGAGGGTTTCCCAACACGCCCACTGCTTATTCATTTTTTAAGATGGCAAAGGGAGTTCTCGATCCTTACACTAACAAGCCTATGCTAAATGTGATGTGGCCACCAACCACGAAAGTCAAGTCTATTCCGATTACAAAGATGTTTCCTGAAGGCATCAAGACATCAAGACTCTTAGCGGATTTCAGATTGAAGCTCTACCACTTTATGAGTCAACCGCTAAAAAGTATACTGGTATGGTGGGTTCAACAATTCGCACCGGGCTGTGGGCAGGTGCTTACCGTGAAGCTGATGCTGATGTTATAGAGCAAGAGTAACGAATAAAGCAATAAACCATGGGGGGATTGTTGGGTCATAGTTAGTGGTTTATGCATTGTATTGGTTTTTTGGGTTGATGTATTGTAATACCAAATTCAGCATGTTGAATTCGGTGGGCTTGGGCTTGGGCTTGGGCTGTTGGTAGATCAACCTTATATAAGGTGATTTGTATTATGCTAGGTTAAGCTTTTGCTCATTTGTTTTGGCTTTGCACGGTTGGTCTCATTGTAAACGATAAAGGGCTTAAGTACCTGACTTTAATATAATGTGTGTTTTGAAGCCTATAGTGAGTTGATTTGTGTTTGTTCATCGTTATTCTTGAATCACCTTGTTGTTAGTTTCCGCCTAACAACGAGTTTGTTTGATATCACATTGAAAGATCTTGATCTAGAACTTACAACTCCGATGTAAAGAACCATCATGTAGTAGTGGGTTATATGTAGCACTTAATTTAGAAGCAGTTTAAACTAGTGTGGAAGCTCGCTTACAATTTGACATATCTACACGAGCCAAAATAGTTTATGTATATGCCTTTTGTGACAGAAAGAGACCCCCTTGTATGCGGGTAACATTAATACCCAAAAAATGGTGATGCGGACTATGATCGGACATTGAGAACTCACTGTACAGTGAGCGTATAAAAATTTTTAGAAGACAATCGGATGCAGGTAAATAAACCATGATGTATCAAAAAGCATTTTTTAATCCACACTTAATAATATATGTAGCAAACAGATCGTACCACGTTCGTGGTCACCCAAATAGAGATTAGTGAAGCTTACAAAAATGGTTTGGATGGGTCGTTTCCTTGAAACCAGGAGGTTGAAACATAAATACCATTTAGTTTAGCTCACTGAATAGAAAAACATTCTTAACATCCAATTTACGGACGAGCTTAGAACGATAGGTGGCAAGGGTTAACACGGTTTGAAAAGTAGCAGGTTTAACTACCGGGCTACATGTTTCGTCATAGTTTATTCCAACTTGTTGATTTTTACCATTGATTATGAGTCGGGCTTTATAAGGTTTTAATGTCCGTTAGCGTTAAACTTGTGACGAAATAACCACATACAACGTATCACATGAACATCCAGTGGTTGTTTCACTTAATCCCAAGTTTTATTTGTCATTAATGCATTATATTGATTAGTCATGGTCGCAATCCAGTTTAGATCTCATACGGCAGTAAGGTAAGCTTTGGGAATAGGTGATATGTGTTCGATGTTTAAGAATGAAAAAAGACACGTTGTTTAGATATACCATATCGAGATCAATTTGTCATTGGTTATAGTGAAGCTGGTTGTCCAACATGTGGGTGGTGGTTTGACTCATGTTCTGGTGAATTTGGATTTAGTTGTTGGGTTTCGTTGAGTGGATTGGCCATTAGGCTGGTGGATGCAGGAGATAGATAGTGGATCTGAAGTGGTGTGGTGGGCTTGCGAAGATTGAATAGGGGAGGTGGATGTGGATTGTGTGGGTAATATGTTATCCGGAAGTATTGGTGACGTAGTAGGGCATTGCTGAGGCCGAAAGAGTTGTAGTGCAGGGTTTGTGTCAAGAGAGAAGTAATTAGAATGGATAATGCTTGAGCCTTTTGGAACAGAAAAACGGATTCGTTAAATATGACATGTGGTAAAATAAGAATTTACCGGTGTAGAGTTCAAGACAGTGATAACCCCGAAAATTCTCAGTATATTCGAGGAATATGCATAAGAACGAACGAGGAGCGAGTTTATGAGGGTGGGTGGCTGAGGTGTTTCGGTAACACGTGCATCCAAACAGTTGTTGATGGTTAAAAACCGGGTGGCAGTGATATAAAGTTGTGCATGGTGTATAAAGGTTAACTAATTTATTGGGCAAAATGTTGTGAAGATAAAACGCCGTGTGTAATGCTTCAACCCAGAAGTGTGATGGCAGGGAAACATGTGTGAGTAAAGTAAACATGGCGGCGACGACCGTATTTAACAGCGGCGTAGGGATGTAGATGGCTAGGGTTTACTGTCTTGTGATACCATATAAACAAGTGATAGGCGAGAGGTATGTTTATGTTCGGCGGACGTTTGGTTGTTCGCTCGGTGAGAAATTCACTTATGTTCGTCTGATTAATAAACAAGCCGTACGCGGACAAAAGAATTTTGTTCTGACGAACACAAGCAAAGGCAATGTTCGTTCAATAGTGTTCCTGAATGTCCGATAGCGTTTGTCTGATTACGTCCGGTAACCTCCTTTTAATAGAGTTGTGTATGATGAAATTCTTAGAAGAATGAAGAATTTGAAGCTTGTTTCGTGTAACAATAGAAGTTTGTGGATTTTGAACACCAAAACATTATTTTGATATCATTATGTGTTTGTACAATGGTATTAAGTATTATTTGATATCATGTAGTATAATGTTCATTAGTGTCTATGTTAAGTATTTTGATATGTTTATGTTTGTCTATTAGCGTTCATTTGTGTCAATTGGTGTTTGTTTGTCCAATTGTGTCTGTTACTATTCGTTTGTCCATTAGTGTATGTTAGTGTTCGATTGTCCATTAATGTCTGTTTGCGTCCGTTTACAATATTAACGAACGAACACGGTGACAAATTTCCATACGACAAAGTGTACGTGAACCGTCCGTTTGTCCGACAAAAGCTTAACGGACGACACGGACAAGATCTCGTCTGATTCGGTTAAATGCGTGTGCAGCCCTAGTTACCAATCGACCATGAATTTTCCACCAAAAAACAAACTACAATTTACGTACGCCCTAAAAATATAAGAAATGCCAATTAAAGCATGTGACAGCCTCCAAATAAATGCAAATTGCAACATAGTAGATTCCTCAATAAGCCACAAGGGTACACCTTAATGGCTAGTGCGTTAAAGTTGAGTTGGCAGGGTTAACGAGTGATATACCACTCCCTTCATGGGTTAAGAGGCATTAAATGTAAGGTGAGTTAAAATTTTAACGGCCTTTAAAATCTTATACCACACATACACACAAAATAATTTAAGAATCTATTTTACATTAAATAAAGAGAGATAAAGAGAGGTTAAACAGTTTTCTCATGGTGAGGTGGAGTGAAAAGGAGAACGTAGGTGATGTGATGCCTACGTGAACTTAAAGAGCGTGAATGTATACCCCATAACCTAACGTGTACCCATCGTTAACATGAGTACACCGTTAGCACGAGTTGTTGAACCACTCAACGTCCTCAAAATTTCACTTGTCTACAATAAGGTTTCCAATTTTCGAGCTAATGTCTTTAATGAAAAATGCGACCTTTGTTCCATTTAAATAAGGAGCACCAAAAACTTGTGCCCAACCTAAATAACTTAAAAACATATATACGGTCAGGGGAGACTAAGACTAAGAGTCTGATATCTTTAAAAAGAAGTTAAGAAGTTTAAAAATACAAAATCATGATTGTCCAATTCGATTATGCCGTTAGAATGGTGATGTTTAAAAATACAAAACATGGTTGTCCTATTCAATGATGCCATTAGAATGGTGATATGGGTATAGTTGCATTAACTTGTAGAAGTGAGGTTAAACAGTTGAGATAGTAAACATCATAGACGTTCTGCCTCATATGAGAGGTGCCCCTGTTTAGAGCTGCTTTAAAAAATTGTAAATAAAAGAATTCAACAACTTGATTTGTACGACACAGTATAGCCACCAAAATTAAATGGGTAAGCATGTAAGGAACAAATAAAATATCAGGTAAGGATAATGGTTTGATTTTAGTAGGAAATTATTTTGAGGCAGTATGAGATATAGAGAGACCCGTAACATCACCTAGCACTATTTCATTGGGACTGCCACATTCAGAAAAAAAGGAGTATGTGGCTGGACAAGAAGTAAGATGATGCAAGATACCACTGTCCATCATCCATCTTTGAGATCTTAAAGCAGAGGTGACGATATTGGCAACGGGCCGGGTTGGAGGAGTGGATGTTGAAGGAAATCTGATTTAGAAACCCAACGAGCATACGGCATTTGACGACCGTATTTTAGTCATGCAAACTATATAGATATAATAAGTAGGGCATCGTATCCACGAGAAGCATGTCGTCAATGTTACATGATTTGGTTGACTATTTAGACTAAAATGAACTAACTTAAATGGACAATCAATGTCAAGCTGAATTTAAAAGATTGATTATAGAATCAAAAACTTTGAATATATATTAAAATCAGTTTAAAGAAAATGCAACACCCTTCCGATTCAAGCTCTAGGTTTCACACAAGCTCATTTGATTAATTGGATGCATAGACATGTTTTTTGAAATTAATTAGGTGAAGTGATAATTAAAGACATGTTTTTAATACTAATGCATACCATCCAATTACCCAATTACAAACGGAAAATGCCCCACCTTTATAACCAAACCGCTCATGATGCAAGAAACCGAAAGCAAATGATACAAGAAAGACACTTGAAACACAAATAATTCGTCTAAATCACACAAACACAAGTTATTCTACAATAATGAATAAGGAACAAACCCAAAAGATAAATCAAAGTTTTATATTTATCCTAAACCAACCTGTTCACCCGGAGGTGGCAAATCGATCGGGTTAGTCGACATATAACCCGCAACCCGGCCCTATAAAGGTTCGGGTTAATCAGGTTTTGGGTTAATATTTATCCTAAACCAACCGTTCACCCGAAGGTGGTAAATCAATCGGGTTAGTCGATATATAACCCGTAAACCGACCCTATAAAGGTTCAGGTTAGTCGGGTTAATCAAATTCTAGTTGCTTTCTTAGGTAATTATCTTATTATTACACGTAGGCTTGCAAACGAATCGAAAGAACGCAAACAATGGCATGTTTGTGCTTATTCATTAAACTTTAAATGAACACGAACACTTAATTGAACGAATTTTGTGTTGCGTTCATTTAAAAAATGTATATGTACGTGTTCATTCATTTAAAATCTAAACGATCAGTTCACGAACATAAATGAACATAAACAAACAAATATAAAACATTTTAGGGTGATATAATTTGTAAGATAAAAATATATTTAATAGCTTTCTATTAATATATAAACGAACATGAACGAACATAAGCAAACAGAAACGGATGTTCACGAACACAAATCGATGATTGAAATATGTGTTCATGTTCAGTCATTTAATTTAATGAAAACAACATAAACTAACTTTACAACGAACGGTTCACAAACAAGCGGAATAATTAATTCCTCTATAGAACTTCCAGCAATGGCTTGACTATCACCGCTAATTGGGTTAACCCAAAATCCAATTTTTTTCTTTTAAAAACAAACCTGAAATCCGACCCTATTAACAATTCGGGTTAACCTGAACCTCTCTTAACCCGAATAACCTTATTAGTATTTTTAACCCTCTTTAACAAGACCCTAATTAGCTTATTCGGGTTTAGTTCAGGTTGCGTCAGGCTAAGAACACCCCTAGTTACATAGAACAATTAGCCAGTCATAATAATAAAAGAAATTTATATTGTCACTATTAAAATTCTTTACTAAAATAAATTAACTAAAGTTGAACGATTAAACGATAAGAGTAGTAAACAATAGAACGAGAAAACAAACGCACATATCGCCTTGTTTTGAACGAACTTAACTTTTCTTCTTGTTGTACGTCGCTTCATCTCTACCATCTACCATTTGTACTAGGGGTGTTCAGTAATCTAATTGGACTCGAAAAACTCAAATCCGATTCGAAGCACATTCGAATTTGAAGGTTTGAATTCGATTTTCAATCATTCGAATTTGATTCGGTTCAAACTTGATTTTAGTAATTGAATATTGAATTGAATACTAAATTTTGATCTTAAATTCAATTCCATACGAAATTCGAATTCAAGTTATACATTTTATTTTTATTATACATAGAGAGAGAGAGAGAAAGAGAGAGAGAGAGAGAGAGAGAGAGAGAGAGAAAGCAATGTTATAATAAGAAGTAGATTTTTCTTAAGAATGTAGGAAGTGTTTTTTCACCATTAGATCTAATAAAACACACCGCAACTAAAATAAAATACACCGCACAATAAACACACTTTCAATATTCACCGTCAGATTAACATATCTAACGCATCAGATTACTTCTTACTTTTCTTACTTCTTAGACACACTCCACTGCTTATAACCCCACCCTCTCTCTATCTCTATCTCTCTCTCTCTCTCTCTCTATATATATATATATGATTTATTTCTTTTGAGAACCACTTTGAGTTTTAAGAACTCGAAAGAACTCAACGTAAGTGTAATTAACGTAAAAAAATTACAATATTATTTTACACACCGATAACGACTTTTTACACATGTGTAACTAATATTTAAACTTATGTAGTCATCAAAAATCTTTATTCTCTCTCCTGACTTATTTTTTAAATAAATTTAATCTCAGCCACATGCTCTATACTCATTTAATTAAATGTGTGATCCATATTGAGTTCTTAAAGTTATTACAACTCATCAAATTCTCAAAATATCATTCCCCACATATACACATACATACATACATACTTATGAAAAGATAAACTACATAAATTTTTTGAGTTCTAGCTATTAAAAATTGAAGTTCATCATTTCGGTTAATAACTAATGTAATCGGACATTACCGTTTTGAATATTTAGGATGTGATAACTTTAAATAATTTATTTATTTTATAGACTTTTACTTTTTGTTGTCAAAAAACTCAAATATATAGTGGTTTTTAAATTGAAATATATTTTTTAACTGAATTTGAATCGATTTGAACTTCATTTTCGAATCGATTTGAATTTCAAATTTGGTATTTTGAATTCGAATCGAATCGAATTTGTCAAATATATTTCGAATTCAAATCCAGCTTTAAAATTTCAAAATACGAATAATTCGATTCGAATATATCCGATTATTTGAAATTCGATTAGTTGAACACCTCTAGATTGTACCTCCTTTCCGTTATCTGCCCCTTTTCTTTTAATTCCCTAATTCTTGTATGTCTCATAACCCACATAGTTGTTTATCCCGCTCACTATTATTTTTTGTTGGTAATTAACCGAGTCAGACATGTCGAGTCTGGGCCTAAGTATCTCGTTATGGTGTATGGGATTAAGAGGCTATATGGTAGTTGGCATTAACTAATGTAGTTGGCATTAACTTATGTAGTTGGCCATAAGTTTGGTGGTTGGACATTTATGTCAAGTAGTTGGACATAAATGCAAGTAGTTAGCAAGTTGGCTAAACTAGTATAAATAGATCTAACAAGTTAGAGTTAGATATCACCCACCACTATCATCTTTCAAAGTTTATTGTATTAAGGTTTTTGTGCTAGTTTCCTTGATATAATAATAAGTGAAGTTCGGTATATTTCTTTGTTCATTTATTTGATTAGCTTGGGACTTGAATTGGTATCAGAGCGGTTCAAGGACCAGTCGATAAGCGTTCATTGCTGCCAAGAAGGAGAGACCGAGGTGTTGATACTTTGGTTGAACGAGCTAGGTTTTCAATCAAGTTGGGTTTGATCAGTCATGGGTAACTCAACTACACCACCACCTCTAGCCAAGCAGGGCAGTAGCTCGAGCTCATTTCAATGCCCGATGTTAACAACAACAAACTACACAGTATGGGCACTCCGTATGAAGGTATTTTTAATGTTCATAGCGTATGGGATGCGATAGATCCTGGTACGACTGATGCAAAGACAAATAACGTGGCGACTGCCCTGCTTTTCCAATCCATACCTGAACAATATATTTTGCAAGTCGGTAGTCTGAACTCGGAAAAAGAGATGTGGGAAGCAATCCGAACCCGACATCTAGGAGCTGAAAGGGTAATAGAAGCAAGACTCCAAACATTGATAGCTGACTTTGATGCCTTGAAGATGAAAGATTCAGAAAAGATCGATGATTATGCAAATAAAATAACGGAGGTCTCTTCGAATTCTGCCACGCTCGGGGAGACCTTTGAGCAACGGAATATTTTCAAGAAATTTCACAAGCTTACCTCATCAATTTGTTCATATTGTTGCTTCTCTTTAACAAATCCAAGATCTTAAGACGGTTGGGTTTGAAGACGTAGTGGGTCGACTCAAGGCTTATGAATAACGAACCAAAGACGAAGAACCACAATTCGTAGATCAAGGTAATCTATTGTTTCATTATTCTGATAATCGAAATTGTGAATAAAGTAGATGATGGCGGAGAGGAACCGGTGGAAATCTGGGTAAGGGTCAAGGTCGAGATCGAGATAATGGCCAAAACTGGGGAACCCACGACAACTCCAAACAACAAACCGATGAAAAACATAAGGGTAAAGATCAGTCAAAGTTGCAATGTTATCGATGTGACCAGATTGGTCATTTCGCTTCCTCTTGTCATGAACGAAGGAAGGAAGCAAATCTAACCGAGGACAATGAGACCCTTATGATGTTACAACAAGTAGATGAGTTGGTCTACTTAAACGAGGAGAAATTTTTACCAAGTCGGTACCAATCCGAAGGACCAGAAGAAGGGATTTGGTACCTCGATAATGGTGCTAGCAATCACATGACGGGAGAGCGGTCATTCTTTTCTAAGCTTGATGAAAGAGTGGTAGGTCGAATTCGTTTTGGTGATAATTCCCAAGTCAAAATCGAAGGGAAAGGCACTATTATGTTGCATTGCAACAACGGGGAGGTAAAACAAATTACTAATATTTATTTTATACCAAGTCTTCAGTGTAATATTTTAAGCTTGGGTCAAGCTACGGATAATGGGTTTTAGGTTCTTTTAAAAAAGAACGATCTTTGGATGTATGATGGTAGCGGTAGGCTAATCATGAAAGTACCAAAGACAAACCGACTATACAAGGTCAAGATGCGTGTTGCAAAGAATATATGTTTACACGTAAACGAAGACCCGATTTCTCAAACATGGCATGGTCGAGTAACGACCCAAGCGGTAAAATACAAGTCTCCGAATGATGCATTCAAAGAGAAGAAACCGAATATAAGTCATTTAAAGGTATTTGGTTGTATTGCATTTGCAAAAATTCCGACCCAACACCTAAAGAAACTCAATGATCGGAGTAAGAAATTGTTGTATCTTGGAAACGAGCAAGGTTCCAAGGCTTTTCGTTTATTTGACCCGACTATAAAGAAAGTTACAGTTAGTCGGGATGTTAAATTTGATGAAGGAAAAGGGTGGATTTTTTCCGAGATTTCGAACGAAATGGTTGATGAGCATGTTTGGCAAGATTTTTTTATCGATTGGGGAGAGGAAGTTGTGCAATTCGATAACGAAAATGAGTACGAGTCTGTTTCCAAACCGGTCAACAACTCGTGCTCATCATCAGGCCCAAACAGGAGTAGCTTGGGCTCATCATCTAACCCGAACAGCAACAGCAACTCAGTTTTGGATCACGATCCTAGTCCGATACTTAGGAGGTCCACACGGGTGTCGTTTCCACCAAGATACTTTGATGATTATGTACTCGATGAAGATTTAATGCTTTTAATTGAAGACGAACGTACAAAATATGAAGAAGCAAAAGAAAGTAAAGAGTGGGTTCAAGCAATGAAAGCCGAGTTAGAATGAATCGAGAACAGCAAAACGGTGAAGCTTACGGTGTGTCCTAACGGGGTGAAGCCGATTGGGGTAAAGTTGGGTTTTCAAAGTTAAGTAAAATCCGAACAGATCGGTAAACAAGTACAAGGCACGGTTAGTTGCAAAGGGGTATGTATAACGACACAGGATCGATTACGATGAGGTGTTCGCACCCGTGGCACGACTCGAGACAGTTCGACTTATTCTAGCTCTAGCCGCGAGCGAAGTATGGGATGTACATGACATGGATGTTAAATTCGCCTTCTTACATGGTGATTACTAGAAGATGTGTTTGTTGAACAACGGGAAGGGTTCATAAAGGAAGGAGAGATTCATAAAGTGTATAAACTCTCCAAAGCTCTTTACGGGCTAAAGCAAGCTCCGAGAGCTTGGAACTCAGTTAAAAGGAGTTCTAAGTGAGATAGGTTTCAAAATACATGAAGAAATCAACCAAGTCCATATTGATTATTGTGGTACATGTCGATGATCTCTTGGTAGCCGGTTCCAAAATTGAAGAAGTAAAGGCGTTGAAGACCTCCTGAAATCCGACTCGGAAATTAGGGGGTGAATTTTGGTAATTAAATGAGTTGGACATGTCAAGTTCGGGCCTAAGTATCTCATTATGGTGTATGAGATTAAGAGGCTATATGGTAGTTGGCATTAACTTATGTAGTTAGCCATAAGTTTGTTGGTTGGACATTTATGTCAAGTAGTTGTACATAAATGCAAGTATAAATAGATCTAACAAGTTAGAGTTAGATATCACCCACAACTATCATCTTTCAAATTTATTGTATTAAGGTTTTTGAGCTAGTTTTCTTGATCTATACATACTATTAAAGCAAGGCTCAATTTCCACATGACATCATTCTAGGGTGTCCACATAGGATGCCACCACAACTCCATGTCACCCATTTCCTTTCTTAACCATGACAAGTCAGCAATTAAACAAAATTAACCCATTAACCCATTGAAGCTTATTTTCTCGCGAGTCTTAGATATCCATTCAACCCATTAACCCGTAAATTCAAATATTATATTTTAGTCTAATTTCGTTTGCTTCCACTATTCAGAAACCCTAATTGTCGGTCTAAGCGTCTTAGTTCCGGTTAATCTTTCCGATGCAAGTTAAACTGAGATAAATTAATTTCCGGCAACCTTATTATTTTGTCCGGTTATTCTTTCTTCTAATCTTTTTATGTTTATTTTCATTGTTAAATGATTTTTTTAAAAAATCAGTTTAGGTTGTAAATCATAAACGGTCATGAAGGTGATATGTGGAGGTTCTACGTTTTTTCGGTAAGTGTTGTCGGATATTTTTTCCTTTCATGTTTTTTGTAATACTTCTGTAACATCCTACTTTTGGTTATAATAATAAAATAAATTTCG
Organism: Bidens hawaiensis; assembly: GCF_021521415.1. Lineage (NCBI taxonomy): Eukaryota > Viridiplantae > Streptophyta > Magnoliopsida > Asterales > Asteraceae > Bidens > Bidens hawaiensis. Next base: position 473,854 of record NW_027492604.1, read on the forward strand.
TTATTTTATGGTGGGTCGTTATCGGTTTAGATTAATAGAATACGAGTTGGGCTAGTGTTGGGTAAATGAATATGGGTTATGGACTTGTTTAGGAAAGAAAGAAGGAAAGACCATGGGCTTAAGCCCATGATCCATAAATATATAAACCCTTAATCTCCATTTAATCCTCATTCACACATATTCCTTACACCACCCAAAACACACACTTAAGCTTTCTCTCTAGTTCTTCCTTTTCTCTAAACCGGAACCAAGAAGGAAACCGACCACCGACCCAAGGTAATGATAGTATGATGTTGTTTTAGCTTAAACCCGTTAGATATGGTCACGAAACGACGAGCCGACACCGTTAAACCATTTAAGTCACGAGATCCGGATGGAATCATGTATAAACCGAACCTAATATGGGCTTAGGGATCACCCTAGCTCAGATCTCGATCGAACGGGGCGAAAAATGGTGAAAACGAGTTAAAACTCGTTTTTCCGACGAAATCCTGACTTTCCGGCAATGGCGGAGCCGGAAAAGTGGTACGAGGTTAAGGAATGTTCTGACATTCCCTGACCTAACCCTAGTTCGTTATGGGAACTTAACGAATTGAATGGTGATTCGTTAGTTAATTCGCATAAGGGAGCACGACGAACTAGCTCTAGTTCATCTCTGATTCGTTAGGGGAAAGGGGTAACGAATTACCTTTGATTCGTTATGACCAGTTCGTTAAAAGAGGAAACGAATTAGATGGACCAATTCCCTATATGGACCAGTTCGTGAAAGGGTCCAATTCATCATAAGGATCAGTTCATTATAATGCTCGATTCGTTACAAAGCCAGATTCGTTATAATAGTTAATTCGCTATGAACTCCCATTCGTTAAGGACTGCATAACGAATTAGAACTTTGAAAGAATGTCAGAACAGTCCCTTGAGTTCTAAAAGAATGAATTAATTACAAATAAGCCCTTGAACTTTGAGTTAGCGAATTAAATAATAACTTAAAATCCTAAGGTCAGCTCGACCCCAGCCAGGGGCTCAGCCCCTTGGACCCTGCTAGGGGCTGCCATCCCTAGACCCCGCTTCCAGGGGCGCTGCCCCCCGGACCCCCGTTCGTTGAGGGTAATAATTAGATTAGAAACGCGAGATGAGTAGTGATAGTTAATTGATGCATGTAATTATTATACAGTTAGCCGTGCCCAACTGAAGAAGGGAATAACAATTAACGGTGAACGTAACCGACTTCAGGTGAGTTTCTAGCCTCATTCCTTGTTATGTTTTCGGGGTTGTGTGCATACTCGATGTGATTAGTTAATACACTTATCCTAAGTGATAAGTGTATGCCATATATGTATTATGTGATTTCCTGTCGGTACATGAACGATATTCGGAATTGCATGTACTGCCAGGAAATGGTTGATGTTATATGTATGTTGTAAGATGAAGAATGAATGAATGATATATGTATGAAACTTACGATTACGTATATAGAAAAGTATGTTATAAATGTATGAAAGAAAGGGTACCGGACCCTAATAATATCCGAGGATGGAGGGTACCGGACCCTGATAATATCCGAGGATGAATGGTGACCGGACCCTAATAATATCCGAGGATGGAGGGTATCGGACCCTGATAATATCTGAGGATGAAGGGTGACCGGACCCTAATAATATCCGAGGATGGAAGGTACCGGACCCTGATAATATCCGAGGATGAAGGGTGACTGGACCCTAATAATATCCGAGGATGGGGGGTACTGGACCCTAATAATATCCGAGGTATGTAGGGCGAATGCTCTTTATAACGTAAGGTTAGTTATGAATGTATATGAAAGAATGATGGACAGGTTAAGTATGTAATGCGTACCTTCAGGCACGTATATGTGTATGTACATTAAGTTATGTGATTAACTAGAACTCACTCAGCGTAGCTGACTTTTAGTATGCACACAGGCTAATAGGTTGAGGCAGCTCACGTGATTGAAGACACATGGCATGGAATCGAAGATACTGACATCTCGAAGAAATGTTGTGATGTTTTAAAGACTATGTTTTGTTTTAAATGACTATGAATGTTTTTTATAAGACAAGATTTGAAGGTTATGTAACGTATTATGGTTGAAGTTTAAATGTTCCGCGAATGTTTTAATTAACTCTGATATTAAGAACTGTGTTTATGAGTAAATCCAACACCAAAGTAGGGCTACCGGTAACGGAGCTTTACAACTTCACTTAACTTTGTTAATCAAAATATGAGATTTGATGGTTAACAACGATATTTGTTATTTACCGGTAAGACATTCAACATTAATATTCTACTTTATAATTTCATGTTAATGCCAAGAGTAATGGATGTGTCTTTCGGTTTTCCGGTATACCATGGTCATTCGGACATTATCGTTTTTCCGGTAACACCTTTTAAATTTTCCGTCTTATATAAATTAATTTCCGGCAACCTTATTATTTTTTCCGGTTATTCTTTCTTCTATGCTTTTTATGTTTATTTTCGTTGTTAACTTATTTTTGGACGTTTTTACCTTTTTCCTGTAAGGGTTGCTGGTTTTTTTTCCTGTCAACTTTATAACAATGAATTTTTTATATATGTTGGAAAACTTCACTTAACTTTGTTAATCAAAATATGAGATTTCATGGTTAACAACGATATTTGTTATTTACCGTAAGACATTCAATATTAATATTCTACTTTATAATTTCAGGTTAATGCCAAGACTAATAGATGCTCATTTCGCTTTTCCGTTATACCATGGTCATTCGGACAATATTGTTTTTCCGGTAACACCTTTTAAATTTTCTGTCTTTTAATTATTGTTTAAAATTCCGTAATATCAATATTAATTCTCGATTTTATTATTTCAGGTTGTTGTTCGACTCATCTATACTAATATCACTATTTATGAAGGCTTTAGTATTTGTATTTTTATTATATATTCATGTATATATTTAATTTTTTTAATATTCATGTATTTCAATATTTGATTTCATATATTTTAGTTCAAAGTTAATAGTATTTGTTTTCCTTTTTGTTAATAAATTACACCATTAACTATTCCATTAATTCTAATTATTTAGTATGATAATTTGTGGACATAACCGAATTTTGTTTTATACATTGACTTTCCTCATAAGTATTTCCTAATTTTTGACACTACCATCTATAATAAAATTCTAATTATACAACTTAAACCCTAATAAAATAATATTATACATTGACTTTCCTCAATTAAGTCCTTCCTAATTTGTAATCTTAACGAAATAAAATTTAATTTAAAATTAAGTTAAAATTATTTCTCTCATTTCAAAGTTAATAATAGTTTACCGTAATTGTATATATTTTTGAGATATCATAAAAACTTATTTTAAAATTAATTATCCATAATTCACATAATAATAATTTGAAATACGGAGTAACAACTTTACTAATAAAATTTTATTGACTTTACTAATATTAATTCTCGATTTTGGTATCTAAAATTAAATTTTCTTAATCTATAAATAATAATACATAATAATACATAATATGGAGTAACAATGAGACTAATTATAATAAATAAGTAAATCAGGTTATAGAATATATCTATGATATCTCTATACATTTTTGGTATATGATTTGAATTCTAATTTTAATTTATTATAAATGTCCATATTAATTGTTTGACTAACAGGTTTCCTTTGTATTTGTTTAATATATCGTCAAAAAGTCTCATGTTTCCTATTTAACATGTTTTCTTTTTTTGTTTTTAACTAACAATTCAAGGACATTAATTCCTAAATCAATTCCACGAAACATCATAAGTTAGTCAATATTCATTCAAATGACATTAATTCTGGTTCTAAATGTTTCAACTTTTATTATTCTATGCAATTCAAATTTTGCATATTCTTTTTACAATCCCTTAACTAATTAGTGTTACATATATTTTATTTGATTTAAACAATTTATGTGAAATCAAGTTTTTGTGACACTAAAAATATTTTAGTCCAAATCACATTAGTCAAAATAATAACGAATTTATTATATCATGTCAAGAATTATATTTCCCAATTATTCCAAATACTTTCTATTTATATTCAATTTAACATAAATAACTCAATAATTTATACTATGTATTCGTTCATTTCTTAAGCTTTCTCATCACCTAGAACAATTAGAACCTCCATTGTTTTTCTTCATCCAAGTTAATGTCAATTTTCTTTTAATATTTTTTGTTTTATCTTTCACATTTTTCATTCATTATACGTTACAAATTAATATTGTTCTTATTTCTTAAGGTCAATGGAGTCCTAGAAGTTTACTATGTTACACGAGATTGATGTTCTTAGATCTACTCCATGTACAATTAAGGTAAAAGTGTTGACGGTTTAGAGTGTCAAGGATAACAATAAACCTAATGAGGATTTCTTGATTGAGATGGTTTTTATGGATGAATCGGTAATCTTTAGTTTTACCATTTATGTTTATGATTTTTGTCCCTTTTGTTATGGTTCATAATTGTTGTTTGTTTTTTTAATAATCCAAGGTAACCGAATGCAGTCTATAGTATTTAAACAAGATATATTCCGTTTGAAACGTTAATTTAAACGAGAATGCTACATTAACTATAGTCAACCCTAGCCTTGGATCTAATGCGTCTAATTACAAGGTTATCGACTGCCCTAATAAGTTAGTTTTAAACTCCAGTACCCATGTTAATCCTTGTAGCCAGTTTGATGGTCCTACATTCGGTTTTAAGTTTTACTCATTCAAGTCAGTTATTGATAAAGAGATCCCGTTGAAAGCTACTATAGGTATTATTTAAGTAGTTTATTTTTTTTTATTTGTCAATATTTTTTGTATTTCTAGTTCTTTAATCCGATGTCTTTCAGATATAATTGGACATGTTGTTCATGTTTTTAAAGATAACAATTCTAATCTGAGATATGTAAAAAGAAATGCAAGATTAACTATGGAGGTTTCTGATATCAGGTACACGTTTTTCATTAATTTATATGTCAGATTGTATTAATATTTCTTATTTGTGGAACACTATGATATTTTTGTTCTAATATTTGTGATTTTTACAGCGGTGACAGTGTTTACGTTACTCTTTGGGGGAATTATGTATCATAGTTCTCTAAGTATGTTGTTGACCATTTTGATGAATCACATATGATTATTCTCATGCAATTTGGTAGAGTTAAATACCATAAAGGTTCGCTTTTTATTTTTAATATGTAATTAATTTTTTTAAGACTTTCTTATTTTAATATCATAATGACTATCTTGTGTTTAAATTTTTAGAGAAAACGTATGTGTCTAATTCCTACGGTTCTGATGTTATTCGTGTGTTCATCAATGATAGTATTTCTGAGATTGAAGATTATAAGACACGGTAATATTATTAATATATCTCCTGATTTGTTTATTCAATAAGTATTTCCTTTGCATTTCTAAATCCTTATAAATTTGTTTTGAAGTTTGTTTGAATTTTTAGACTTCAATGTTGATGCTGTTGTTCGTAGGCCGATTCCTGTAAAATTAATGTCTAGTCTTGATGAAGAGTTTATAATGGCTACATCATTTTTCAACATTTGTGAAATTTGCACTATATTGCAGGTATTTTTTTATAATAATATCTAATTATAATTTATAACATTTAACATAAGGTTATGTTATCTTTTTTAATTGATTTATTTCAGCCAAAGAGTATTATAGTACTCGGGACCATAAAGGCGGTTTGTCCGGATTCAGAATGGTACTATGTCGGTTGCAATAGTTGTAGTCGTAAGGTGATCGTGCCTGTGGTGGAAGGCGAAGATGTTTACAAATGCAAGAATCAGAGATGTAACACTTTGGGTGTTACACCTACTCCTAGGTATATTGTATATTGTATATGTAAATATGTTTTAATAATAAATTTTGCTATGTTGTTGATTAAAAAAATTATTTCAGGTTTAAGTTTAAGCTAAGAGTTCAAGATGGCAGTTGTGTTGTTTCGTTGACCTTTTTTGATCGGGATGCCAAACTTATTATCAACAAAACAGCATCTGAATTGCTTGTTACTAAAGATGAGGTTATGTTTTTATGTATTCATATTCTACTGCTTATTTTTTTATTTATATAAAACACTGTTTATGTAACATATGTTTTTATTATAAATTTTTAGGATGATGTTGGGCATAGTGGATTTCCCAGTGAGTTGAACTGTTTGTTAGAAAAGAAGTTTGCTTTTAAAGTTGAGATTGCCGAATTCAATTTTAGGAATAATGTTGAGGTATACGGTATATCAAAGCTAACAGATGATCAATAAATAATTTCTGCTATTGAGAAAAGAATAAAGCCTGAGTTTATAGTGGTAAATTCATCTGCCTTTAACTTGTATCAACTACATTATTGCCTTATGTTTTAATTCTTGTTATTATATTTGTAGCCTTCTGATTCTGGATCTCTAACTTTTGAAAATTCTTTAACTGATCTTTAATCTACAAGTTCTGCTTCTTTAAAGGTTTATTCCACTTCTATATACTTTACATTCTTTTGTTTTGTTGGTTTGTTTTTATATTGTTTACACCTTTTTTTGGACAGATTTCTGAGGATAGGGATAACAAGACTCCAGTTTCTTATCGTTTGGTTGATGATGAAGTGAATGAGATCAAGTTGTCAAGTAGTGATTCAGATGATAAACTGAAGCGTAAGCTTGTGGAGGTTTTTGAGGGTAATCAACCATCGGAATTTTCTTCTACAAAGTCAAAGATAAACGATGTTCAAGATGATTCTGAGTTGGTTAGCGTTGTTGGATCAAGCAAGGATGGTGTTAAATTTCTTACTCCGAAGGTTGAGAAGTGACTTGAAGACTTCATTGCTGGGTTTTATTTTATTTACATTTTAGTAATTAATAATAAATACACCTGAGTGTGTTCGGTGTTATTTATATTTTAAGACTTCATTTTGGTGGTGTTTTTGAAGACTCTATGGTTTGGTTTTGATTTATTTACATACATTTCTTATTTATGATGGTGGTTTTTAATTTCTTGTAATTATCCTTTACCTTATTTTGGTTTTTTTGTTTATTGCAACTCATATATTTTAGTTTTAATTTTATTATTTTATGTTTTAAAAAATTTAATTATTTAAATTTGGGATTACATAATTCAATATTGACTATAAAAAATGTATTCAATATTGACTTAAAAAAATTAATTAACTTCTACAAATATTAAAGTTTAAGATAAGATCAATATAAATAGCATAGATATGATATCTAGGTTATAATATTATATTCCAAGATTAAAATATAATTTTTATATTTTCAATAAACCCGTTTACCATTTGATGACCCGGGTCAAACCCACTATTGGTATTATTTATAATCAATTTTAAATTCTTTTTACTCTATTTCAACTATCCGATCAATATCATAAAAAAAAATCTCGATTTTCTTCCGTGTTTTGAAGGTAAGTTGGTAACTTCAACCCTAATTATTGTTTGATTTTATTCCCAAACAATCTATATTAATAGATTTTTCTTGATTAGTACACATATTTGTTCATCATTTACTTGAATTTCATATATTTGTTTTTATTACTGTATAGCTAATTACCAATAATATTGACTAATCAGATGAATTATCCTGCATTAGCCGTGTTTAATTAACCCTTCGTTGAACATATGGTCAGTATCTACAAGTTAATAGTTGTCGTTGTTATAATGTACTTCAAATTTTTAGGTTAATCTATGCTAATTTAGTTTCTGTTGTATTTTATAGAAAATTCCCAAAGAGTATTTTAAGCTTCTTTTCCCTCATGAGTCTGTCCATGAGACCGTTAAGATTACACATCTAAATCAAGAGTGGAGTGTTGATATTGATCTAAGCTTTGATAAGTATGTATTTGGCAATGGATGGTTCCCAATTGTAAAAGACAACGGTTTCGGATTTGGTGATGTTTTTCTTTTCTTTCCCACTCAGCCACACGAGTGGAGATTGTTATATGTTCCAGAACATCCGGATTGGAAGCATAAGGTTTTTGATGTCTATGTCTCTTATCCATCAATGAATAAGTTGGTATGTTAAAGCGTATTTTTATTCTTACTTATATATCAGTTTTAAATTTTTATATATTTATATGTTTATTTCTTAAAATTTGTCTTTTATAGTATTGTTAACAATGTTTTATAAATTTGTATGTCAGCAATTAAGAGATGATCAGCTTGTACTTTATCTTTCATATCTAAATCGTGGAAGGTCATCTGCCAACTGGGATGTTTCTGCAGCTGATGGAAGTAGATGGACTCTTGTGTTTAAAAGTGTCAAAAGCAGTATTCCTGGATATGCATTTTTTGGTGAATGGCCCAGTTTAGCAAGGCATGTTAACTTACAAGTTAATGATTATCTTGTGTTTTTACCGGTTGATCCCAATACTCTCAGGTTATATGTGTTTGATAGTCGTGGTGTTGAACGGACACAGTTTGTTCAACGAATTAATATTGTTGGTGGTTCGGACAATGTTGATATAGTTACTGTTTCAGGTTAATTTCTCAATATTCACATCATTTGTGTATCAAAATATAATTATTTGTTAACTTTTCTTATATGTTTTTATTATTAGATGATGATAGCTTTGGTGTTGTTGATATAGAAGGTGAGCGTGTTTGGATTCGAGATGAGGATGTCAGTGACAATTTTCTTGAAGTTGTTATCAGGGATCGTTTGGTAAGTTTTTTTCCTTGTCATAAATTGGTTATGGTATACTTACTTTTTTTGTATTCAAGTATGTATTATTATAAACACTAAAGAACTTTTGTTTATATATTTTACAGCGTTTACCTGTTCAATTTGCACGTGACAATGGATTAGATAAAGAGACTAGGTTGGTGTTGATAAACCCAAATGGTGAGGATTTGATGACTAGAATCCACATTGAATACAATTATGGTAATTACAAGTTTAGAGTTCATGACTAGCCAGAATTTGTTCGTCTTAATTCGCTCGATTTGCGGAAGAAATGTCAACTCGAGTACAACTGTCCAACTCATTATCTGATCCTGTCACAAGTATTTGAATAGGTTTTAAACAAGCTTTTGTGGTATCAATGTTTGGGTTCTTGAATATTATGTTTTGGTTGTTTAAGTTATGTTACAATTGACACTTTAACTTTTTTCTGTTTAATATCTTTTGTTAATTATTATCGGTTAGCATTAACCGTTACTTCTAAAGAAGAATCATAACATACATAAAACCCGGGATAATCCATCTACAAAAATATAAAAAATGTTATATGTTAAACAAATAACAGTACAAAGGAGAATATCATTGTGAATACATTCAAAAACCAATGTGTATTAACTAAAATACAAATTAAAATGTTACATGTAATTTTTTTTAATACTTAAAAACGAAATCTCATTTTCAATACCTATAAGAATGAATAACAATCATATAGCTATTGAACATACAAGTTAACAAAAAATTATTAATAACAAAGAAAGAAATTGTACCTTGTAACAAATCAACACTACATTCTTGTATTGTGACGGTATAATAATAATTTATAGACTTCAACATATTATTGCTTTAATGTGATTTAAAGTATAAAAGGATAATATCAGTAATTATGCCACACTACATGTCCAGAATATAATCACCACTGAATATTTTTTGGGCTAATTTATAGGATTAGTTGTTTGTTTGTACAAGTGCATAATACTAAAAGTCTGAATTCAAGGAATTGGTCTACAAGTTTTTGTTTTATATTATAAACTAAAATTTTGTGTTATAAAATCAAAATCTGTGGTCTATCATAAATTTTAAACATTAATGCTAACCGATTAAAAATGGTATATCTATTAAAGGAATCCAGAAATAATTGGGTAGTAAGAAACATATAAACATATATGTTTTCAAATACACACGTCAAGGAGATAATTAGTATAATTGTATAGTAAAATATAGAAAATACATTACACAATAATTAAAATATTTACTTTGTAAGCATAAGAAGGGGTGTTTGGAATTTCTTATTTTGTCTCCTTATAACTTTCATTAAGTTAATAAGTTACAAAAGTATAACTTATGAAACTTTTCCTATCACAATATAAGCAATCACAAACACCTTATTACTTTTCAATAAGTTTATAAGTTATAAGTTGAAGAAAATAAGCAATCCCAAACAACCCCGAAATGGTATGAAGGTTGACAAAAACATCTTAAAATTGGAACTAATAACGTGTGATATACTTAACTTAATGTAAGTAACATATAAAGTTGAATACTACCAGAACAAATAATTAAATACATGAATGGTAGAATATATAATAATTCATTAAAATATGTATTGCAACTTTTTATTAAACCATTTGATGTTTCAGATACACTTAAACACCATTTGAGTTAAAACAAAAACTAAATTCAAGATAAGATAATTAAACACAATAAACACACATAATTAAATTGTAATTTGACCATCAAACCTTAATATCCAAATATTAAATATACAACCAAAAGTAAACATGTTACGGCTTAGTCATTACAGTTATTGATTTGTAATAAATGTCTTAGATAAAGTTCATCTTTTAAATCAACACTGAGATAAAAGTTTTGTTGAATCTACATTGTAGAATTGTTTTATTGATTTGGAGACTAATTTCCTTTGTTTGCTTATTATTGTACTAATGCTATAAGTTATAAATATTTTAACTTTTCATTTATCTTTGTTAGTCTTTGTATGTTTTTGTATTTGATTCAAATAAGTTATGATGTCTTATAATTCATGTAAAAGTATCATTTATTTATAAGTAAAACATTTGCATTTCATTAAATTTATATGTGTTACTTATATATCATGTTTTTAAATATGTTGCACCGTGTGTAACACGGGTACTATCCTGAATCAATATTGGAATCCAATGATCTGTTTCTTTTAAGAGATTTGGATAACTTAAAGCTTGCTAATGTTAAAAAGAAATGACATATTTGAATTTGGAAAATGAAGTTAGTGATAAATGTTTTTCAATATGGTAATATTTAATTGAAACATAGTTTGTATTAAATGATTTAAATTGATGTGCAAATAAACACGTGTACCATCTTAGAGTAATAAATATTACAGTTATTAATGCGTAATAAATGTCTTAGATTAAGTTCATCTTTTAAATCAACACTGAGATAAAAGTTTTGTTGAATCGACATTGTAGAATTGTTTTATTGTTTTGGAGACTAATTTCCTTTGTTTGCTTATTGTTGTACTAATGATAAAAGTTATAAAATATTTTAACTTTTCATTTATCTTAGTTAGTCTTTGTATGTTTGTATTTGATTCAAATAAGTTATGATGTCTTATAATTCATGTTAAGGTATCATTTTTTATAATTACAACATTTACATTTCGTTAAATTTATATGATGTTACATATATATCATGTTTTTAATTATGTTTTACCGTGTGTAACACGAGTACTATTATAAATCAATATTAGAATCCAATGATCTGTTTCTTTTAAGAGGTTTGGATCACTTAAAGATTACTAATGTTATAAAAGAAATGACACCTTCGAATTTGGAAAATAAAGTTAGTGATAAATGTTTTTCAAGATGGTAATATTTAATTCAAACATGGTTTATAATAAATGTTTTAAATTGATGGGTAAATAAACACGGGTACTATCTTAAAGTAATAAATATTACAATTACTATAAGATTGTGTTTATAAAGTTATGTTAAATTTTATGATTTTCTAAATGTTTTCTTGTGAAATTTTATGATTGTCTATATTTATATGGTAATTATTACATTCACACATTTTGTTTTTAGTTTTACATAATCTTCTAGATATTAATGTTAGCATAAACTCATTATGAAATACATTAACATTTTAGTTTAATACTTAATTAATCAGGTTGCATGGTGTGTTTTGTTTTCCAGGTTCTATAGCAAAATGTTTTTGTTTTTGGACGGAAAATTTTGAAGTTCATACTGGGATAATACGATTTAAATATTTTCATAACCTTGCTAATTAATATAGACAAGTTTGTGTAACTATTAACTTTTTATTTGACAATGTTACTGTCTAATATTTTGTTTAGGCCATCCTAATGTTAATATATGGTTGTCTATTTATAAAATTTTATGATTGTTTATATTTATTTTGTTATTTATCTATTTTCAACCCGTATGTAACACGGGTACTATCCTAATATAATAATAAGTGAAGTTTGGCATATTTCTTTGTTCGTTTATTTGATTGGCTTGGGACTTGATTATTTTAGTCCACCATGCTAGTCAACTCAAGAATTAGTGTTGGAGCATGACTACCGAAATTCCATTTAGTAGGCAACTGGTCTGGTCCCGAAGCACCCTCCAAACCATTACATTCTATAATTGTTCACATAAAATATTAGAGATGATGAAAAAAAATCCTAAAAATCTAATACATACCTTTATTTAAAATCAATGATCCAAATATATATTGTTGGGCTTTGAAAATGTCAAAAAGGTCAATGTTATTCTAAAAAGACAACATTCAACGAAAATAATATGTTTTGTTCTCGACACATTTATGACGCAAAATGCCAAAATTATAATATCGACGTGACCAAGGAACTATAAGAACTTACTGGAGCGGTGGTAGTTGGAATCATTTACTTGCTTTCATATACGAATAGTTTGTGACTTTTGAATTCGTTTCTAAAAAAGAACTCATTTGAAAACTTGAAACGCGATGTTTTTCTTTTCACGTTCGTAATGTTTAGTAGACTGCTTTTCTTTATAATACACGGTAAACAACCAATATAAATAACAATCAAACTGTAAACAAATAATATAAGTAAACAATTAAGTAGAAAGTAAATATAAATTTACAAGTCAAAATACCCAAAAGTACGATATCAAAATATATAGTTTTTACATTAATATGTTCGTTTACCCATTATCCAGATGTAGTTCGGTTCGTGTTATATATAAAAGGATCAACATTTGGGCACAAAAATAATTAGACCAAAATTATTCGTTTAAAAAAAAAAAGAAATTAATATGCCAAAAAAACGATACCATGTCGGTCATACTATGCATGTGATCTTGATCAGGGTGTGGCTAATCCAGATGTTGTTGTGGCGATTGCAGTGTCGGAAGCTTGATCCCTGCATCCCACGCGATGAATTATCTACTGAATTTGTCACATATGCAAATCCTCTATTAGGTCGTTGCGAAGCTCAGACACTAGAATATGTCATCAACGCGCGTGGGGGCTCTCGTAGTTCTAATAAAATATCAATGTTATTGCTGAGGCGAGTGCTAAGGTGGTTATTGTTGCTCATGCGACATATGCAATATATGGTGTTGTGTCTACTTATGAGGAGGATGCCCAACCACACTGCTTTCCAAAAAGAACCGAAGAGCACTGAAAAAATATGAAAAACTAACCTCTTAGGCTTGTAAGTCGAGCTCCTATCACGAATAATGACACGCTGAAGACAATTTTAAGCAAACACCCCCCCCCCCCCCCTCTTTTAAAAAACAACTAGTGTGATTTGAGTGTCACAACATATCTAGTAAGTTGATACGTGCCCATGTTCAAGCTCCATTCCATCATGTGCATGGCCTTTACCCACGTTCATAATTCATGGAGGAACTCAACCCGTGTTCTCATGCATGCACCATTAGTGTTAATTTCAGTTTGTTTTGTTTGTTTAAATTAATTACCAATTCTAGGTAACGTGTCTTATTTTTAGGATAGTGGATAGTTCTTTGTTTAGCCTATAAAAGGTTTGTTCTATTAGAATTGAAGTTAATGAAAACTAGGAAGAAAAGTTATTTCAATATCTAGTTTTTTTATCTTGTTCTTTGGGAGTGTTTGCCTATTACAAAAGGCTATCTATCATTAGTACTCAATCTTTCTGCTAATGTAGGTATCAACTTATTGTGCGTTGTTAAATAGTTGACGGAATCTTTGTACCGTGTGAAATGATTGGCTCATATACTGAGTAAAGCTCGTCCGAAGGGCAAAACTAGGCATTTAAACGAGTCATATAGGTAAATACGACTTGCTATACAAAACGTGACTCGTGTGATAGCCTCTGCAACCTTTTCTTGAACGTTTAATTGAGACAAGTCTTAGAAGCATATATGACATGTATTAGTGACAACTAACTACAACCACAAGATCAAAGAAATGCGTTTGTATATAATTCATAATTTACTTTTATAAATATTTTTAGAGTGTTGTTCTTTATAAGTATTAAAATAAAAGGTGGTTTAAACAAGAGATTATGCTTTTGATACTTGATAGACATCACCATAAAAGTTTCCTCGATAATTTACTTACGCCATAAAAAAACAATAAATGTCAATAAATTAGCATACAGCCTCCAAATAAATGCACATTGCAACATAAAAATTTCCTCAATAATGTGTACCCATCATCAGCATGAGTTGTTGAACCAGTCAACATCATCAAAATGTCACTTGTCTATCAATAAAGTCGAGATAGTAAATCATAAATGTTCTCAACAACCCCCCTCCCCCCTCCCAGCCGCATGAGAGGCAACCTGATTTTGAGACGCTAAATAGTTTAGCGACTAAAATTAAATTGGTACGCATGTTAGGAACAAATAAAATATCGGGTAAAGTTAGTGGTTTGGTTTTAGTAGAAAACTGAGTCAAGCCAATATGAGACATTCAAAATCATGGGAGAGTGTGGCTGGACAAGAAGTGAGATCCCAGAGCAGAGGTGACAACATTGGCAAGGGGGTTGGACGAGTGCTTGTTGAAGGAAATCTGATTATCTTTTAGAAACCCAACGAGCTTCCGACAGTTGATGACCATCGTTTTAGTCATGCAAAACCTAATAAAACTATATAGATGGAGCAAGTAGGGTATCGTATCCACGAGGATCATTTCGTCAGTGTTACACTATTTGTTTGACCATTTAAACTAAAATTAACCAACTTAAGTGGACAATCGATGTCAAGCTGAATTAAAAAGACTGATTATAGAAACAAACAAAGACTTTGAATATATATTAAAATTCAATTTAAGGGAACTGCAACAACCTTCAGGTTTCAGATTTTAGGTTTCATACAAAACTCATTTGATTAATTAGACACCACATAAACTTGGTCTTGGAATTAATTAGTTGATGTGATAATTGAAGGCATGTTTTTAATAATAAATCTTACAATCCAATTACCCAATTATAAATGACAAATGCCCCCTCTTTGCTATCAAACCGCTCATGATGCAAGAAACCGAATGTGAATGATAAAAGAAAGACACTTGAAACATAAATAATTTGTTTAAATCATCCAAACACGAGTTGCTCCACAATATTAACACACCCAAAACATTAATCAAACAAAGTGAATGTTTATCCTAAACCAACAGTTCAGTCGGAGGCGGTTACAAAATACAATTAGCCCGTAATAATAATAAAAAAAATTACTATTGTCAGAATCAAAAGTCTTCATTAAAATAAATTAACTATAGTTGAACTTGAAATGTTGAATTACTAAATGAGAAAACTTTGTAAACACTAAACAATAGAACGAACTTAATTTTTTCTGTCTTGGTATGCCTCCCTTGCGTCTCTACCCTCTACGGTTCGTACCTCATTTCCGTGATCTGACCTTTTTTCTTTTAACTCCCTAATTCTTGTGGGCCTCATAATCCACATAATTGTTTATCCAGCTCAGTAGCTAGTCAATTCAAGAATTAGTGTTGGAGCGGCGGAGCCCGTATTTCTTTCTTTCAATTGCTAGCCCAACTGTCCCTTTCTTTGACAAATAAGGTGGGTTTTCATTCTATAATTTCCGTGTATATAGCTAATAGGCGCACAAATAGGGTTTATTTTACCCGTAACCGGGTATTTTCCTACCGGTTCTTTTATGAAACTTCTTATCAGGAACCGGATCCAACCCATCAGACAAATACCTGTTGGAACCGGGCATGGTTCCTACCCAAAAACCGGGTACAACCGGGTTTTGTTCTATTTTCTTATTTAAATTGAAATATGACTATTGTAACCGGTTCTAACGACTATATAGACGTTTTTAGACGTTTGGAAGTGCTTATAGACCATAAAATACATAAACACATTCTATAAATAGGTAGGCTAGGTAAAGGTTTGATTAAACCACTTTAAAATGCAAGCCCACTCAAACCGGCAACCAGTCAAATGGCGTCCAATGATGAAGTTGTTATGGTAATCGAAACTCCAAGAAACTCGGAGGTTTCGACACACTACGGCTTGTGTGTTATGATGGACGCAACGAAAATGGCTCGATGCAAATACCATGAGAAGTTTCTGAAGGCAATGTCAAACTCCACTTTGAGGACACATACTAAAAAAACATTTAGACGCCATAAAAACAGGAGAATCGTAAATCTCCGCAACTCTCCAAAACCAAGCCTAATGGGTGTAGAGAGTGGCATGAAGACGGTGAACGGTGTTTGTTATTAACTTTTTATGCTTAATATAATGTTTGTCGTTGTGTAATAAAATGCTCGTAATTATGATAATGAAATAATGTTGTTGTTTATTATGTTATTGTTTTTAATCTCTAAATTTCATCAGAACCAGTTCTAGTTTCTTATTTATGGTTCGAGCCTGACAGTTGGTTAATAGTATGATTAGAACTAATGGTTAATAGTACTACCCCGACCATTGGATAATAGATTAAAATTTTAATTATAGAGGTTTGGAACTATTTCAACGGTTATATATATATATATATAGAAAATGGTTCAAATAAAAATAAATAGTTTCCTAAGAATGGTAAGAACCAATAGATTTTTGACATGTGGCATTACAACCTATGGTTAAAGAATAATTCTAGGAAACTATGTCGGTTTTTTGTAATTTTAAATCTCAACCATTGATTAACATGATCCAATGGTTGTGATTTATTCCTAGTCTTCCTAGGAAACTACTTCTTTTTATAATAACCCTCCCCTATATATATATATATATATATATATATATATATAAAACCAGTTTCATTCAATTTTTTACTACCCCAAAAATTATTTCTAATTTGGAAAGATGATCACCTGAACCGATGATGGAGAGTATCTTTTGTCATAGTGTCTTCTACACTTCAGGAATAATTCAAGGGTTCAATCACAAGAACTGGGTCATGCTTTTTTGGACCGCGTTAAGGATAAATTTGACGAGGAGATATGATACGGTTTATTCGAGACAACCGACAATCTCCAAAGAACACGAGGAAGAGAAGAGAGAAACCAAATAAAAATCACTAAAATTATTAAAGAGTCTAAACGTATTTATAAAGAACAAAAGAAGTAGAAACCTAATCAAACTAAGAAACAATCTCATAATTAAAATAAATAACTTGTATATCAAGAAATAGATTCTTGATAATTATTAAAAATCTTCAACTTCCATACTTATCTTCTTGTTTAATTCCTATAACGAAGTGGCTTGGAAATTACTCTAGTTGAACGGGCCCTCGTATTTGATTGATCATCCGGCAGTGGAACCGGGCTTGGATCCTATGCATGGGTTGCATGGGCCGACAACGTAACAATATTCTCCCCTTCAAAATCGGGCTTGTCCTCAAGACCGGTGGCAGTCGAATCAATAAGTTCAGCTGGTTTGCAAGCCCGTAATAAGGAAACATGAAAGACCGGGTGAATACGAGAACTCGGCGGCAGCTCCAAACGATACGTAACCTGCCCGATACGTTCAAGAACTGTAAATAGCCCATAATAGTGACGACTCAACTTAGGAGAATGCATGCGGGTCATTGAAGTTTGGCGGTAGTTCTGGAGACGTAAAAGAACTCGGTCACCAACTTCAAACTTCATATCTTGGCGATGTTTATTAGCTTGATCAGCCATCCGCTGGCGGGTCTTTAGGAGGGTTTGTTTTATTAAACTGACTATGGACTGATGAGTTGCCAAAGCGGTAGAAAGATTGGAGGAATCGGACTCGGCGAGTGGCAATTGCGGTATAGACGGCGGAAGACGTCCATACAAAGCTTGAAATGGCGTCATATTAATGGCGCTGTGATAACTTGAATTATACCAAAATTCCGCAAGGTACAAGAAACGAGTCCAACGATGCGGTTCATCACACGTAAAGCATCGTAAATAGCTTTCCAAAGTTCGGTTAACCACCTCTGTCTGACCATCCGTTTGTGGGTGGTAAGCACTTGAGTTAAGAAGGTGCGTTCCAAGAGTTGTAAACAGTTCTTTCCAAAATTTTCTAAGGAACAGCGGATCACGATCGGATAAAATGGTTTTGGGAAGCCCATGGAGTTTATAAATTTGATCCAGAAAAATAGTGGCAAATTGGCTGGCAGTATACTTAGTCGGTAAGGGAATAAAATGGGCAAACTTTGTGAGGCGATCCACGATGACCCATATCGCCGTTTTTCCATTCGAAGGAGGAAGATGGGTGATGAAATTCATCGAGATGTCTTCCCAAACCTGATTAGGAATTGGAAGTGGTTGTAAAAGCCCATAAGGTTTGTGCGTGGAGGATTTATTTTGTTGGCAGACAAGACAATCACCAATAAATCGAGTGACTTCGGCTCTGAGATTTGACCAATAAAAAGACGCCTGGATTCGTTTAATAGTAGCTGTAATCCCTGAATGGCCTCATAACGGGCTGGAGTGAAACATGGTCAAAAGTTTTGACCGTAATTCTGGTAAAGCAGGGACGAAGAGCCTACTACGGTGGTAGACTAACCCATCATATATACGGTGATGCGGGTGCTGCTCGGGCTTATCCTAGAGTTGCTGAAGAAAAGCACGACCGTCATGGTTAACCATATAATAATCTCGAAGCTCATGGATCCACGGAAAATATTGAACCGATAAAGTGAAAAGATGGGGTTCATCGCGCCTGCTCAGGGCATCGGCAACCTTGTTCTCTTTACCCGGTTTGTAATGAATTTCAAAGTCATACCTTAATAGCTTACTAGCCCATTTGTGTTGTTCAAGGGTTTGAATAACTTGTGTTAAGAGATGACGAAGGCTGTGGTGGTCCGTAAAGACACGAAAACGGCGCCCCAAAAGGTAATGACGCCACTTTTTAACCGCTTCCGTTACAGCAAACAATTCTCGAACATAAGCCGATGCGGATCGCATTCGGGTGTTAAGCTTTTTGCTAAAGTAAGCAATAGGCTTGTCACATTGTGATAAGACGGCTCCAATAACGAAATCAGACGCATCGGTTGTAACATCAAAGACCAGATAAAAATCTGGAAGTGCGAGAATCGGTAAGGATGTCATTGCCATTTTTAGAGCGCCGAACGCTTGTTGTGCCTTATCAGTCCACACAATTTTCCGGTTACCCTGTAGAAGATCGGTGAGTGGACCCGCAATGTTAGAGTAATGGCGAACAAAGCGTCGATAATAGCCTGTTAAGCCCAAGAAACCGCGAAGGGTGGTTAGTGAAATCGGAGTAGGCCACTTTTGAATGGCGCTAATTTGGTCTATGTCTGTAGCGACCCCCGCGCTAGATATGACATGGCCCAAGTAATTGACCTCTGGTACAGCAAACACACATTTGGACAGTTTAGCAAAATACTGATGAGAGGATAAGGTGTGGAGAACCTGTTGAAGGTGTTGTAGGTGCTCCGTATGAGAACGACTATAAACGAGAATATCGTCAAAAAATACGAGTACAAACTGACGTAAGACGTCTCGAAAAATATCGTTCATAGCGGCTTGAAACGTAGACGGAGCGTTCGAAAGACCGAATGGCATGACGAGAAATTCATAATGTCCGTCAATGGTGCGGAAAGCGGTTTTATGGATGTCATATGGTGATACGCGGATTTGATGGTAACCGGCACGTAAATCCAGTTTAGAAAAAACTGTAGCACCATGCAGTTTGTCAAGAAGCTCGTCCACGGTAGGAATTGGAAAACGGTCTCTGATGGTTAACGCGTTCAATGCACGGTAATTCACACAAAATCTCAACGTGCCATCTTTCTTGCGTACTAGCAGAACAGGAGATGAGAACGGGCTGGTGCTAGGGCGTATAACTCCATCATTGAGCATATCTTTAATAAGAGTGGACATAATAGTTTTTTGGTAGTGCGGGTAGCGGTATGGTCGAACATTAACAGGTTGGCTGTTGGGTTGAAGATGGATATGATGATCATGTTATCGGATAGGAGGTAGCGATGTGGGGTTTTGAAACAAGTGGCCATATGTATGTAAAAGTTGTTGCAGTTGTGGATCGGCTGGTGGTGAGGGACTAGGTGGGTCGGTTTCTAGGTGGCGTTCGCAGATAAGTGTATGAATGGATGCGACAGCATCTTTTTGAAGGAGGTGATATAGGGTTGCTGAAGAAGCTTGTGATGATAGTGGTTCCCCTACTAAAGTAATATGATGACCTTGGTGTGTAAAAGAAATCGAAGGTATAGAGAAATCGGCCGTAATCTTACCCAGCGAGCTTAACCATGCGACGCCCAGTACAATATCGGCTCCCTCGATTGGTAACACGAACAAGGAGAAGAGAAAAAACGTGTTTAGCTAACGAGATGTGTACGTCCGGGTAGAATCGGGTACAATGAATTAGGTTGCCGTTCCCGATCATAACCGAAAACGCCTTAGTTTGGGTTATTGGTAGGTTTAAAAAGGTGGCCATGCGGGGTTGTATAATATTATGGGTACTGCCGGAATCAACTAGTATGATAACCGGATGGCCGTCTATGAACCCGGTGACAAGAAGTGCTTTAGGCGACGAAACTCCTAG
This sequence comes from Bidens hawaiensis, assembly GCF_021521415.1. Classification (NCBI taxonomy): domain Eukaryota; kingdom Viridiplantae; phylum Streptophyta; class Magnoliopsida; order Asterales; family Asteraceae; genus Bidens; species Bidens hawaiensis. The sequence continues at coordinate 494,558 of NW_027492604.1, forward strand.
TAGGGCAGCCGGAGAAAGTGCCCAAAATTGGTTTTCGATAATCGAGTGAAGGTGGGAGGCTTCTTTAGAGGTATCCTGAGGTGGCGGTGGCGGTTGGGTGATGTGAGTGTCTTCGAGGTCAATCAACGGTGGCTCATCATTGTCGACGATGAGGTGAAATTGTGGTGGATTACATCGACGACCGCGGTGATATTTTTCCGGGAAATGGAAACAAAGCTACCTTGTTTAGATTGCTTGTGATAGCAGACGCGGCGGTAAAAGATTCGACAAGGGCGGCGATTGATTCCTCCAAAGAAGGGTTTTCGCGACGGGGAGGCATGGTAAGATCTGATGAAAGCACCAATTGATACGGTTTATTCGAGACAACCGACAATCTCCAAAAAACACTAGGAAGAGAAGAGAGAAACCAAATAAAAATCACTAAAATTATTAAAGAGTCTAAACGTATTTATAAAGAACAAAAGAAGTAGAAACCTAATCAAACTAAGAAACAATCTCATAATTAAAATAAATAACTTGTATATCAAGAAATAGATTCTTGATAATTATTAAAAATCTTCAACTTCCATACTTATCTTCTTGTTTAAATCCTATAACGAAGTGGCTTGGAAATTACTCTAGTTGAACGGGCCCTCGTATTTGATTGATCATCCGGCAGCGAAACCGGGCTTGGATCCTGAGCATGGGTTGCATGGGTCGACAACGTAACAAGATAAGTTTTACAACAGGGCGTACGATAAATCAAATACTGACACAGTGGAATCGTATAGGATTAATTTTTTGAAAGGTTTCAAGAGTTATATGAATCACAGAGAGCCGAATTGAGAGAACACCAAAGTTTGAATGAACACCGAACCTGTATTGTTGAAGAAGCTTGTGCTCTTTATGGAAGAGAAAATGAAAGGCCTTTTGGTTAATTAGCTATTTGGAAGTTGTTCTAAGTTTGATAAACCGAGAGTAGTTTAAAACTTTGAATGTTGTTTAGTTGTTTAATTTAGAGTTTGAAAGTTGTTTATGTTGTTTAATTTGAAGATTGAATGTTTTTTAGAAACATGTTGTCTTATTTTAAATTTGAGTTTTGTTTAATTAAAGTTTGAATGTTTATTAATTGATTTTTAAAAGATAGTAACACTAGAATAAGCATAAAATTCGTTTTTTTTTTTTAATTTATTATTATCAACACTGAATATGAGTGCGTTTACAAACAACTTAACTAAATAATACAACTTTATATTAAACATCTTCACTACTTCGAACGTCTTCAAAATCTTCACCATCGTTTTAGTTGTCTTCTTCTTCTTCACCCGATAGGCCCGAATATAGTCCTTCCTCCACCTCTTGCTCGTGAATCGGTCTTTCAATTGGTATTTGGTATTCTAAGTTTGTTTTGTCTAGTATACGATCCACCGCATCCAAATGATCATTTAGGCAAATGCACATCTCTAACGACCCTGGAGTGGTTTTGCTCTTCGCATCGGCAATACCCTGCCACTAAGAGAAAAAACCAATTCCAAAGCTACAATGGACGCTTAGCAAATCACGGGTCATGGTAGAATGAATAGGATATTCATTTTTCATTCCTTTCCACCAAGCTAAAACATCAAGGTTGCAAAAGTCTTTGACCGTACCCTTTAACATAATTTGCTCCACTATACCAACCGAGTTAATTTGTTGGTGTGTCACCCCTTTGTCTTTAGTCGTTGAATCGCGAACAACATTCATCATTGTTATAAGTTTGTCCTTAGAGAGCCTACGTGTAGTTGTTTCCCGCACAATCTTTGCCTTTGAGCTTGGCCCATAAATGTGAAAATATAATAATAAAGTTCTTGTAAGGATTTGTTGAAATCTTCCTTCGCTTTAATCAACAACATTGAGTCGATCTCATGCATATCCAAGCTGTCATAAATTTCTTCAATCAATGCCTCAACTCCAGTAACATTTAAATGTGGGTTTAATAAAGCGGCACATGTAAAACATTGGTGGTATTTCTTTAAAATAATTTCTAATATTTTCTTTCATTGGTATAACCGTACTTCGAAAAAGTTCATTCTTATTTTCAAATTTTTTAAAATTTAAAGACGTATAGTATAATCATTACATCACAAAACAACTAGCAGGATGGTAAACCCCGATGATTTAGTTGTTACAGTTTTGAAAACTTCCAGAAACTCCAAGATATTTCGATAGTCACCCAAGCACCATTCGAAAACATATCGGCATATCAACGATCCGAAAGAATATTATGAAAGGCTTCTAATATTTCTTTTATGGGCTATAGCACACAAGATCATATGACATGTTGAATTCCAACACATTGGAACGCCACAATTAGCACATAAATATTTTCTTTCCATTGGTTTGCAATAAGATTTATATTCTTGTTGTCTTTTTCTCAAATTTTAAAAATATCTTGTAACATATATCTAAAAAATTTTAAACCTCCGTTGTCAGTTTCACAGAGAAGCCTGTCTCGAACGACCAAATTAATAATATGGGAAACACATCGAGTATGAAAAAAATTATGTAGCAAGGCGGCGTATATTTGAAGTATATATCAACCGCTAGCTGTTGTATTATTTGTTGCGTTATCAAACGACATTGATTTTTTTTAAAAATTAACAGTTGTTAATATCTCATTTAAAATGTAAAAAATTTTATCAGTGGTATGCGGATTCATAAAGTTTTCAAACGTAATGGTGCGTTTTATCATTTTCCAAGATACCGGATCGACCAAATGAGCGGTGAGATATTCTGGCAAGCATGGACCAAGTGGAATATTAGTAGTGATTAACCATCTTAAAATGAGAATTATCAAAAATATTGTGAAAACAGATTGTTGATGCTCATCCACTAAAATTGGTTAATTACTCGTTAAGTAACTGTGAAACATAACCTATTTTAAGCAACTATTTAGTGGTTATTACGTGAGTTCTATAATTGTTCAAGAGTTGTGTGGGCTAATACCTGGTAATTCAAGGTTAATCATTTACGACTCAACTAATTTTAATTGGTTTTTTATGTATAATACAAAAATTATGTTTACTAAAATATCAAGGACATATCACTTAGTAGTTTAAGGTATTGTCTCATCTCTAAAGTGAGTTAACTTATCTTTATCAAAACCACTTGCTTACATAAAATGATGTTTTAGTAAAAGGGATCAAGAGTTATCTCTTTCTTTAATTATCATGAAATAACATGACTAATGATGTTATTCCCACATTTAATCACCATAGCAAGCTCATGTCGATTACTAATCAATTATTAAACCAAGTTAAGAGGAGTTTAAACCAAGATTACACACTTTCATCTTTAATCTTCTTTCTATCCAAAAATATAAAAATCTAACCTATTAACATTTTAGAAGATTTCACAAAGCCCCTATCACTTAGTTTTCGACTTTTCGGAAATATATTAGCCGATGAATTAGTAGTGGTTGTTCTTGTTTCTTTAGTACCTTCAGTGGTTCCTATCCCCGTCATGTTCCTTGGATTATTTACAAGTGGTATTCAAGCTCTTATTTTTGCAACTTTAGCCGCGGCTTATATAGGTGAATCCATGGAGGGCCACCATTGACTAGAAAGTCTTTTTTTTTTACCTAAGGCAATGTGTGCGTGGCTAAAAAAATTGACTTAGGGAATGAAAAGATACAACTCCACTATATACGATCAGAGTAATAGAAAAAAAGATTACAACAAAGATTACAACATTGATATTGATATTGGAGTAGAGAATTGAAAAAAGGGGGGAAAGAGATCTCAAATATCTTTTTCCTAAAATTCCTTCGGTCCTAGCTGAGTTCTGTCTTAGCTTTACGGCAAAGGGATAGGCTTAGCCTATTGAAGGGGGAGAGCTAGGCTGCGTTCACCATCGAATAACGGGGTAAAAGGCTGCTTTCAGATCTCTTTCCTTGTAGTCGTACTATGACTTTCTGAGGGATTGAACTCTAGTCGTACTATTCGATATCATCTAGCAAAGAAGTCAGCTATGGGCAAGAGGCCACCAAAGCGGGTTTAACCAGTTAGAGCTCAGCCGACCCCTTCTTGATTCCGTTTTTTCCCTATTTGAGATAGATAAATCAATGGAACTTTGATCCCCGGTTCCTGCTTGGTCTAATGTCTGGGTGCGTATGGCGGTACACTGAGAGCACCTTTCAAGTCGGCTGAAAAAAAAAGAAAAAATGTTCCTGATGGAAGTGGCCATGGGTAGCTAAAGTGTCTGCACTTTGATTCCCTTCCCTGTAGATATGAGATATGGACATGGAAGGAAGTAAGAAAGTTTTGAAAGATCTGATCATATAAGGGACTGCACCTCCACAGATGCTATCAAAAATGATTTTTTTCACTCTCCACTGCTACTTTGGAGTAGCCTAATCTGTAACAAAGCATCAGACTAAAAAGGGGAGCTCTGGCTTCTGCAAATGTGTTGGTACCTGGGCCATAAAAGGTAGAAAAAGCAACCAAAGCGGAGCCCTTATAGTCCCTAATAATGCCACCACCTGCTGCCATGCCATTCCTTGAAGAACCATCTGTTTTCAACTTCAAAATACCAAAAGGAAGAGGAGCCCGTTTGATCCATTTTCCTTTAGGAATATTAGGGGAGACCATAGGGATATGCATTACTTGGAAACAAAGAGAATCATGAAAACCAGAAGAATAAGTGGGATAATCAAGCTGCAATAAATCCTTACACCAGTGCTTGACTTTATTGATAATAGATGAAGAAGACATAGCAACTGAATCATGAACAGATGCATTTCTAGCAAGCCAAATCTCCCAGCAACCAGAGAAGATAAAACTACCCCCATTTTAGATTTGATAGAACTGCCTTGCAAACAGGTCTTAGTGAAAGCAGACAGACTATCTTGAACAAAACTAGCATGTTGAACACCTTTCAAATAAGACCAAACCTGAGAGGCAGTTTCACCTTGACAAAACAAATGAAGTAAAGAATCCTGTTGACTTCTAATGCAGAAATGAAATTGATAAGGCATTTGAAAGCCTATGTATCTGAGCCTGTCATCCATAGGAAGAGCATTCCTGAGGAATCTCCATGCCCAATCCCAATGGACAAACCTTAGCCCCTAGCTCTATAATCCACCCTACCAAGTCCCTAAAAGCCCTCCCGGGGGCCTAGCCCTTCGAGTCTTAAGCGGCTTTCATCGTTGACGAACACCTGCGCTAATAAGACAAAGAGGGCATAGATCACCCCTATTTGTGTGGTCCGTTCTAGTGACAGCATTCCCACTTTTATTATCACTTCCGGTACTGGCAGGGGCAATTACCATGTTATTAACCGATCGAAACTTTAATGCAACCTTTTCTAATCCCGCTGGAGGGGGAGACCCCATATTATACCAGCATCTCTTTCGGTTCTTCGGTCATCCAGAGGTGTATATTCCCATTCTGCCTGGATCCGGTATCATAAGTCATATCGTTTCTACTTTTACGGGAAAACCGGTCTTCGGGTATCTAGGCATGGTTTATGCCATGATCAGTATAGGTGTTCCTGGATCTCTTGTTTGGGCTCATCATATGTTTACTGTGGGCTTAGACGTTGATACCCGTGCCTACTTCACCGCAGCTACCATGATCATAGCTGTCCCCACTGGAATCAAAATCTTTAGTTGGATCGCTACCATGTGGGGGGGTTCGATACAATACAAAACACCCATGTTATTTGCTGTAGGGTCCATCTTTTTGGGGGGGCTCACTGGAATAGTTCCGGCAAATTCTGGGATGGGATTACACCAAGATCTTAGATGTATCCTTCTTTCCTTGTTGTTTTCGTGTACTTTTTCTTTATTCAAGTGCCGTTCTTCTTATTTATGGGTTTACTCTGGCTCTCATTTCATAATTTGTAGTTTATGTTTTTTTCAAGACTTCTTGGACGAGCATGGCGACCAACTGGACCGGCTCCAGTTGGACGTATACCAGCGAGACCAGTTGGAACTAGAGTTTTTAGCTCTGGTGAGGCAAGGGCTCAAAAGGGATGTCCCTGACTACAGAACCATGCCTGTCTGTTGGAGCGAATTGGATGATCGGGCCGAGGGCTGCCCCCTCTTCCCCTCACTCTCCTTTCCCTAATATGAACCTTGAGTCATCAAAGCCTTTCTGACTCGGCCTGGCCCGGTCGCCCTATGCGGCTGGCGCTTCAAAAGGCGAAACTCTCGTCGTAGTTTGGCGACCTACGGGGCGGACACGTTTTGTTATCTAAAGGCGAAGACTCGGAAGTGGGCGAACACTCGGCCCAGCGGGCGAACATGCCGGGCTCCGGCTCCGCGCACCTGCTGACACCTTTCGAAGCACTTTCTAGTGTGCGCTTTAGTTTTCGAATGTCTCGTTCAGCGTCACGAGTCTACAAGCCTTTCTCATTTCAGTGCTCGCCCTTTGAATCGGGCCTTTAGTCTTTTGATTAGAGTAGGGGTCGCGAGAGAGCAGAGCGTACCGCCCTGCCATAGTCGCGAGTCTATTTATAGTCGCGACTGTTGTCATAGTCAACAAGGTTGAAACTTCCAGGAAAAAACTTCGAATTGGGAGGGCGATCCTCCCGGTGAACTGACCGTACCCCAAACCGACACAGGTGAACAAGTAGAGTATACTAGGGCGCTTGAGAGAACCATGTCGAAGGAACTCGGCAAAATGACCCCGTAACTTCGGGAGAAGGGGTGCTCTCCTATCTTTTGATTAGGAAAGCGGCACATACCAGGGGGGTAGCGACTGTTTATTAAAAACACAGGACTCTGCTAAGTGGTAACACGATGTATAGAATCTGACACCTGCCCGGTGCTGGAAAGTCGGAAGGAGAAGTGTTATAAGCTTTGAATGGAAGCCCCGGTAAACGGCGGCAGTAACTCTAACTGTCCTAAGGTAGCGAAATTCCTTGTCGCATAAGTAGCGACCTGCACGAATGGTGTAACGATCGTTGGCTAACACAGATTCCAGAAATGGCTTTGTTTTGTCATTCTGGTGTTGTCGAGGCAGAAGGCACACTTGGATTGGAACTGATGCTGGAGGTGAATCCACTAATGTGTCAGGTGAGGTCATACCACCAAAACAGCATACTTGAAACGACAACCCGCTGAAACCGCACTAAAGCTTTGAAAGAGACGTTCCCCTCATCCTTAAAGTAAAGACGGTTACCACGTCTTTCATTAAGGGAAGGCGCTGACTAGCCCTGCTCAATAAGGATGTAGGGTCTCTTGAGTGCTTCATTGAGCATTTTGATTTCCTATCCCGTCCTTACGCTACGCTATCCATAACCATAAGGTTGACTTATAGCCCTCTCTTCTCTCTCTTTGTCCACGCGAAGATTCCCCTTGGTCATGTAATAGAAGAAAAATGGGAAGACCTCCCAGTTGGACCCAGACTGCGATGGTAGTGAATGTGGCCTCAGCTCCCACAAATGCAGGCTCCCAAAGCCTTAGACTGAGATAGTACCACAAAGCAGGGGTTAACATAAATGACTCTATAGAAGTCCTCTCCCGCTTGAAAGCTAAATAAGGAGGTGCCCCAAATCCCTGCATTCCATTCTTGGCAGAGGTTCCTTCCCCTGTTGAGAAAGATAGTTGACTTACATGCCCTATTCAATAGGGGCTTAGCGAGTGTTTGAAGCCACTTGCAGGCAAGCCCCTAGGTCAACACAAAGGAGAGGCTAGCAATCGCGTTTAGCCGATTCATTCTTACTAATAACCATCTCTCATTTACTACCGCTCGTACTCCCTATCTAGGAAGCCACTCGACTGAAAGGAGAGGTGCTAGAAGGCCATTTATCTTTACTCAAAAGCCTGTGAAAGCGGGTAGGTACTACGGCCTATAATCAAGATCGAAAAAAGGCTTTCTTTACTGCGCCTTCCTTGCTTGACAGTTTTCTTTCTTTTAAAATTGTGGAGGGCGCTTGATAATATTCCATTCCTTGAAAGGCGGTGAATACTAGAGCCAGTGAAACAGTAGCTACTAAAGCGTAAACTGCTCGTTTTTCCTTCCCCGCGAGTATAGCATGATGAGCCCAAGTTACGGCAGCTCCGGATGAAAGGGGAATAAGAGTATTAAGAAAAGTGATTTCCCGAGGATCTAAAACCGCAATCCCTTTTGGGGGCCATAAAGTAAGTGAAGTCGCAAGCCTAAGCCAAGAAGGTACGAACGAAGTGACGGGCCCTTTTAGAGATAGGGGGCGGCTTTCTTGTGGTAGTCATTGCGAACATCTCTCCTCTTCTCTTAGCGTGCACAGCTTGCTTACGCCTTAGGCACATCTATCTTTCTTAGTTTCACGCTGGCCTAATGAATTGAATATGAATAAAAGTCAGTCTTTTAGTAAGCGTGTATAAGCAGCTGTTTAGTGTATAAGCAATTCTTTAGTGGTCGCACCGGTACGATGGAGGTTGGTTGAAGATGATGTTACGCGGCGTTCAGAACCAGTCTTGAAGTGAATGAATTAGAAAGAACGAAGAAGTAAGGAAATGAGACGACTCTTTCTTGAACTATATTATAAACAGACCTTCCCCTCCACACCAATCACGAGTTTTTCTCCATTCCTCTCATATATCGTCGTAACGCCCTTAATGCTAGGTTTTCTCCTAAGATAAGTGAGAAAGGATTGCAGGCTAGATTCAAGGTATGCGAGTTTATTGATTCCACTCCGCTTTCAAGCAAGATTGGGTGAGTGTTCAGTGGAACCGAATCATGATGCTTGAGTAGGAGGTCTCTTTACTGGTTCTTGCGGGTATTCCTGGGACTTTGTTACCTGCTTTACTAGCTATAGCCCTTGTTGCTGGAATGAAACGAAGCTTTGGAACAGAATTATGCTTCTTGCTAGGTCCTGATGGCCGTAAGAGGCCTTCCAGTTTATCTCTAGAATGGCGTAGCCAACCATCCTATTTGATCGTAGGGCGCCATCCTATTAGTCGTAGGTTGCCATGCCTTTGTATGCTCTAAGGGCTACCATCCTGTTCTGCTCTCTTCCGTTTGAGGGCGTCAGGTACCACCGTGCAAGCTTGGGACCCATCCGTTTACCTCTTCTGCCCGGGCCTCTGTCCTATTCCTCTGTTCTGCTGCCCGAGCTCTCCGTTCCAACTACTAGCCGATCCTCTTTTCGTTGGTACCGTGCCGGCCTCCATTCTGCTGCCCGACTAGCACTGTTTGATTAGTTCATCAGTCCCCCCTCGCTGCCCAAGTTGTAATGACTGATGTAGACATCGGAAATAGCCTATCAAGTAAACAATTCTCTTACCCTCCTCTACACCGCTGATTTTTTTTTAATCAATTTTTAGTTATACTTTTTTTCCTACAACCAAGCCAAATGGGATTCTTCGATTCCCTTCTCTTCCGGTTAGCAACTAACGAGCCTTCCCCTCCTAAGGCTTCAGCAAGGTGTCTATTCTGAGGCTTAGGAGAATGAAGCAGCCCCGGCTGTGAGTGAACTCCCCTCTACTTCCAGGCAATAGGACTAAACCTAAAGTAGCTTCTCTTCTCCGGTTCTAGCTTACGTTTGAGTTTCCTCTTACTACAAGGTAATTTTTCAGCTGGAGCAGAAGTGGACGAACAACACCTCCTTTCCTTGCATTAGCGCCCGCTTTTCCACATCCACTTCAGGGAGAGAGCAGGTATAAATCATAGCTTTAGGCTTTCGAGCCTTTCTTCCTAGGACAGAAGCCTTTACTTGAACTTGAGCGGTTGTCTGGAACTGATGCTACACCTTGGGGCTGCAGTCCCTTCTTCTTAGCACGGATGTCCCTCTTCAATCCCCTGCTCCTACCATTGAAACAGCTAGGGGCTAGTAAGTCCTGCCAATATCAGGGAAAGAATAGCTCCCGAAGGGCTTCCTTCTTTATCTAAGCGACTAATAGGCTTGGGTGGCTAGGGCACATGCTATCGAGGTTACACGCCTGGACTTTTTAATTTATATCTTAAATTTATTTAAACCCATTTACCAAAACCAAAACCAAAACTAAAATGATGTTCACTTCCGGTTGAAATAAATACAACGATGTAGTAGTAAAAATCAATAAGTGTGTCCGTGGACTGATACTTGGTTCTTACCTATACTTTATTGCATATAAGATAGGTACACTTGCCAATTTGTGTGTGCTTTAATTAAGATAATAATTATTTTTATAAATTTAAAACTTGACATTGTGTAAATAAAACATTTGAAAACTTAACACTTTTTCTATACCATATCACACGCATCAATTTTAAACATCTTCACTTCTTCGAACGTTTTCATAATCTTCACCATCGTCTTAGTTGTCTTCCTCTTCTTCACGCGATGGGCCGTAAGATACTACTTCCTCCACTTCTTGCTCGTGAATCGGTCGTTCAATTGGTATTTGGTATTCTAAGTTTGCTTTGCCTTGTATATGATCCATCGCATCCAAGTGATCATTTAGGCAAATGCACATCTCTAACAACCCTAGAGTGAGTTTTGTTCTTCGCATCAGAAATACTCTCCCACTAAGAGGAAAAAAATGATTCCAAAGCTATCATGGAAGCATGGACGCTTAGAAAATCATGGGCCACGGCGGAAAGAATAGGATATTCATTTTTCTTTCCTTTCCACCAAGCCAAAACATCAAGGTTGCAAATGTCTTCAACCATACCCCGTCAACGTAGTTTGCTCCACTATACCGACCGAGTTCACTTGTTGGTGTGTTACCCCTTTGTCTCTTAGTCGTTGAATCACGAACAACATTCATCATTGTTATAAGTTTTTCCTTAACGAGCCTACATGTAGTTGTTTCCCGCACAATCTTTGCCTTTGAGCTTGGCCCATAAATGTGGAAATCATGATAATAAAGTTCTTGTAAGAATTTGTTGATATCTTCCTCCCCTTTAATCAACAACATTGAGTCGATCTCATGCATATCCAAGTTTCATTACACCACACAACAACTAGTAGGATAGTAAACCCCCGATAATTTAGTTGTTGAGTTTTTGAAAACTTCAAAAAACTTCAAGATATTTTCGATAGTTACCCATGCACCATTCGGAAACATATCGGCATCGCAACGATCCGAAAGAATATTATGAGAGGCTTTTAATTTTTTTTTTGGCCTATAGCACAACTGAGCATATGATATGTTGAATTCCAACACGTTGGAACGTCACAATTAGCATATAAATATTTTCTTTCCATTGGTTTGCAAGAAGGTTTATATTCTTGATGTCTTTTTTTCCCAATTTTAAAAATATCTTGTATAATATATATAAAATAAATTTAAAACTCTATCTTCAGTTTCATGGGCGAGTGACTCGAACAACCAAATTAATAATATGGGAAACGCATTGAGTATGTAAAAACTTCCGTAGCAAGGCGGCGTATATTTTAAGTATAAATCAAACTTTGCGGTATTATTTGTTGCGTTATCAAACGACATTGATTTTTTTTAAATTAACAGTTTTTAATATCTCAATTAGAATTTTAAAGAATTTATAGGTGGTACGTGGATACAGAAATTTTTCAAACCTGATGTTGTGTTTTATCATTTTCCAAGATATCAGATCGACCCAATGAGCGATGACACAAATGTAAGATTCTGGTAAACCATGTGGTGCCAACCAAACATCACTAGTTAAGTTGACACCCATTTCTAAGTTCGAAAATATTCAATCAAACCATTTTTTGAACATTCCCGTAATTTTAAACAATAACGTCCAAGGGTGGTACGACTTATGTAAGTGTAGCGAGGTTGAAGCGTATCTCGAATCATGGCCTTTAACTAAGGGTTATCAAAGTGGTTAAATGGAAAAACCTTCTTGATCACGAACTTCACCATTCTATCATGAACCATTTTCATGTTGTAACGAAATATTGAACAATCTCCACCCAATTCGGTTTGGTCCGATTCGGGAATTTCCTTAAACACCTTGTAAAATTTTCTATCAATATGCTTTTTTAAAAGTCGAGTTAGGATCATACTTTAAAAATGTGCAACAATATTTGCAAGGGGCCTTAAGTTCCCCGATGACCAACTCCACCAAATCCCAATTGCACCATATATTATATCTTGGTTGCGGTTGGCGGCCCTCTCAACTGCCTTCTTTTTACCTTTCATTTTGCTTGCGCTTGCCATAACTAAGTCTAGTGGTGGTGAGAGTGGAAAAAAAAATGGGGTGCAGGTGAGTGAAAACAAACATAAACCGAGTTTTTTTTAGGTTTTTTGTGTTTGTTAATGCGTTTTTGAGTTGGCTACTCAACCATTTGAACCAACAACTATTTATACACATGGAGGGGGTGAAAAACCGATTCCAACGGCTCTTTTTTAGATGGGCAACGGTAATACCCGGTGGAACCGGGCCGGAGCTGTGCAGAAACCTGTCACACCCCTCCTCGGCGGAATCACGAGAGGTGACGAATGGGGTTGTCAAAGCATACGATTATTGAAAACACAAACACACAAATTGGATACATAGTTAGAGTTCAGAGTTTACATCCCAAAATCAACGTTTAAGTCTCAAAACATTTATTAAAAGACATCGTTTCTAAGATTTTGCCCATATGACCCAAGACGTGGGTTATACAAGTAAAATCCACCAAAATGTGTATCCGACACTTGTGTGAATGTTATCCTACGATGCTCCACTTGAGTGATTGTGCTTTAAGTACCCGAAAAACATACCAACGTAATGTTGGTGAGTTCACAGGTTTTAGTGTTTAAAGTTTGTAAAACCTTTTCGTTCGAAATCGTTTCATGTATACGTTAAATAAAAACAAGTAATCGCTTGACCCATCGTAAGCTAGCAAAGAATACGACAATTATAAACTACATGAGGCATAACCTAACCAAGACACAAGTGTTTCGTGTAACAACTCGGGTTTTCCCAAATTCATAAAACCAGACCCGTTTCGATGTTCGGGAGATTTTATCGCTTTTATCGAGTTAATTTAGTTATTAATATATTATTATTTAATTAAATATATAAAACATATTTATAACTTTCATATTTTGGCGAAATTAACCTAACATAAACATTTTATCAAATTATGTTTCCATCTTTAATCTCTAGGGACTGAAATGCAAATTTTATTTTATATAACACATTATCCAATCTGGTTAACCCAATAACCCAAACCCATTCTTCACGAACCCGGTTACACTATAGGAAGACTTGGACCTCAATTCTCGGAAACAATATGGAAATTGAATCATTGTGCGCGTTATACATACCATTTGCGGCCAAACCGACGTTCTAATTATGTTAAATCGATCTATTTGATTCGTTATACCCAAAATACTAAGCCGACATGATTCGTTAATTATTATACATATTACTGGACACCATAACACAATTAAACTTACAGATAACATCTTCATAGCCTCTTCATCTAAACCCCCATGATTAATTACACTGTGGCAGTCTCTTGATCATAGTTATAACCCTCGTTATTGCCGACCATACCCGTGTACATTTAACCTGCAATTGAGCTTCGATACAGGTAACTGATTTCGTTATAATATGCGCCATAAAACCTGGATCAAAAAGCCTAACTTTAATCGATCATATATAATCGGGATTAATTGATTTGTTGTTCTAGGGCTCTTTGGTTCGTTGTCTGTCTAATTTATATCTCATCTGTATGGATTTGTATTCAGTTAGTAACCCAGCGCAGCTGGTGGTGCATGTGTAACTGATTCACATTGGTCAGGCTGCGCGGGTTCGAGTCCTGGCAGCCCTGTTTTGTTCTTTTATTTTTGGTATTAACCCTATATTAATATTTTTATCAATTAAATTAATATTATGGATATTATAACACCATAAATAATCAGTTTTTTTATAAAACCGACATCTAAACCGATCTTTTTCCAAACTTTGGTTAAACGCCACATATATATATGTGTATATATATATATATATCTATATGTTTTAATATTTAAAAAGGATTTTATTTGATATAGATATTTAAAATTTATTGATTTATGTACTGAAATAATAAATTCAAGTATTTTATAAAAGATTATAGTTATTCAAATATTATTATTTATTATTTATCCATTATTATTTACGAAATTTACTTATAAAGAAATCTTTATTTATAATGAATATATATATAAACACATTAAACATATTTTTAGTTTAAAATGAACATTTAAAACAAATCTCTTATTATAATTTATAAAAATCTTTATAAACATTTACTTAAGTATTTTTATGAATTTTATATAATTAAATAATACTATTTATGTAAAATTTTAATAATGAAGTTTATATTAAATTAATGAGATATATAGCTTAGTTAGATTAACTCGATCATAAATTCCCAAGTAACTATCGAGTTTCAGTTTCTTTATACGATCCATATTTATTTCCTCAAGTATTATTTATTAGGACTTATCGTTGGTATCATTTTCGAAGAGCTTCGTTTACCACTTTCTTACCTAATCGTTATCTGTTGCTTATTTAGTAAGGTGAGTAATCACTCCCCTATTTTACTTATTTTTAAACCTTTTTGTGGACATGTGCGTATCTTATATTTATCTATTATCTAGTATTCAAAACTGCAACTGTTAATCCTTGTGTGTATATCAGTTTATGCTTAACTTGCTATTTGCTTACTTGCTTTGTTTGAATGATACTTGCTTATTTCAGCAACCGATGTCCATTTTTATGGCAACAGTTTAGTCCTTGCTTTGGTAACCAATGTCCTTTTATATGGATTGGTTGAGCCCTTTCTTTATGGTTAGCTTTCTTTATGGTTGATTATTTGTGTATGTGCTATGGCTTAACTGTTTATTCTCACAGGAACATTTTGCATATTTCTTTATTTACTATATACTATTATTGTTGTGTCTTAAACTGGTGTTTTACTCACTCAACATGTGCTGTTGACAAATATTCTATTTTATACGCATATGCAGGTTATCGTAGAAATTTAATGCATGTTGGTGAAGACTTAGTGAAGAATTTAGTTAGAAGAATAGTTTAATCAAGAAATATAAAATCTGCATTGTTGTATGAATTATGTACTTGTTTGTATTGATTTATTTGATAACTGAATTTAATTAATAGATATTGTCATTTAAATATTGTATGATAGTACCTTGAGAGCTGTGGCAATCAGCTCACGTCCCGACATTTCCGCCTTAGGTTGGGGTGTGACACCTAATGCATGTGAAATTATGTGATAATAATTTCAGTTCAAAATAAGGTTGTTTGATACCAGAAAGTACGGTAACTTCATACCCCAAAATATCTATAGAATCTGTGAACACATAAAATGATGAATACTAATTCTAAGTCATCTAAACCCAATATGAAGCATACACGAGAACTTATGGACTAATAATAACATGCTTAATATATATTACCTTATATATATTTATCTAAAACTTAAACGTACGATAAACCACATAAACAAATCCCCAACGGTTCAACGGGATATACATTAACAATAAACACATACACCATCAAGTCTAACATGTTGGGTGGACTTTATACAAGATCAACTTGTATGTTGATATTGTACTTTGGGATTCTAAGTAAACGTAACTGATAAGGTCGCGGTTAGGAGAAGTCTCATGCTTATTTTCGATATTCGCTAACTATTTCACGCAAAAACTCAAAGGTGAGTTTCACGGCCCCTTTCCTTTCAAACAATTTACAAAATGGGGGGAGAAACATACAAATACTGGCTTTTATACGTTAATGAGAAACAAGACCAGACCTTTATGTTTACATGAGTTATCTCTTGGATCCGAAGTCCCCTTTATCGCTTATTAGTAACCATTAGCTTTTATTAGCCTAAGATTCTGTGAATAGTACTATTGGGATTGACACCGCCAGTCATGGTTAGTCGCACTAACCGCTGATCCGCATGGTCGAATGATTACATAGTGCCTACTCTCTTGCTCGTGAGGTACGAGTGAGGGGCGAAATGTAACACCCTTGGCAAACACAACATCGTCCCACCCTTAAGCTATCCCACATCGGCCGTGGACAAGAGAGATCCTTGGTTTATAAGTAAATGTCATGCCTCTTCAATCACCAACGCGTTTTGGGCTTAGTTGGCTGTGGAGCACATGAAAACTCCACGGTTAAGCGCGCTTAGGTGGAAGTAGTACTAGGATGGGTGACCACCTAGGAAGTCTCTACCTGGGCAACCAAAAACAAAGCCGTGAGTTCCCGGATTGGCAACCCATCGGGGGCAAAGCAGACAATATTGGTGGTACGAGAGGCCGGGATGTTACAGGTGGTATCAGATCCACTCTTGTGCCGTTCGGAATGATGGGACATGCTTCATCGAGGACGATGAGTCAAAAGGGGGGTTGTTTGTAACACCCTTGGCAAACACAACATCGTCCCACTCTTAGGCTATCCCACATCGGCCGTGGACAAGAGAGATCCTTGGTTCATAAGTAAATGTCATGCCTCTTCAATCACCAACGCGTTTTGGGCTTATTTGGCTGTGGAGCACATGAAAAATCCACGGTTAAGCGCGCTTAGGTGGAAGTAGTACTAGTTAGGGTGACCACCTAGGAAGTCTCTACCTGGTCAACCAAAAACAAAGCCGTGAGTTCCCGGATGGGCAACCCATCGGGGGCAAAGCGGACAATATTGGTGGTACTAGAGGCCGGGATGTTACATTATGTTTCCAGAAAACTATTATACATAATTTTTGAAGGTGTTTAATAGGTCCAACATATTTATTAGTACACAAGGGTCGTACATCGAAATTTATTGATAGTTTGTGGAAAAACCTTTATTTGACTGACCTAAAACTATTTTCATGAAGAGTGTGAGTACAAAATTTAACTTAAGACACAAAGGTATCATTTTCAAAATGAATGACGTCATTTGGACTTAATATGACTAATTTATCGGTTCTTGAGTAAGAGTCAAAACTGTTAAGAAACAGACAGTTTTGACACATATTTTTTTAAGTCCGATTCGGGTATCAAAACTCGTCCAAATCGAATTAAACCGGTTGGGTTGGAAACTAGACTTGTAGTAGTATAATTTAGACTCAAGAATCTTTCTTTTTGGTTAAGCATTGACTGAGTTATGACCTCGTGAATCCGAGTTCTAAAACTGCCAGAAAACTATCTATATGTAGTTGTACTTGTGAGACACTTTTACACATTTCCTAGGTGTGTAACAACTTTATCCTATGGTTAATGGTTTATAAACTTGGTTTAACATTATGTTTAAAATAATATAGGCCTTTTTTTCCAGATCTTTAACACTTTTATGTGTTGATTACGAGTCTTGGGTTCTTGGTTTTGGTTTTGTCCATAGTTCTTGATTTTCTTATACATGTTTTTGTAGAACTTGGTTTTACCCATGTTACTTGGTTAGTCCTTGTTATTATAAGTTTGTTTACACACCATAAATAACATAAGTTGGTCATTTTCTCATATTTAAAGATGATGAGCACACCATTTTTGTTAGTTTAAAACAACTCATGCTTAGATCTTTAGTAGTATTTTATGGTTACCCAAAATGTTACTCTTTTACTTACAAATCTTATGAAATATATGCCATGATTTAGAGAAGATGTTTATTTAGAGAAAATAAGGCTTTAGTTACTCGTTTGTGTTCATTCATCTTTTAGTCTAATAATTTGGGTGGTTCATTATACAAGCTCTTAAGACTTGTATATACATATATATAAATATAAATATATATATATATATATTAACAAGAATAAAAATTAGAGTGTAGAGACTCACTTAGGTAAAGGATAGAGGAGATAATAAAAATAATAAGAAAAGAAGAAATCTAGAGCTCCTAGCACTACCCTTGCTTCTTTTCACTTGAATCACCATATTTAACAATTGGATGTTTGGCCTTTAGACTTGGTTCTTGAATAATTTACTTAGAATGAATGAGGGAGGTTTAAAAAAAGTAGGTTTGGGTTTGATTGAGAGAATACCGTGAGTAGGGATGTGAGGTGAGAGTGTGATTTATGTTTATAACATTTGTTTCTTATATATAATAGTATATGTACTAATTTTGTTTCTTGGATAAACCTTTAATCCACTCACTCCTAAATGTGATTGGTTATTGTCATGAATGTTTTAAATATAATTGGGAGTTTTTTGGCTTTTCCGCTAAATGGTAGCAAGGAAAAAGAGTTGTTATGGACATGGCATACTTATGTATAGTCTCTTGGAATTAGTAGTGTGAATCAAATTAGAAAAGGGGGTCCCCTTTGTTACTCACCGTAAGAAATTGGAAGGGGGGTGGTTTGGTTAGTTTAGGCATTATTAAGAATTAGTTTGGTTAGTTTAAATGTGTTAGTTTGGTTAAATAGTTTTATGTTTTTATGATGTGTAGGTATCTTGATGGAATAATATTACTAACATGACTTTGTCTGTACTAATGTGAATATTGCACCATCATTTGAATTAGCGACTTTTCAAACAAAGGGTACATTTTCTTCATTTGATCTTTACATTCCCATGTGAAACCAGGACTTCGTTTTGAATTTCATCGTACTTTATCCAACTTAATACGATTACGCCTAAGTTTCTGGATTTTCCAATCTTCAATGCACACAGGTTCTTCGATAAAATGAAGTTTGTGGTCAATCCTGAGCTCGTCAGGTGGTATTATAAGTGTCTCATCGGCTTAACACTTTTTCAGATTTGACACGTGGAATGTTTCGTGAATACCAGTATGTTCTTGCGGCAATTTCAGTTTATACGCAACGGGACCAATTCTGTCCAAAATTTCAAATGGTCCAAAATACCTAGGATTGAGCTTCCCACGCTTGCCAAACCTAGCAACACCTTTACAAGGCGATAGTTTAAGAAGAACTTTATCACCGACGTCGAATTCTAAAGGTTTACGTTTATTATCGGCATAACTTTTATGACGATTCCTTGCAGCTTTAATACGATCTCTAATTTAAATATTCTATCGGTTGTCTCTTGGATGATCTCGGGACCAGTGATGTATTTCTTGCCAACTTCTGCCCAACAAAGTGGCGAACGACACTTTCAACTATAAAGTGCCTTAAAAGGTGTAGCCTTAATGCTAGTGTGATAGCTGTTATTATAAGAGAATTCAGCTAGTGGCACATGATTATCCCAATTACCACCAAAGTCCATCACACAAGAACGTAGCATATCTTCAAAGGTTTGTATGGTTCTTTCACTTTGACCATCTGTTTGTAGATGACAGACTGTACACATATCCAATCGAGTACCAACTTAATACGATTACGCCTAAGTTTCTGGATTTTCCAATCTTCAGTGCATACAGGTTCTTCGATAAAATGAAGTTTGTGGTCAATCCTGATCTCGTCAGGTGGTATGATAAGTGTCTCATCGGCTTAACACTTTTTCAGATTTGACACGTGGAATGTTTCGTGAATACCACTATGTTCTTGCGGCAATTTCAGTTTATAAGCAACGGGACCAATTCTGTCCAAAATTTCAAATGGTCCAATATACCTAGGATTGAGCTTCCCAAGCTTGCCAAGCCTAGCAACACCTTTCCAACGCGATAGTTTAAGAAGAACTTTATCACCGACGTCGAATTCTAAAGGTTTACGTCTATTATCGGCATAACTTTTCTGACGATCCCTTGCAGCTTTAATACGATCTCTAATTTGAAATATTAATCGGTTGTCTCTTGGATGATCTCGGGACCAGTGATGTATTTCTCGCCAACTTCTGCCCAACAAAGTGGCAAAACGACACTTTCTACCATAAAGTGCCTTAAAAGGTGCAGCCTTAATGTTAGTGTGATAGTTGTTATTATAAGAGAATTCAGCTAGTGGCAGATAGGGATGAGATTGGCACCGTACCGGTACCGACCGGTCCCTGTCCCGAAATTCCCGGTCCCAAAATTCGTGAATTTTTGTACCGGTACCAAAATATTCGGTTCGGTACCGGTACTGGTACGGGACCGTGATTGAAGGTAAAAATTTGGGAAATACCGGTCGCGTCACGTCCCGTCCCGTACCGGTACCGAAAATTAAAACTTTGGTACCGATTTGGCACCGATGGTACCAAATCGGTACCGGTACCAACCGATACCAGTACCGATTTCGTTCATCCCCAGTGGCTGATGATTATCCCAATTACCACCAAAGTCTATCACACAAGCACGTAGCATATCTTCAAAGGTTTGTATGGTTCTTTCACTTTGACCATCTGTTTGTGGATGATAGCCTGTACTCACATCCAATCGAGTACCCATCACTTTTTGTAACAACTTCCAGAATGTTGATGTGAAATGACTGTCCCTATCAGAGTTAATGGAAGTTGGTACACCATGCTTAGACACAACTTCTTTGATGTAGATTCTCGCGAGTTTCTCTGTCTTGTCAGTTTCTTGAATTGGAAGAAAATGAGCAGATTTTGTCAGGCGGTCGACAATTACCTAAATGGTGTCATGATTATTTCTCGTCTTAGGTAGTTTTGAAATGAAATCCATAGAGATCTGCTTCCATTTCCACTGTCGTATTTTTGGCTGTTGAAGGAGTCCAGGCGTTTTCTGATATTCGGCCTTGACCTTCGAACATGTTAGGCATTTACCAACGTAGATGGAAATACCACCTTTCATGTTAAGCCACAAATAAAACTCCTTGAGGTCTTGGTACATCTTGTCGGAACCGGGATGAATTGAGTATTTAGACTTGTGAGCCTCTTTTAAGACTATCTCTTGTAACCCTTTGGTGAGTCGCACACAAATTCTATTCGAAAAGTAGAGTTTCATCGTATTTGGCTTCTAGTTGCTTATCCATCCCTCGAAGGTTTTCACCTTTTAGGCTTTCGGCTTTTAGCGCTTCTTGTTGTGAATTATGAATTTGAGTGGTTAGGCTCATATGTATGGTCATTCCCAATGCACAAACTCCAAGTGTCTTTACTCTTTATTTGCAGCTAAAGGCATCGGCCACAACTTTTGCCTTACCCGGATGATAACGAATCTCACAATCGTAATCATTAAGCAATTCAACCCAACGACGTTGTCGCATGTTTAATTCTTTTTGATCAAATATGTGTCGCAGGCTTTTGTGATCAGTAAACACAGTACACTTTGTACCATAGAGATAGTGTCGCCAAATCTTGAGTGCAAATACGACGACTCCTAATTCCGAATCATGAGTCGTGTAATTTTTCTCGTGCACTTTTAATTGTCTGGAGGCATAGGCGATCACTTTATCTTTTTGCATCAACATGCATCCCAAACCTTGATGAGACGCATCACGGAAGACGACAAAATTATCAGTACCTTTGGGAAGAGAAAAAATCGGTGCGCTGCACAATTTTTGTTTTAGCATTTGAAAAGCTAACTCTTGTTTTTCGACCCAATCGAATTTCTTATCCTTTTGTGTAAGAACAGTTAGTGCTAGGGCTATTTTGGAAAAAATTTTGATGAATCGACGGTAGTAGCCAGCCAATCCTAAATGTTGGCACACCTCGGTTGGAGTCTTTGGTGCGTCACAATTTTTAATTTCCTCGATCTTGGTAGGATCCACGTGTATACTATTCTCATTGATTACGTGTACAAGAAATTGGACCTCTCGGATCCAGAATTCACACTTTGAGAACTTAGCGTACAATTTTTCGTTTTTGAGCAATTCTAGGATTAGCTTCAAATGTTGTTCACGTTCCTCCTTAGTTTGTGAATATATGAGGTTGTCATCGTGTCTAAATAAGGCTTACAAACCCTATTCGTGAGATCCATGAAAACCATAGGCGCATTTATTAAGCCAAAGGGCATGACTAAGAATTCATAATTGCCGTAACAAGTTCGGAATGCAGTCTTGGGATTGTCTTCCTCTTGAATCCTCAATTGATGGTATCTAGACCGTTGGTCGATCTTTGAGTAGAAGCTAGAACCTTGTATTTGATTAAATAAGTCATCAATTCTAGGAAGTGGATATCGGTTCTTAATCATGAGTTTATTTATGTAACATCATGAAATTATCGGGTCAAAAGTGCCAAGTTTTAAAGTAAAAGGACCAAAAAGAAAATTCTTATTTCTGGGCCGATTGCGATACGTGACGGCCATAGAGCCAATGTCACCGCGTATCACGATGACACTATCTGAGAGCGAGACACGTATTGCCATACGAGACGGGGTTCCTTTAGACCATCGCGTATCATGATGGCCTGGCAAACTCAACCAATAAATATGGGCATCCAGCCCTCTCATTCATCACACCGTCACTTCACATCCATTTCTCTCTCTAAAAACCATACTCTCCCACTCTATCTCGATAATCGTGCCAAGTTACCTTGATTTATGTGCCAAAACCAAAATTACCTCGAAGCTCATGCCACACAATGAAAATGTTATCTTGAAGAGTGTGACCCTCAAGAGATTACTCGACGCCACCTTGAAGTACGTGCAAACAAGAGTTGAAGATTGGTGTGTCTCGATATACGTGTCGAAGAAGGTGTTGATCAAGGAAGTCTCAAGAAACAAAAAGGTGTCGAAGTGCTGCCCAAGATTCTAGGGTTGTATAAGCAAAGAAATGTACACATAATACCCGAATAAAATAATAATAAAATATTAAAATACTTAAACCCTAGGTCAAGGGTATACTCGATACCTCGATAAATAAATAAATAAAAGAAATGAATAAAGAAAAGAATAAATAAAGAATATGAATGTGTAATAATTCTGTAGGTTCCCGGCCGAATCTACACGAGATATCGCGTTCTACGTAGGTGCGGAATCCCTACGTAAGACGTTACGAGCGTAGAAAACGATACGAGCTAACACACGATACGATAATCAAACACACGTTGTATTTCAACCTTAAACACGTGATACTATGATCACTGAATACAAACTCTCTGACTCGAATACACGAATAAAAATCCTGAATTAAATAATAAGCCGTAAACAAAACAGCTTATATAGACACGACAACTTCGCCTGGCATGTTCAGGCGAAGTTGTCCCTAACTTCGCTTGTCTAACAAGTTCGCCCATATCAACGAACTTGTTAGTAACTTCGCTTACATACAAACACAAATCTAACTAACACGATTACAGACACTCGACACTGAACTACTGACATCATGCACCAACAGACTCCCCCTTGGCAGTAGCTTCATCTCTTTAGCTTCAAACACGTGTCTTGTAATCTTCAATCTTTTATCTTCATCTTTAAGCATGCACTCATTCTCGAACACAAACCGATACAATTCTTTGATATTTCCTCGCTTCGTCTTTCCAAGCAGGAATATAAAATATCTTCTTTTCATTCAACACCTACAAATTAGCTTGCGATAAATTTACTAGATGCATCGGATCGTACACTCTAAGCAGCTCTTGTTCATCTTCGTCTTCCATCACTGCCTCAGCTGTTTCACAATCAACGAACCACCACTTTAGATCTTTGAGCACATCCTTGGGCATCTGTTTCATCGGCACTTCTTTCAAACACCGGATCGGTTTATACTTCATAATCATCCAAGGTTTTCCATCTGCTCTCAAACCTCTATCCTTGTCTTCAACAAGTTTTCCTTTTTGTGGTTTCAACAGCTCAAATTTCTTCTCTTTTATACTCTCTTTCCACACAATTTTCCCAATAACTCTAGCCATATTATCATCACTTCGGTTAATCAACCCCAATCTGGCTAAGTCTTTTACTTCGCATTCTGGCAGTGTATTCAACGATCTTAACAGTCTTTTGAAATACTGAACACCGACATATCTCTTAATCACGAAGAGCCTCAACTGCTCATCATATATCCAGCAAATAATCCCTTTCTTCGCTTCAGCATAACCTTTAATGTTGTAACTCTTCTTAAACATTGTAGGAACCGCTGGTTTCTTCGTTTTGACGAACCACTGAGCATAGCCTTCTTTCCATCTAGGCTGCTCTTCCCATTCAGATTCGTCACTTGCCATCTCTTTACTCATATCTGCTTTCTCAACATCTGGAATGTCATGCTCAATATTTTCCTCAACTATCTCTCCCTCTTCTATCTCTGTATCAATCACAATCTCTTCACCAATCTTCTCTATCTCTTCACTCGGTAATACATCATCATCACCAACCAACTCATCATCCATCTCCTCTACTTCCACTACCACCACATCATCACCACCAGCTGCAGTTGTCGACTCCCCCTGAGTTGTGGAAGTTCCAAGAGCTTGATCAGTTCTTGGCAACTCACCACCTGCACCTTTCGATGCATTGGGATCATCGTCTCTATCATTTCGTCTCTTGGTCCTAAACTCATCGCTGGAGGATATGTTGCGTGCATGCGTTTTAGATTTCGGAAAAAGTTGGGAACCCCACTTACCATTGGTAGAGTTTTCGTATAATAACAGCTACCACGCAAGTATTAAGGCAGCGCCGTTTGAAGCGCTGTACGGACGGAAGTGTCGATCACCACTCTGCTGGGCAGAGGTGGGTGACAGCCAAATCACTGGTCCGGAACTGGTACTCGAAACCTCGGAAAAGATTGTTCAAATCCAAAATCGCATGGCAGCAGCACGAGATCGCCAAAAGAGTTACGCCGGCAAGCGCCGAAAACCTCTCGAATTTCAAGTAAACGATCGAGTGTTACTCAAAGTCTCACCTTGGAAAGGTGTGGTTCGCTTTGGTAAGCGAAACAAACTCAACCCACGATATGTTGGTCCGTACCGGATAACTGAGCGCATTGGTCCGGTGGCGTACCGACTGGACCTACCAACAGAACTCAGTGGCGTACACGATGTATTCCACGTATCAAATTTGAAGAAATGCCTATCTGATGAAACCCAAGTAGTCACTTTGGAGGAACTACAAGTCGATGAATAGTTACGGTTCATTGAGGAACCAGTCGAGGTTTTGGATTGGGAAACCAAAACGCTCAAACGCAGCAAAATTCCAATCGTTAAGGTTCGTTGGAACTCGAGACGTGGACCGGAGTTCACGTGGGAACGCGAGGATCACATGATGAAAAAGTATCCTCACCTTTTTGAAGGGCTAACCAAACACCGAAAACCGCGAAACCCGGCAAACCGTCAAACATCACCGGAGGTATGAACTAAATTTCGGGACGAAATTTCTTTCTACTAGGGGATGATATGACAAACTGAAAATTTTTCTTACTTTTTTCAGACACTCATCACGACTTGACTCAAATTTTCGGGACGAAAATTCTTTAACATGGGAATGATGTGACAATCGTCAATTTCAGGTTAACCCCGTTAACTCAACTCCGTCAATTCAAACTTTAAGATCGTTGAATCTATAACGCACACCTCATTACATTTAAACTAGGGTTTAAATGACGCTTAACACTTACTACATGAGTAGTCTTTCGGGATTTGCACCGAAACGCAAACGAGTTGACGCAAACGATTGATAAATAAACGACAAACGTCAAAACACTAATTATGTGATTATTATGTGTTAGGTATATGTGTGTTACTTGATTGTTATGTGGAATGTTAAACAAGAAACAAGAACTAATTAGTTTAGGCTAGAGATGTAACACTTGAAAGATTAGGGACTAGAATGTAACTTGATTATCTATAAATATAACATTAACACTAAACCCTAACTTATTATTATAAACCTACAACCCCAATCGGCCTCCCCTTGCTCTCTCTTGGCTGCCGTCCACAAACACACACACATACACCGTCAATTCAAGCTTTTGATTGAAGAACTAAGTGCTAGGAAGGTATATTTGATCATCCTTCACATCCTTGTTGATTGAATTTGATGTTTGTTGGGTTAATAACAAACCCTAGCTGGCCGATTTTGTTCATGCATATGATTTATATGATTGTTGTTATTTGGATAATGAATTGATAACTAGTTTGATAGTATTGCATGTTAATTGTTGTGTCCTTGATTGTGAGTTCAAATAAAACCCTAACCATGTGTGTATGGTGTGATTGATATGCATGGATAGTAGTTATAGTGTCTAGAGGGTTATATGGATGCATGATAGTTCATAGGTTGTGATTATGTTGAGTTTTGATGTGAACAAATTCTGGACAGAATGTATATACGATGTTTAACTGACTGTAACGAAGTGTAAACGTGAAAATTGATTGAGATTGTGGGTACTGCAGTAAACTAGGTTGAGTCTAGTTTCTATGAAGTATAAATTCGTAATTTTTGGATAAGTGGAAGTATACTTTTATGATTTTACAAAAACGTGATGCAAAGCTGAGCTGTTAGACCTGCTGTTAGGTTATGTTGTAAATGTTGTATCTCATGAACTACGAGACCAATTGGGTTGGTTCCACTTCTGGAAGTTGACTCACTGAGTTAGGAACCAAACCCAAGTGGTCTTGCATTTATTGGATTTTTCGTTTAACGGGAATTGCAAATAACATTCTGATGTGCATGAATCTGACTGATATGAGTTAGCTGTAATGTTTTGGTCATTATAAGAAAAATATGTGGAATAAAAATAAGATAAAATATGTTCTGGAAACCTAAGACATGTATTCTTCTGTGGTAATTTTTGATGAATTAATTGAGACGTTATAATCGGTGAACTAGTGCAATCTTTCAAGTAGAAATTCTGTCATAACGAAACTAGCTGCTGAGTTGTATAGGAATGCATGAAATATGATAGTTTTTATATAATTGTTGTATTTTGACCAAAATACCCTTGCGGGGAATAGTTGCTAGTTGATTGCCATGAATTGACCAAATTGCCCTTATGGGGAATAATGGTTAGTTAGTCTTTGTTTGTTGACCAAAATGCCCTTACGGGAATAATTGCTAATAAGTATGTTATTAATACATGACACGAAAGTAATTGCTCACTCATGTATCGTATCACAATTGTACTTGTTTAAGTCACACACGATTCACAAACGAAACACGAAACATGTTACGTGCATAGGTATTATGTGCCGAGTCTAGAGACTCGTTAAACGTTCCGATACTTAGAAAATCTCTTTGTTATTTTAGAACGCTAGAGAGTTTTCTACGACGCGCATCACTTGGCGATCTAGATCGGATATTCTTCGCAAACAGTGAGTTCACTTACCCCACTCTTAAACTGCTTTCAAACGTTTTTCACTTGGGGGAGATAACATACTCCGATAAACATATTTTCTGAGATAAACGCATATGAAAGATTTTGTTATAAATTATATATCACTTGTAAAGGCTAAGCGGCATACGTAACATTTGAAGTCCCACACATCGGACCGGTTAATATTTGGAATAGCGAGTCACTGTTGGGTAGTACTACTGGGTTTGACAAACCCCACCCGACGCTAAGCTCAACTGGAGGTTGAGTGGGTGTAATTTTGGCTAACACTTACCATGGTCTGGAGGACCTGGTGACGGGCACTTGATAAACAGTCAGCTTCGGTCGCGAACCACTTAGCAATACTTGTTGTATAGATTAGCTACCTATCGATATATAATTTGACATAACACTATCTGGTAATGCAAAACACTTAAACGCTGTAACGTGGTTACACACTCAAACGTCGTAACGGGGTTACGCAACACTTAAACGCTGTAACGTGGTTACACACTCAAACGTCGTAACGGGGTTACGCAACACTTAAACGCTGTAACGTGGTTACACACTCAAACGTCGTAACGGGGTTACGCAACACTTAAACGCTGTAACGTGGTTACACACTCAAACGTCGTAACGGGGTTACGCAACACTTAAACGCTGTAACGTGGTTACACACTCAAACGTCGTAACGGGGTTACGCAACATTTAAACGTCGTAACGAGGTTACGCAAACGCTAAACGATTTATCTTATTTTACTTGTGAACTCACCAACCTTGTGTTGACACTTTTAGTATGTTATTCTCAGGTAGCCGAGGCGGGCGCGCGGTTTAGGAGCATGCATTAATTGAAAACATCTTTACTCTGCAAACTTAATTTTAACATTTACATTTGGTTTTAAGTCGTCCTGCGTGACGCAACTTTTGAATTAAGGTTTTACGCTTCCGCACTTACTTTCATTTAAACGTTTTTCTTTGGTTTGGTTATAACTAATGATTCCGATCCTGCCAGTTCACACCCTCAGACGGTAAAACTCCGTTAGTGGATTTTGAGGGTGTGACAGATTGGTATCAGAGCCATTGGTTATAGCGAACTAGAAACTGCATGCATACTAGACTATAACCGCGACGACCCATTAGTTATAATGATACGCACTGCATAGGTTTGTGTAGTCTTGAAATCTTATTTCCTTACCTCCTTCACTCATACGCGCGCATATGCCCGGCTTACCTGTAAGAATGTCGACGCCACCCTCATCATCATCCGATTCGATGACGCATGCTCACGGGAAGGAACCGCAGTTACCTACTGCCTCGCCACCACCCGTGTAGTCCCGGAACTCGAAGCTCCTGCACCGAAGAGGTACCCGCCTATCCGGAGGCTTGTATGACAACGACGTTAGCTGGGAATGGTACCCCCAACATGATCAGACGTATGGTCTACCGTGAACAAGTTCCCCCATTGCCTCACCCGAACCACCCTGCTTACCCTAACACTCTACCACCCATAACCGAATCTGTGGAGCGAGTTCTCGCAGCGGTCGTTTCTTGTTTGGAGCGCGATGTGGGTTACATGCGCTACACTAGAGAAAATGTTGCCAGACAGTTTAAAGATGGAACCGAGACTCAGGAGGAGATTGCCCGCATGGCAGCGGCAATGAAAGAAATGCAAGAGACTAGTGAGCAACAAACCAAGGTTATGATGAAGATGCAAGCCGAGATGATAGACTTGCAAGAGCAACTCCAAGAAGCAAGGACCCGAACTGAGATAGCGTTAGAACGTTGCGATATCCTACAAATGCAACTTGATCAGAACGCAGCAGAACCTGAGGCGGAGCCTGAGGCCGAGCCCGAGGCAGAGCCTGATGTAGAACCTGAAGAAGATCCCGAAGAGGAGCCTGAGGAGATCCCGAGGAAGATCCTGAGGAGGAACCCGAAGAAGAACCGGCTGAGGAGGAGGCACACTCAGAGGAGTCCCCAGACGATGTGCAGATGTGCAAATTCTTGGATTGGAACTGGCTAACGCGATGAACTGAGAGGAGTTCAAGAACATGATGCGAGAGGAGTACTGTCCGAGGGAAGAAATTTCGAAGTTAGAGTCGGAGTTTTGGTCGTTGAAGATGGTGGGCTCGGTAATCGAAGCCTACACTACTCGTTCGCACGAGTTGGCTGTGATGTGTCCGCGGATGGTGGATCCGCCGAGCAAGAGGATAGAAATGTACATTGATGGATTAGCACCGCAAATTCAGGGCATGGTGACGTCTTCCAGACCAGCCACGATCCAACAAGCGATCCGTTTGGCTCACAAACTGACGGATCAGGCTGTGACCCAAGGTGCGTTACCACCTAGGGGTTCGACTACTAAAGCCCGTGACAACCCGAGTAATGACCACGCCAGCAACAGCAACAACACAGCAACCCGAACAGCGGGAAGAGAAAGTTTGACAACACCAGATCTTCATCCTCGAACCTCCCACCGCAACAACACTACCGTAAGCCCGAGTTCACTCGGAGCTTTAACACTCAGAATCACAACAACAACAACAACAACGGTAGCGGGCAGGTTTCGAGCGGATATGCTGGGAAATATCCAAAGTGCAACAGGTGCAACTATCATCATGTTGGCCAGTGTGACCGTGTCAAGTGTCAAAGATGCGGAAAGATAGGTCACCAAGCGAAAGAATGTAGAGGAGCCCTGCAGCAAAGGGTGCTCCTAAGCCACCGATGACGACTAAGGGATGTTTTGAATGTGGACAGGAAGGTCATTTCCGGAAGGATTGCCCCAAGCTGAAACAGAATGACAATAATGGGGGTAATGGAAGTGGCAGTAATGGTGGAGGAAATGGCAAAGGAAGAGCGTTTGTGATTGGATCGGGTCAAGCCCGCAATGATCCGCATGTGGTGTCTGGTAAGTTCCCTGTAAACGATTGTTTTGCTTCTATTTTGTTTCACACTGAGCTGATAGGAGTTTTGTGTCAAAAGCTTTTAGCCAACTTTTAAACCTTACTCCAACCCCGTTAGACGCTAAGTTTCCTGTTGAATTAGCTAACGGTAAAACTGTAATAACAACTCATATACTTGCGGGATGTAAGTTGAAACTGTCAGGTCATGTCTTTACATCGACCTTATTCCTTTTACGCTTAGTAGTTTCGATGTCGTTGTCGGCATGGACTGGTTATCCGAGAACCGAGCGGAGATTATATGCCATGATAAGATAGTCCATATTACCACCCCTTCCGGCAAGATCATTTCGGTCCGAGGCGAGAGAAGCGGCATGACCACCAGCGTCATTACCCTTTTGAAGGCACAGAAGTATTTACGAAAGGGTCATCCGGCAATTTTGGCGCAGATTGTTGAGAAACCCGCGGAGGAGAAACGAATTGAAGACATACCGGTTGTGCGAGACTTTCCGGAAGTTTTCCCGGAGGATTTGCCCGGACTCCCTCCTATTCATCAAGTCGAATTTCAGATCGAGTTGACACCCGGTGCAGCACCCATAGCACGAGCCCCGTATCGGCTCGCATCGGCGGAACTTCAGGAGTTGTCCACCCAGTTGCAAGATTTGTTGGATAAAGGTTTTATCCGACCTAGCTCATCGCCATGGGGAGCCCCTGTCTTGTTTGTCCGAAAGAAAGACGGGACTTTCCGAATGTGCATCGACTACCGGGAGTTGAACAAGGTGACGGTCAAGAACCGTTATCCTTTACCCCGAATTGATGATTTGTTTGACCAGCTTCAGGGATCGAGTTACTACTCGAAGATCGATCTACGATCCGGTTATCACCAGCTGAGAGTGCGCGAAGAAGATATTTCAAAAACGGCTTTCAGAACACGGTATGGTCACTACGAGTTTTCGGTTATGCCTTTTGGCCTAACCAACGCACCAGCCGTATTTATGGATCTCATGAATCGAGTATGCAAGGCGTACCTCGACAAGTTCGTGATTGTTTTCATTGATGATATTCTCGTCTACTCCAAGAACGAGACTGACCACGAAGAGCACTTAAGGATAATTCTGGAACTGCTGAAGAAGGAACAACTGTATGCTAAACTCTCGAAATGTGAATTTTGGCTTCGCGAGGTTCACTTTTTAGGACATGTGATCAACGAGAATGGTATCCATGTCGATCCCGGTAAGGTAGAGGCCATCAAAAACTGGGAAGCACCTAAGACTCCGACTGAGGTGCGACAATTCCTAGGACTGGCCGGCTACTACCGGCGTTTCATCGAGGGATTTTCAAAGATTGCTCAACCCCTCACCGCTTTGACTCACAAGGGCACTAAGTACAACTGGGGTGACGCGCAAGAATCCGCTTTTCAACTGTTGAAAACCAAGCTTTGTAGCGCCCCTATTTTAGCCCTCCCCGAGGGAACGGAAAATTTTGAAGTACACTGTGACGCATCTATACAAGGTCTCGGTTGTGTGCTGATGCAACTCGAGAAGGTTATAGCCTACGCCTCTAGACAACTACGGGTTCACAAGAAGAACTACACGACCCACGATTTGGAACTCGGAGCTGTGGTGTTTGCTCTTAAGATATGGAGGCATTACTTGTACGGTACCAAGTTTACCATTTACACCGACCACAAGAGTCTCCAACATATCTACGATCAGAAGGAGCTGAACATGCGACAGCGTCGTTGGGTCGAGCTGCTTAAAGATTATGATTGTGCCATCAAGTACCACCCTGGCAAGGCCAATGTGGTGGCCGACGCCCTCAGCAGGAAAGAAACAGATAAACCCAGACGAGTGAGAGCATTGTAACTCACGATTCATGCCAGCTTACCCGATCAGATTCGCGATACGCAACTGGAAGCTTTGAAAGATGATAATCTTCCATCGGAACTCATGCGGGGCATGAGCAAGCAACTTGAAACCAGATCGGACGGGGTCCGATATTTTGAGAACCGGATTTGGGTTCCACGATACGGAGAGTTGAGAACTCTAGTGATGGACGAAGCTCACAAGTCCCGATATTCTATCCACCCTGGCTCAGATAAAATGTATCATGATTTAAAGGAACTTTACTGGTGGCCGAACATGAAAGCCGACATTGCCACCTACGTGAGCAAATGCTTGACTTGTGCCAGAGTCAAGATAGAATACCAGAAACCATCTGGTCTACTGCAACAACCGGAACTCTCAATGTGGAAATGGGAACACATCTCAATGGACTTTATTACGGGTTTGCCTAAAACACCGACGGGATGCGATACCATCTGGGTGATCGTTGTCCGGTTGACTAAATCGGCGCACTTCCTAGCGATTAAGGAAACAGACAAAATGGAAAGACTGACTCGTGTCTACATGAAGGAAGTAGTGTCGAGACACGGAGTGCCTGTCTCGATCATTTCCGATCGAGATTCTCGTTTTACCTCACACTTTTGGAAGTCGCTGCAAAGCGCACTGGGCACACGTCTCGATATGAGTACCGCATACCATCCTCAGACGGATGGGCAAAGTGAACGGACTATTCAGACCCTGGAGGATATGTTGCGTGCATGCGTTTTAGATTTCGGAAAAAGTTGGGAACCCCACTTACCATTGGTAGAGTTTTCGTATAATAACAGCTACCACGCAAGTATTAAGGCAGCGCCGTTTGAAGCGCTGTACGGACGGAAGTGTCGATCACCACTCTGCTGGGCAGAGGTGGGTGACAGCCAAATCACTGGTCCGGAACTGGTACTCGAAACCTCGGAAAAGATTGTTCAAATCCAAAATCGCATGGCAGCAGCACGAGATCGCCAAAAGAGTTACGCCGGCAAGCGCCGAAAACCTCTCGAATTTCAAGTAAACGATCGAGTGTTACTCAAAGTCTCACCTTGGAAAGGTGTGGTTCGCTTTGGTAAGCGAAACAAACTCAACCCACGATATGTTGGTCCGTACCGGATAACTGAGCGCATTGGTCCGGTGGCGTACCGACTGGACCTACCAACAGAACTCAGTGGCGTACACGATGTATTCCACGTATCAAATTTGAAGAAATGCCTATCTGATGAAACCCAAGTAGTCCCTTTGGAGGAACTACAAGTCGATGAATAGTTACGGTTCATTGAGGAACCAGTCGAGGTTTTGGATTGGGAAACCAAAACGCTCAAACGCAGCAAAATTCCAATCGTTAAGGTTCGTTGGAACTCGAGACGTGGACCGGAGTTCACGTGGGAACGCGAGGATCACATGATGAAAAAGTATCCTCACCTTTTTGAAGGGCTAACCAAACACCGAAAACCGCGAAACCCGGCAAACCGTCAAACATCACCGGAGGTATGAACTAAATTTCGGGACGAAATTTCTTTCTACTAGGGGATGATATGACAAACTGAAAATTTTTCTTACTTTTTTCAGACACTCATCACGACTTGACTCAAATTTTCGGGACGAAAATTCTTTAACATGGGAATGATGTGACAATCGTCAATTTCAGGTTAACCCCGTTAACTCAACTCCGTCAATTCAAACTTTAAGATCGTTGAATCTATAACGCACACCTCATTACATTTAAACTAGGGTTTAAATGACGCTTAACACTTACTACATGAGTAGTCTTTCGGGATTTGCACCGAAACGCAAACGAGTTGACGCAAACGATTGATAAATAAACGACAAACGTCAAAACACTAATTATGTGATTATTATGTGTTAGGTATATGTGTGTTACTTGATTGTTATGTGGAATGTTAAACAAGAAACAAGAACTAATTAGTTTAGGCTAGAGATGTAACACTTGAAAGATTAGGGACTAGAATGTAACTTGATTATCTATAAATATAACATTAACACTAAACCCTAACTTATTATTATAAACCTACAACCCCAATCGGCCTCCCCTTGCTCTCTCTTGGCTGCCGTCCACAAACACACACACATACACCGTCAATTCAAGCTTTTGATTGAAGAACTAAGTGCTAGGAAGGTATATTTGATCATCCTTCACATCCTTGTTGATTGAATTTGATGTTTGTTGGGTTAATAACAAACCCTAGCTGGCCGATTTTGTTCATGCATATGATTTATATGATTGTTGTTATTTGGATAATGAATTGATAACTAGTTTGATAGTATTGCATGTTAATTGTTGTGTCCTTGATTGTGAGTTCAAATAAAACCCTAACCATGTGTGTATGGTGTGATTGATATGCATGGATAGTAGTTATAGTGTCTAGAGGGTTATATGGATGCATGATAGTTCATAGGTTGTGATTATGTTGAGTTTTGATGTGAACAAATTCTGGACAGAATGTATATACGATGTTTAACTGACTGTAACGAAGTGTAAACGTGAAAATTGATTGAGATTGTGGGTACTGCAGTAAACTAGGTTGAGTCTAGTTTCTATGAAGTATAAATTCGTAATTTTTGGATAAGTGGAAGTATACTTTTATGATTTTACAAAAACGTGATGCAAAGCTGAGCTGTTAGACCTGCTGTTAGGTTATGTTGTAAATGTTGTATCTCATGAACTACGAGACCAATTGGGTTGGTTCCACTTCTGGAAGTTGACTCACTGAGTTAGGAACCAAACCCAAGTGGTCTTGCATTTATTGGATTTTTCGTTTAACGGGAATTGCAAATAACATTCTGATGTGCATGAATCTGACTGATATGAGTTAGCTGTAATGTTTTGGTCATTATAAGAAAAATATGTGGAATAAAAATAAGATAAAATATGTTCTGGAAACCTAAGACATGTATTCTTCTGTGGTAATTTTTGATGAATTAATTGAGACGTTATAATCGGTGAACTAGTGCAATCTTTCAAGTAGAAATTCTGTCATAACGAAACTAGCTGCTGAGTTGTATAGGAATGCATGAAATATGATAGTTTTTATATAATTGTTGTATTTTGACCAAAATACCCTTGCGGGGAATAGTTGCTAGTTGATTGCCATGAATTGACCAAATTGCCCTTATGGGGAATAATGGTTAGTTAGTCTTTGTTTGTTGACCAAAATGCCCTTACGGGAATAATTGCTAATAAGTATGTTATTAATACATGACACGAAAGTAATTGCTCACTCATGTATCGTATCACAATTGTACTTGTTTAAGTCACACACGATTCACAAACGAAACACGAAACATGTTACGTGCATAGGTATTATGTGCCGAGTCTAGAGACTCGTTAAACGTTCCGATACTTAGAAAATCTCTTTGTTATTTTAGAACGCTAGAGAGTTTTCTACGACGCGCATCACTTGGCGATCTAGATCGGATATTCTTCGCAAACAGTGAGTTCACTTACCCCACTCTTAAACTGCTTTCAAACGTTTTTCACTTGGGGGAGATAACATACTCCGATAAACATATTTTCTGAGATAAACGCATATGAAAGATTTTGTTATAAATTATATATCACTTGTAAAGGCTAAGCGGCATACGTAACATTTGAAGTCCCACACATCGGACCGGTTAATATTTGGAATAGCGAGTCACTGTTGGGTAGTACTACTGGGTTTGACAAACCCCACCCGACGCTAAGCTCAACTGGAGGTTGAGTGGGTGTAATTTTGGCTAACACTTACCATGGTCTGGAGGACCTGGTGACCGGCACTTGATAAACAGTCAGCTTCGGTCGCGAACCACTTAGCAATACTTGTTGTATAGATTAGCTACCTATCGATATATAATTTGACATAACACTATCTGGTAATGCAAAACACTTAAACGCTGTAACGTGGTTACACACTCAAACGTCGTAACGGGGTTACGCAACACTTAAACGCTGTAACGTGGTTACACACTCAAACGTCGTAACGGGGTTACGCAACACTTAAACGCTGTAACGTGGTTACACACTCAAACGTCGTAACGGGGTTACGCAACACTTAAACGCTGTAACGTGGTTACACACTCAAACGTCGTAACGGGGTTACGCAACACTTAAACGCTGTAACGTGGTTACACACTCAAACGTCGTAACGGGGTTACGCAACATTTAAACGTCGTAACGAGGTTACGCAAACGCTAAACGATTTATCTTATTTTACTTGTGAACTCACCAACCTTGTGTTGACACTTTTAGTATGTTATTCTCAGGTAGCCGAGGCGGGCGCGCGGTTTAGGAGCATGCATTAATTGAAAACATCTTTACTCTGCAAACTTAATTTTAACATTTACATTTGGTTTTAAGTCGTCCTGCGTGACGCAACTTTTGAATTAAGGTTTTACGCTTCCGCACTTACTTTCATTTAAACGTTTTTCTTTGGTTTGGTTATAACTAATGATTCCGATCCTGCCAGTTCACACCCTCAGACGGTAAAACTCCGTTAGTGGATTTTGAGGGTGTGACAGATTGGTATCAGAGCCATTGGTTATAGCGAACTAGAAACTGCATGCATACTAGACTATAACCGCGACGACCCATTAGTTATAATGATACGCACTGCATAGGTTTGTGTAGTCTTGAAATCTTATTTCCTTACCTCCTTCACTCATACGCGCGCATATGCCCGGCTTACCTGTAAGAATGTCGACGCCACCCTCATCATCATCCGATTCGATGACGCATGCTCACGGGAAGGAACCGCAGTTACCTACTGCCTCGCCACCCCGTGTAGTCCCGGAACTCGAAGCTCCTGCACCGAAGAGGTACCGCCTATCCGGAGGCTTGTATGACAACGACGTTAGCTGGGAATGGTACCCCAACATGATCAGACGTATGGTCTACTGTGAACAAGTTCCCCCATTGCCTCACCCGAACCACCCTGCTTACCCTAACACTCTACCACCCATAACCGAATCTGTGGAGCGAGTTCTCGCAGCGGTCGTTTCTTGTTTGGAGCGCGATGTGGGTTACATGCGCTACACTAGAGAAAATGTTGCCAGACAGTTTAAAGATGGAACCGAGACTCAGGAGGAGATTGCCCGCATGGCAGCGGCAATGAAAGAAATGCAAGAGACTAGTGAGCAACAAACCAAGGTTATGATGAAGATGCAAGCCGAGATGATAGACTTGCAAGAGCAACTCCAAGAAGCAAGGACCCGAACTGAGATAGCGTTAGAACGTTGCGATATCCTACAAATGCAACTTGATCAGAACGCAGCAGAACCTGAGGCGGAGCCTGAGGCCGAGCCCGAGGCAGAGCCTGATGTAGAACCTGAAGAAGATCCCGAAGAGGAGCCTGAGGAAGATCCCGAGGAAGATCCTGAGGAGGAACCCGAAGAAGAACCGGCTGAGGAGGAGGCACACTCAGAGGAGTCCCCAGACGATGTGCAGATGTGCAAATTCTTGGATTGGAACTGGCTAACGCGATGAACTGAGAGGAGTTCAAGAACATGATGCGAGAGGAGTACTGTCCGAGGGAAGAAATTTCGAAGTTAGAGTCGGAGTTTTGGTCGTTGAAGATGGTGGGCTCGGTAATCGAAGCCTACACTACTCGTTCGCACGAGTTGGCTGTGATGTGTCCGCGGATGGTGGATCCGCCGAGCAAGAGGATAGAAATGTACATTGATGGATTAGCACCGCAAATTCAGGGCATGGTGACGTCTTCCAGACCAGCCACGATCCAACAAGCGATCCGTTTGGCTCACAAACTGACGGATCAGGCTGTGACCCAAGGTGCGTTACCACCTAGGGGTTCGACTACTAAAGCCCGTGACAACCCGAGTAATGACCACGCCAGCAACAGCAACCCGAACAGCGGGAAGAGAAAGTTTGACAACACCAGATCTTCATCCTCGAACCTCCCACCGCAACAACACTACCGTAAGCCCGAGTTCACTCGGAGCTTTAACACTCAGAATCACAACAACAACAACAACAACAACGGTAGCGGGCAGGTTTCGAGCGGATATGCTGGGAAATATCCAAAGTGCAACAGGTGCAACTATCATCATGTTGGCCAGTGTGACCGTGTCAAGTGTCAAAGATGCGGAAAGATAGGTCACCAAGCGAAAGAATGTAGAGGAGCCCTGCAGCAAAGGGTGCTCCTAAGCCACCGATGACGACTAAGGGATGTTTTGAATGTGGACAGGAAGGTCATTTCCGGAAGGATTGCCCCAAGCTGAAACAGAATGACAATAATGGGGGTAATGGAA
The DNA here is from genome assembly GCF_021521415.1 of Bidens hawaiensis. Taxonomy (NCBI): domain Eukaryota; kingdom Viridiplantae; phylum Streptophyta; class Magnoliopsida; order Asterales; family Asteraceae; genus Bidens; species Bidens hawaiensis. Next base: position 532,494 of record NW_027492604.1, read on the forward strand.
GTGGCAGTAATGGTGGAGGAAATGGCAAAGGAAGAGCGTTTGTGATTGGATCGGGTCAAGCCCGCAATGATCCGCATGTGGTGTCTGGTAAGTTCCCTGTAAACGATTGTTTTGCTTCTATTTTGTTTCACACTGGAGCTGATAGGAGTTTTGTGTCAAAAGCTTTTAGCCAACTTTTAAACCTTACTCCAACCCCGTTAGACGCTAAGTTTCCTGTTGAATTAGCTAACGGTAAAACTGTAATAACAACTCATATACTTGCGGGATGTAAGTTGAAACTGTCAGGTCATGTCTTTGACATCGACCTTATTCCTTTTACGCTTAGTAGTTTCGATGTCGTTGTCGGCATGGACTGGTTATCCGAGAACCGAGCGGAGATTATATGCCATGATAAGATAGTCCATATTACCACCCCTTCCGGCAAGATCATTTCGGTCCGAGGCGAGAGAAGCGGCATGACCACCAGCGTCATTACCCTTTTGAAGGCACAGAAGTATTTACGAAAGGGTCATCCGGCAATTTTGGCGCAGATTGTTGAGAAACCCGCGGAGGAGAAACGAATTGAAGACATACCGGTTGTGCGAGACTTTCCGGAAGTTTTCCCGGAGGATTTGCCCGGACTCCCTCCTATTCATCAAGTCGAATTTCAGATCGAGTTGACACCCGGTGCAGCACCCATAGCACGAGCCCCGTATCGGCTCGCATCGGCGGAACTTCAGGAGTTGTCCACCCAGTTGCAAGATTTGTTGGATAAAGGTTTTATCCGACCTAGCTCATCGCCATGGGGAGCCCCTGTCTTGTTTGTCCGAAAGAAAGACGGGACTTTCCGAATGTGCATCGACTACCGGGAGTTGAACAAGGTGACGGTCAAGAACCGTTATCCTTTACCCCGAATTGATGATTTGTTTGACCAGCTTCAGGGATCGAGTTACTACTCGAAGATCGATCTACGATCCGGTTATCACCAGCTGAGAGTGCGCGAAGAAGATATTTCAAAAACGGCTTTCAGAACACGGTATGGTCACTACGAGTTTTCGGTTATGCCTTTTGGCCTAACCAACGCACCAGCCGTATTTATGGATCTCATGAATCGAGTATGCAAGGCGTACCTCGACAAGTTCGTGATTGTTTTCATTGATGATATTCTCGTCTACTCCAAGAACGAGACTGACCACGAAGAGCACTTAAGGATAATTCTGGAACTGCTGAAGAAGGAACAACTGTATGCTAAACTCTCGAAATGTGAATTTTGGCTTCGCGAGGTTCACTTTTTAGGACATGTGATCAACGAGAATGGTATCCATGTCGATCCCGGTAAGGTAGAGGCCATCAAAAACTGGGAAGCACCTAAGACTCCGACTGAGGTGCGACAATTCCTAGGACTGGCCGGCTACTACCGGCGTTTCATCGAGGGATTTTCAAAGATTGCTCAACCCCTCACCGCTTTGACTCACAAGGGCACTAAGTACAACTGGGGTGACGCGCAAGAATCCGCTTTTCAACTGTTGAAAACCAAGCTTTGTAGCGCCCCTATTTTAGCCCTCCCCGAGGGAACGGAAAATTTTGAAGTACACTGTGACGCATCTATACAAGGTCTCGGTTGTGTGCTGATGCAACTCGAGAAGGTTATAGCCTACGCCTCTAGACAACTACGGGTTCACAAGAAGAACTACACGACCCACGATTTGGAACTCGGAGCTGTGGTGTTTGCTCTTAAGATATGGAGGCATTACTTGTACGGTACCAAGTTTACCATTTACACCGACCACAAGAGTCTCCAACATATCTACGATCAGAAGGAGCTGAACATGCGACAGCGTCGTTGGGTCGAGCTGCTTAAAGATTATGATTGTGCCATCAAGTACCACCCTGGCAAGGCCAATGTGGTGGCCGACGCCCTCAGCAGGAAAGAAACAGATAAACCCAGACGAGTGAGAGCATTGTAACTCACGATTCATGCCAGCTTACCCGATCAGATTCGCGATACGCAACTGGAAGCTTTGAAAGATGATAATCTTCCATCGGAACTCATGCGGGGCATGAGCAAGCAACTTGAAACCAGATCGGACGGGGTCCGATATTTTGAGAACCGGATTTGGGTTCCACGATACGGAGAGTTGAGAACTCTAGTGATGGACGAAGCTCACAAGTCCCGATATTCTATCCACCCTGGCTCAGATAAAATGTATCATGATTTAAAGGAACTTTACTGGTGGCCGAACATGAAAGCCGACATTGCCACCTACGTGAGCAAATGCTTGACTTGTGCCAGAGTCAAGATAGAATACCAGAAACCATCTGGTCTACTGCAACAACCGGAACTCTCAATGTGGAAATGGGAACACATCTCAATGGACTTTATTACGGGTTTGCCTAAAACACCGACGGGATGCGATACCATCTGGGTGATCGTTGTCCGGTTGACTAAATCGGCGCACTTCCTAGCGATTAAGGAAACAGACAAAATGGAAAGACTGACTCGTGTCTACATGAAGGAAGTAGTGTCGAGACACGGAGTGCCTGTCTCGATCATTTCCGATCGAGATTCTCGTTTTACCTCACACTTTTGGAAGTCGCTGCAAAGCGCACTGGGCACACGTCTCGATATGAGTACCGCATACCATCCTCAGACGGATGGGCAAAGTGAACGGACTATTCAGACCCTGGAGGATATGTTGCGTGCATGCGTTTTAGATTTCGGAAAAAGTTGGGAACCCCACTTACCATTGGTAGAGTTTTCGTATAATAACAGCTACCACGCAAGTATTAAGGCAGCGCCGTTTGAAGCGCTGTACGGACGGAAGTGTCGATCACCACTCTGCTGGGCAGAGGTGGGTGACAGCCAAATCACTGGTCCGGAACTGGTACTCGAAACCTCGGAAAAGATTGTTCAAATCCAAAATCGCATGGCAGCAGCACGAGATCGCCAAAAGAGTTACGCCGGCAAGCGCCGAAAACCTCTCGAATTTCAAGTAAACGATCGAGTGTTACTCAAAGTCTCACCTTGGAAAGGTGTGGTTCGCTTTGGTAAGCGAAACAAACTCAACCCACGATATGTTGGTCCGTACCGGATAACTGAGCGCATTGGTCCGGTGGCGTACCGACTGGACCTACCAACAGAACTCAGTGGCGTACACGATGTATTCCACGTATCAAATTTGAAGAAATGCCTATCTGATGAAACCCAAGTAGTCCCTTTGGAGGAACTACAAGTCGATGAATAGTTACGGTTCATTGAGGAACCAGTCGAGGTTTTGGATTGGGAAACCAAAACGCTCAAACGCAGCAAAATTCCAATCGTTAAGGTTCGTTGGAACTCGAGACGTGGACCGGAGTTCACGTGGGAACGCGAGGATCACATGATGAAAAAGTATCCTCACCTTTTTGAAGGGCTAACCAAACACCGAAAACCGCGAAACCCGGCAAACCGTCAAACATCACCGGAGGTATGAACTAAATTTCGGGACGAAATTTCTTTCTACTAGGGGATGATATGACAAACTGAAAATTTTTCTTACTTTTTTCAGACACTCATCACGACTTGACTCAAATTTTCGGGACGAAAATTCTTTAACATGGGAATGATGTGACAATCGTCAATTTCAGGTTAACCCCGTTAACTCAACTCCGTCAATTCAAACTTTAAGATCGTTGAATCTATAACGCACACCTCATTACATTTAAACTAGGGTTTAAATGACGCTTAACACTTACTACATGAGTAGTCTTTCGGGATTTGCACCGAAACGCAAACGAGTTGACGCAAACGATTGATAAATAAACGACAAACGTCAAAACACTAATTATGTGATTATTATGTGTTAGGTATATGTGTGTTACTTGATTGTTATGTGGAATGTTAAACAAGAAACAAGAACTAATTAGTTTAGGCTAGAGATGTAACACTTGAAAGATTAGGGACTAGAATGTAACTTGATTATCTATAAATATAACATTAACACTAAACCCTAACTTATTATTATAAACCTACAACCCCAATCGGCCTCCCCTTGCTCTCTCTTGGCTGCCGTCCACAAACACACACACATACACCGTCAATTCAAGCTTTTGATTGAAGAACTAAGTGCTAGGAAGGTATATTTGATCATCCTTCACATCCTTGTTGATTGAATTTGATGTTTGTTGGGTTAATAACAAACCCTAGCTGGCCGATTTTGTTCATGCATATGATTTATATGATTGTTGTTATTTGGATAATGAATTGATAACTAGTTTGATAGTATTGCATGTTAATTGTTGTGTCCTTGATTGTGAGTTCAAATAAAACCCTAACCATGTGTGTATGGTGTGATTGATATGCATGGATAGTAGTTATAGTGTCTAGAGGGTTATATGGATGCATGATAGTTCATAGGTTGTGATTATGTTGAGTTTTGATGTGAACAAATTCTGGACAGAATGTATATACGATGTTTAACTGACTGTAACGAAGTGTAAACGTGAAAATTGATTGAGATTGTGGGTACTGCAGTAAACTAGGTTGAGTCTAGTTTCTATGAAGTATAAATTCGTAATTTTTGGATAAGTGGAAGTATACTTTTATGATTTTACAAAAACGTGATGCAAAGCTGAGCTGTTAGACCTGCTGTTAGGTTATGTTGTAAATGTTGTATCTCATGAACTACGAGACCAATTGGGTTGGTTCCACTTCTGGAAGTTGACTCACTGAGTTAGGAACCAAACCCAAGTGGTCTTGCATTTATTGGATTTTTCGTTTAACGGGAATTGCAAATAACATTCTGATGTGCATGAATCTGACTGATATGAGTTAGCTGTAATGTTTTGGTCATTATAAGAAAAATATGTGGAATAAAAATAAGATAAAATATGTTCTGGAAACCTAAGACATGTATTCTTCTGTGGTAATTTTTGATGAATTAATTGAGACGTTATAATCGGTGAACTAGTGCAATCTTTCAAGTAGAAATTCTGTCATAACGAAACTAGCTGCTGAGTTGTATAGGAATGCATGAAATATGATAGTTTTTATATAATTGTTGTATTTTGACCAAAATACCCTTGCGGGGAATAGTTGCTAGTTGATTGCCATGAATTGACCAAATTGCCCTTATGGGGAATAATGGTTAGTTAGTCTTTGTTTGTTGACCAAAATGCCCTTACGGGAATAATTGCTAATAAGTATGTTATTAATACATGACACGAAAGTAATTGCTCACTCATGTATCGTATCACAATTGTACTTGTTTAAGTCACACACGATTCACAAACGAAACACGAAACATGTTACGTGCATAGGTATTATGTGCCGAGTCTAGAGACTCGTTAAACGTTCCGATACTTAGAAAATCTCTTTGTTATTTTAGAACGCTAGAGAGTTTTCTACGACGCGCATCACTTGGCGATCTAGATCGGATATTCTTCGCAAACAGTGAGTTCACTTACCCCACTCTTAAACTGCTTTCAAACGTTTTTCACTTGGGGGAGATAACATACTCCGATAAACATATTTTCTGAGATAAACGCATATGAAAGATTTTGTTATAAATTATATATCACTTGTAAAGGCTAAGCGGCATACGTAACATTTGAAGTCCCACACATCGGACCGGTTAATATTTGGAATAGCGAGTCACTGTTGGGTAGTACTACTGGGTTTGACAAACCCCACCCGACGCTAAGCTCAACTGGAGGTTGAGTGGGTGTAATTTTGGCTAACACTTACCATGGTCTGGAGGACCTGGTGACCGGCACTTGATAAACAGTCAGCTTCGGTCGCGAACCACTTAGCAATACTTGTTGTATAGATTAGCTACCTATCGATATATAATTTGACATAACACTATCTGGTAATGCAAAACACTTAAACGCTGTAACGTGGTTACACACTCAAACGTCGTAACGGGGTTACGCAACACTTAAACGCTGTAACGTGGTTACACACTCAAACGTCGTAACGGGGTTACGCAACACTTAAACGCTGTAACGTGGTTACACACTCAAACGTCGTAACGGGGTTACGCAACACTTAAACGCTGTAACGTGGTTACACACTCAAACGTCGTAACGGGGTTACGCAACACTTAAACGCTGTAACGTGGTTACACACTCAAACGTCGTAACGGGGTTACGCAACATTTAAACGTCGTAACGAGGTTACGCAAACGCTAAACGATTTATCTTATTTTACTTGTGAACTCACCAACCTTGTGTTGACACTTTTAGTATGTTATTCTCAGGTAGCCGAGGCGGGCGCGCGGTTTAGGAGCATGCATTAATTGAAAACATCTTTACTCTGCAAACTTAATTTTAACATTTACATTTGGTTTTAAGTCGTCCTGCGTGACGCAACTTTTGAATTAAGGTTTTACGCTTCCGCACTTACTTTCATTTAAACGTTTTTCTTTGGTTTGGTTATAACTAATGATTCCGATCCTGCCAGTTCACACCCTCTGACGGTAAAACTCCGTTAGTGGATTTTGAGGGTGTGACAAATAGCCTGGGTCTGGATAAGATTAATCCTTGACTGCTCTGCCACGACCCGTTCAAGTGCTGCTATTCGTTCAGAGTCTGATAGGGTTGCATCGAAATCGAACCTCATATGTGATATATCTTGAGTGTACTGAGGAGGGATTTCCGATGTCACCGGGACCTCAGAAGTAGAAATAGACGTAACCGCAGGTGGTATCGTCACCGATAACCCTGCAGTGGCCACAACAGTCGACTCAACAAAACGTGCAACAACCTCCGTTGGAGTAAGAGTTGGAGGCGGCAACGAGACAATCTCAGGAGCCGAAAGTTGGAAAGTAGTGGGTGGGAGGCCAAATGATGAGGAGGCAGCCACCACTGGAACATCCGTAGCGCTAGGCCTTGTAACCTGTAATGATGAGGGAACCATTGTCATACCGGATAGTGCTGGTGGAGTGAAACGTACCACCCTAGAGCTCTCACCGGCTCCCGATCCTGCACCTATCCGTTCCCTTCTTGACCTCCGGATCAACTGTTGTACCTCTTCCTCATAATCTGACTCGTTATCATCATCTGTTCTCTTTCTTTTCCCATGTAGTCTTTCTCGAGTTACCATAATCCTTCTTGCCTCTGCCACTTCATCATCAAAATCAGAACCAGCCACCGTAGCAGCTGTCCTAGTAACATTCACAGTCGACACTTGGGCTACCGAGACCTATACGTTTTCCTCTGGATCCACCCGATCCATGTAAAAAAATCCCTGACCGCCAAACGCTGCGTCAAGGTCAACGTTCTCCTCCGGTGACACAACAGGAGCAGCAGGTATAGCTTGAGGTGCCCCTGCCTGTTGTGGTGCCGGGTCCCTAAACTCGTCCCCACGAGCAGGCACATACCCCGGGTTGATCAAGTACCCAAAAAGTGGAGTATGCCGAGGACGGAGCTCAGGTTTGCTCCTCGCACTCGTAGATCTGCATTGGGCGAAGATTCTTTTGTTCACACTCTCTACATATCTTATTGGACGGCGCTGAGGTAGCGTATGAGCAAGATGATTCAAGATCATTTGTAGGAATCTTGGATACATGATGAATCTCTCACGCGTCATCGCCCTTCTCTGACGATCAATCTCATAGAAGACCATCTGACTAAAGCTGTATCGCTTGTTGTAAGTCAGAGCAGTCATCGCCGACTGCATGGTCGCACCCATGCCATCAGTGCCCGCCTTTCTCCCTGACATGCATACAATCATGACATGCATGAGAAAGCGCCACTAGTCAAGCAAAAATCCTTTCCTTCTCTGCGTATCCCCCAAGGGACCAGAGTATCCCATCCTCAAAAACGCTCCATCACGGAAAGGAGCTACAAACTCTGTCGGGTCATCCCTTGTCTCATTTCCAAACCGTAAAGCCGCCCGGATTTGTTCAGAAGAGAACTGAGCAATCTGATTGTTTACTGTTGCGCGCATCACTGGGAATTCGACTCTACAGTCATATTCCACCTTCTGCCAAAAATCCTCAATGTTGGGCAAGGATATCGGCAGAGTTGTTGTAATCGCGTGGAATATCCGCGAGCGTAACAGAAACGTGATGATTTCGCGGAAATCATCAACTCCGCTCGCCTCCGGGTCTAATGTTATATACATGTTGTGACCCGGGAAGAACTGCCTCTGGTTATCACCTCCGTCATCACCGCCTGCACCACCTACAGCAGCCATATCTGCATCAAACAGACTAAGTTAGATACACGTCAACACAAATCACAAGTTCGCCTGTTACCATGAGCGAAGTTGTGATCTATTATGTAAAGGCGAAGTTAAAGGTGGGGCGAAGTTGGGAAACAACTTCGCTTCAACTTGAACTTCGTCTGATAACTGTTAAGTAAAATGGTCCAGGCGAAGTTAATGATAACTTCGCCTAACCACAACATCGCCTCATAAACTGTTTCAAAATCTATAATCAGGCAAAGTTAAACCTCAGGAGAAGTTACGGATAACTTCGCCTAACCTGTAACTTCGCCGAATTCGAATCGGCAACAGTTAGGATAATCGAACGACGTGTAGATGATGATTTTGGAGATCGAGGACTCCGTAACACATGATTTTATGAAGTTTTAGACGTTCAAGTAAATTACTATCACGTAATAACAAGTTTGAAATCGGGTGTTTAAGGTTCGAAAGAACGAGGTCGTGAATCGAGTAGAAACGACCGATGATTAACCTCAATAGACAATGATAATATGATAATCGAACCCTACACACCTTGAATTTGATTAGAATCGAAGTAAGAAAAACACATATGATCGATGAGATATGCTCGATAAGTTCGCCTAGGTCTCGGAGAGGATAAGTTCGCTGGTTTTGAAATAATGAAACTGTTTGACCTAAAAACTTCTTTATATAGGGTCAAAGTTAGTACAGGCGAAGTTATCGATAACTTCGCCTATTCCAGGCGAAGTTATGAACAAGTTCGCCGGTATTTACAAAACAAACCCCTATACTTTGAACAATTTTCAATAAAGTTTTAAAAACTTCCTTTAAAGCGTTAAATGATACGATCAAGACCAAGTAACCACGTATAAAATCATACAACTACATAACTAACGAAAATTTGAAAAAATAAAGTACACGGGATCAAATTTCAGTCTCGACAGGGACTACCATGTTTTAGAAAAGATCCGAACAGGAATCATACTAATTACGTGACTGTCACATAGATCCGTGTTCAGCTGTATTATGACATAAAGAAACAGGTTGTAAGCAGGTAATATACTTAAAATGGTTTTCATCGTTTCTGTGATACGAGTTAGGTTCAATTAAGCTCAAAACTTAAGTGGGCAACAACTCAGAGATTAAGATGCCTCCTATCTATTCTCAAAGCGTATTTGGCTTTCCCCAAGTCACCCCGAATTGACCTCGACCCATAGTGTCTGATTAAGTAATAATTCGTTCTTAGACTCTGCTTCCCGTTCACCTTCTTGCGTCTTGATTGATAATCATTAACATTATGAACTCTAGAATTTTTTTTTTTTAACATGTATATACACAACTTCAAGTAGAAAATAACTGCAAGTCCCGAATCTGGATCACTGCAGCGTCTTGACACGCTATCTTCACGGGAATCAGAACACTCACGGGCTCGTGTATGACTGGGTAATCGCTTTTCTGCCTATCATTCGGAAAGATATGTATGAAGACATGCACAACTCTTAAGGAGTTTCCACATAAAATCGAGTAGATTTAGTTAGTATCACTTCTACTTTTACGCACCATAAAAAGCTACCATGACATACAATGACTGTTCTAAAGTCTTTTAGGCCTAATAACTTCACTAGTTAAGCACACAGAATCAGTATATCTATCACTTTCCAAGGTTGGATCAATTTTCTGTTAAACATAGTAAAGGTACTTCTTACGAAGTAGTAGACTTGAAAAATAATTTCATCTCCCTTAAAGAAAAAAAAAATTAACTTCAATCGACCCGACCAAATCAAAGTCTTCAGGGAAACGGCTATCCCGAAGATCCAATGGATCAGCTGGACCGACCACATACTAGTATGTGTCCTTTTAACTAAGTATAATCGACTAATTTTCAACGAAAGAATGAAAACACATCATAAACCGCCCCGGTCACTTTCAGTCATCTGGTTAATGGCTATCCTCATATTCTACAAGTAGAAATGAGGACCAAACATATCCGAAGACATGTCCTTCAAACTGAGGCAACCGACATAATTCTAAGCGATAGTGACGTTTTTTTTTTTTTAATTCAAACACAAACATATGACATGGTTACTCGGGATTGATCATCCCATTCAGCTCAACAAGGTTTTGAAATCTAGTTTTGTCAAACGCTTTCGTGAACAAGTCAGCGAAATTATCTAACGTGTCAACCTTTTCGAGCACAATCAGTTTCTTCTCAGCACAATCCCGTATAAAATGATGACGAATGTCAATATGTTTAGTTTTACTGTGCTTTACGGGATTGTTAGTTACTGAGATAGCAGCAGTGTTATCAATGCAAATAGGAGTAAGTGAGAAATTCAGACCATAATCACGCAACTGTTGTTGAATCCAAAGAACCTGGGAGCAGCAGTTGGATGCTGCCATGTATTCTGCTTCACAGGTTGAAATTGCGACTAAGGTCTGCTTCTTGCATTGCCAGGACACTAGTCTGCCACCAAGAAACTGACATCCACCTGTCGTTGACTTCCGACTCTGATTGCACCCTCCATAATCAGAATCTGTGTACGCGACTAGCTCCAAGTCTCCTCCTCTCGAGTACCACAACCCCAGCTTCGGCTTGCCTTTGAGATACTGCAGTATCCTCTTCGCACCCTTCAAATGAGATTCTTTTGGGTTTGCCTGAAAGCGTGCACAAAGACAAACAGCAAACATTATATCAGGCCTAGAAGCAGTTAAGTACATTAAAGAACCTATAATTGCCCGATATTGGGTTGGGTCCACGTCTGCATCGTTGTCTGACTCAGCACCCAATTTGTGATTGACGCAGACTGGAGTATCATATGGAGTGCTGTCCTCCATCTTGAAGCGTTTGAGAACATCATGAACATACTTCGTCTGATGAATGAACATGCCATCTTTCTTCTGATCAACCTGCAATCGTAAAAAGAAGGTTAGTTCACCCATAGCACTCATTTCAAATCTCTTCTTCATGACGGCCTCAAACTCCTGACACATGGCAACCTTTGATGCAGCAAAGATAATGTCGTCCACGTAGACTTGCACCAGTAGAAAGTCGTTCCCTTTTCTCTTGAAGAACAATGTGCTGTCAATCTTACCTCTTTCAAACTCATTCTCAAGCAAGTAATCGAATAACGTTGAGTACCAGGCACGAGGTGCCTGATGTAGTCCATACAGCGCTTTACTTAGCTTGTACACGTGATCGGGAAAGTCAGGGTCAGGAAAACCCGGAGGTTGCTCAACGTACACAACCTCATCGACTTTACCATTTAGGAACGCACTCTTCACATCCAACTGAAAGACCTTCATCTCCGTATGAGCAGCAAATGCCAAAAACAGCCGAATGGCTTCCAATCTTGCCACAGGAGCAAACACCTCATTGTAATCATCCCCTCTTGTTGATTAAAGCCTTTAACAACCAGCCTCGCCTTGTTCCTGATAACAATCCCTTTCTCATCTCTCTTACATTTGAAGACCCATTTCGTGCCTATCGCATGCACATTCTTCGGTTTTTCAACCAAATTCCATACTTCCATTTTCTTAAACTGAGCTAACTCTTCTTGCATGGCTTCGACCCACGAGCTGTCCTTAAGAGCCATTTGATAGTTCTTTGGTTCAATCTGGCTGATGAAGCAAGTGTACAAGCATTCGTGATAATGCCCGTGTCTTTAATGCATGTGAAAACACATGTGTGCTCATTCAAGCTTTTTCTTGTTGTACACCAGCAGACAGATCACCTATCACGTTCTCCAAAGGATGATCTTTGTGAATTCTCGTAGTCGGAACCGAACTGACATTCAGATTATCTTCCAAGTTCGAAGATAGCTCATCAATGGGTGATTGATATTGAGAGTGAAACGGATTGATGAATTCCTCTTCAGTAGAGGCAGTAGGGGTATTGACAAGCATTTGACGAGGAAGGCTGACATTCATCATACTGTGGTCGTTGCACCAAAGTGTCTTCCTCATCGCATATCATCTTCGTAGCAATTCTTTCCTCAACTTCTGCAAAATCCAAATAAGGCATGTTAAAAGATTTAAAGAGTCTATCATAGTCGAAAACCCCAGCGGGTCCCGTGCTTGGTTTTGGTGATTTGTAACTTGTGATATCAGTGTTACACACCACCTCAACCTTGCTGGTCGATGTATTAAAGACCTGTCTGTTGGGAGTCCCAACAACGTATCCGACTAAGATTCCTTCGTCGGCTACTTCACCAAATTTAGAATTGGTCTTTAATATCGAACACGGGGACCCGAATGGTTCAAGACCACTCAAGTTGGGCTTTTTCCCATGCATAAGTTCATAATAGGTTTTATTTAATCTTTTAACAGTTAACACTCTATTAAGGATATAAACAGGCTGTTGCAACATCTTCAGCCCAGAACACCACGGGAAGTTTCGAATCAGCCAACATGGTTCTGGCTCCTTCAATTAAGGTTTTGTTCTTCCTCTCAGCCACTCCATTTTGTTGCGGTGTATACGGTGCGCTGTATTGGTGTTCTATCCCCTTCTGTAAGCAGAAGATCTCCATCTCATAGTTCTTGAACTCAGTTCCATTGTCACTCCTGATGAATTTAACCCGTTTCCCCATGATATTCTCAACCTTGGTAATCAAATTCTTTACCATCTGCACTGTTTCATCCTTTGACTTCAGGAAATATACCCAGGTTTATCGAGAGAAATCATCAGTGATCACCAAGCAGTAAGATGTCCTCCTAGACTTTTTACATTCACGGGACCGAAGAGATCCATGTGAAGTAATTCTAGGGTACTGACAATTGAATTGACCTTCTTGGTGAGATGGGATTTCTTGTGTTGCTTTCCCTTTTTGCATGATAAGCATTTGTCTTCAAAGTTGAAATTCTTCAAGGGAACACCCAGCACAAGCCCATTTTTGACAAGGTAGTTCATTTTCCGAAGATGAATTATGCCCCATTCTCCTATGCCACAACTCGG